>NW_026652282.1:110770848-110822560 GCF_009828535.3 Hylobates moloch
GGGGGGGGGGGGGCGCAGTAGCTCACGACCTTAATCCCAGCACTTTGGGAGGCTGAGGTGGGCTTATCACTTGAAGTCAGGAGTGTGAGACCAGTGTGGTCCATATGGCAAAATCCTGTCTCTACTGAAAACAAAAATACAAAAATTTGCAGTGCATGGTGGTGCACGCCTTTAATCCCAGCTAGGCGGGAGGCTGAGGCAGGAGAATTGCTGGAACCCGGGAGGTAGAGGTGCAGTGAGTTGAGATCGTGCCACTGCACTCCAGCCAGGTTAACAGCATGAGACTGTCTCAGAAAATAAAAAAAAAAAAAGAAAGAGGGCCGGGCGCGGTGGCTCACACCTGTAATCCCAGCACTTTGGGAGGCCGAGGAGGGTGGATCACGAGGTCAGGAGATCGAGACCATCCTGGCTAATATGGCGAAACCCCGTCTCTACTAAGAACACAAAAAAATTAGCCAGGCATGGTAGCAGGTGCCTGCAGTCCCAGCTACTCGGGAGGCTGAGGCAGGAGAATGGTGTGAACCTGGGAGGCGGAGTTTGCAGTGAGCCGAGATCGCACCACTGCACTGCAGCCTGGGTGAGAGCAAGACTCTGTCTCAAAAAAAAAAAAAAAAAGGCTCTGGAAGGGTGTGAGTGGCTATAGGTTTTAATAAACTTTGCTAACTTATAAAATGAAAATTTTAATTGAACAATATATAGAAAAAGAGAAAAGGAAATGTACCCATGATACATTAATATGTATTATTATGTAATATGTATGTTCACTCACCTGTGAACAGTATTATGGTCATCATAAAATCATGGAATATGATTTACTGAAAAATTCAGATATAACTATATTGAGAGATGCTTAAAAGAAAAAGTTTTAAGAAAACTAAAATCTTCATCTTCCTTGATAGAAAATCACTAGGTAATGGCAAAACTTGATGATTCAAGAGACAACTGTATGTACATACGAGTTTTAAAAATTGAGAAACGTGGAAGTAATTATTAGAAAAACAGCTATACAACTGAAAGCACATGCTTTCAGTTTTTTAGCTTGAAAAAACAGGGAGTATATAGGTACCTGCATGTGCTCACACATACACACCTATCTCTACCTCTCTCTCTCTCTCTCTCTCTCTCTCCTTCACTCCCTCCCTTTAAGAGACTGTGCTTAAGTAACTGAAAGTCTTTTTCAAGTTGTTTGACTTTAAAAAAAGATATGTGTATTGTTTAGGTTAAAAAGTAGTGAAGGAGATGTAAACTAACGTAACAGCAATGGGGTCTGGGCACGGTGGCTCACGCCTTTAATCCCAGCACTTTGGTAGACTGAGATGAGGCCAGGAGTTTGAGACCAGCCTGGCCAACATGGTGAAACCTCGTCTCTACTAAAATTACAAAAATTACAAAAATTAGCCGGGAGTGGTGAGGCACACCTGCAATCCCAGCTACTTGGGAGGCTGAGGCAGGAGAATCACTTGATCCTGAGTGGCAGAGGTTGCAGTGAGCAGAGATGGCACCACTGCTCTCCACTCTGGGCCACAGTGCTAGACTCTGTCTCAAAAAAATAAATAATAAAAATGGGAATGTATATAAGTGGTGGAGTGACATGTAGATTGTGGGGGACAACTATAAGAATAAATAAAAACAAAATAAAACTTCTTCAGGGTTCTGGCTTAGACAATGATATCTTTGTTTCTCAAATGCAGTCATTCCTAACAGTAATTTTACTATATTAAAATAATGCCATTTCTACTTTTGACTCAAAATTAAGACCATCCTTTAGCACGGCCTTAACATGTAAAACTTGAAAACAATGATTTGAGGATAGGACACAAACAAAACCTCTTAACAAATTGGTTCCATTCTTTTAAAACATTTTGATTTCCTCTTCTATACAGACACGCCAGATATCATGGCTTGGCATAACATTGTTTGATGTTCAGTAGTCTGCCTACCAAAGAAACCCCCAAAACAAAAAATCTTCACATTCTCCCAAATGTAACCAGTATTATGAACTGACCCTTTTTTCCAAATACCTCAAAAAACATTACATAGAATGCTGTAAGTCTGACAATTAAAAGTATTAATTCATATTTCAGTATTTGTATATTCTGAATACTTGAAAATACCGCACTCATTGTGTCCCTTGAAGTCCTCATTCGTACTGCTTCTTCTACTTGGAATATCCTTTCTCCTTACCTTACACTGTCACATGATTTGAGTATAGTGGAAAGAGCATGCACTTGACATCAAATTCAATAGTTCAAATCCTCATTGCACCATTTTTAATTATGTGACTCTGGAGAAATTACTTGAACCTATTTTCTCACCTCTAACATGAGCACAATATCTACCTAATAGAAGTGGTAACAGAGATTCAGGAAAATGCCATATTAATAAGTATCTAACTTCAAGCAGATATCCCCCCAGATTGATTCCTTGCCCCTTTCCAACTCTTAGTTCAATTATAACTTCCTCAGCAAACCATTAGATTTGTTTTTCTTTAACCTCTTACTGCACTGACAGTCTATGCTATGCAATTCAAGATTTAATATATATGATCTCAAACTGCCTACTATTTCTTAGTGTGTCTTAATTATACATGTTCAACTCCAAAGTAAGCTCCTTGAGAGTGAAGAACATATTTTCTTTCTTTGTATTTCCTCCTACACACAGTAGTGTATTGGATATGTACATGATTATCTACGGGGTAAGAAACTAGGTAAAGCCATGCAATGCCAGATTTAAAGAAACAAGGGAGACTCATATATACTGATAATTAAAAAAATAATTTACATTATGTTGATACCATCGTGATATTATGGGAACAAATAAATAGGTCTTCCCTATTCTCTTAAACTGAGTACTGCCATTGTTAATTTCAAGATATACTACTGAGCAAAAATTTTTAAAAGGCACATAATAGCATATATAGTATGATCTTATTCATAAATTATTTTTTGTCTATGCATAGAAAACAGTTTGTGATTATGTATACTAAACCTACAACAGTAGTTATCTCTGGGGATGAGAAGGAAACATTTCATATCTATTACTGACATGTTTACTGTATTTTTTTTAAATTAGGAATATGCATTACTTTAATAAATATTTGTTTTGGCCAGGCACAGTGGCTCACGCCTGTAATCCCAGCACTTTGGGAGGCCGAGGCGGGTGGATCACGAGGTCAGGAGACTGAGACCATCCTGGCTAACACGGTAAAACCCCGTCTCTACTAAAAATACAAAAAATTAGCTGGGCATGGTGGTGGGCGCCTGTAGTCCCAGCTACTCAGGAGGCTGAGGCAGGAGAATGGCGTGAACCCAGGAGGTGGAGCTTGCAGTGAGCCGAGATCATGCCACTGCACTCCAGCCTGTGCGACACAGTGAGACTGTCTCAAAAAAATAAAAATAAAAAAATAAATAAATATTTGTTTTTAAGAAAATGTGCCCACTTCTGTCTCTAACCTTTTCTTTTGAAAGGTTTACAGTACAAAAATCATGCCTATTAGTATCAACTACAGCGGAAATACTTACTTTTCGGTTGAAAACGTTTGTCGTCATCCATGAAGTTGCAAGGTCACCTAAGTACGAACACATGACATCAATCAATGTTATGAGTCACTTTAAGTAACACCAAGTATTGAAACATGAAACCTGAGATCCAAAATCTTTGGGTCTAATTTTGATCTCCAGCACACTCACCATATGACTCCAGACAAGACAGTAAGCTAGGTCTCAGTTTTCCACCCTCTAAAATAAAGATGTCTACTACTAGTGTGGATTTTGTTAAATTAAATGCACACAAATTTAAGTCTTTTTCTCCTACAAAAGCCCACCTTTTGAGTTTGATATGTTTAATACACACAGGTAATTCATTTTCTGTAATTGGTTTATTCCCAAATGAATACATTTAACATATAGTTACATGTATTAAACATTTACTACTTGAAGAAATCGGAGTTATCAGATTACAAATAAACTTCAAAAGGGATCTTTATGCAAAAATGAGTAATTACCCTGTAATATATGTTTTAGTAAATCTGAATTCTGAAATGCTGACATTAATCTTTAACTGATTCCTATTCTTCACATTTCAGAAATATTATTACTATAAGAAAACACATACATTTAGATATTTTTAGTTTTTCGAATCAACTCTGAACCGAAAAGTAACAGAAAAGTAATTGGATATATTGCATAATAAAACAATTCATTATTAAGTAACTGTTCACTGCCTTTTGTGCTCAGGGTACTGTGCTAGGTTCTAGGGAAAATATAAAGATGAATAAGCCATAGTCCTTGCCTTCAGAAGTTTACAATCTGTCTACAGTTCTTCGGGCTTTTCAAAAAGCTGTTACATTAAACATTATCAAAAAAATTTGAATTGCTTTCTAAAACAGGAATTTGTATCCTGAGTTCTTGTGCACTGCACATACCATATATTCTACATACAGAATACACACTTTTAAAATACTATTTCAGTTATAAAACAAAAAAGGTAAAAATCAGACTTCAGAAATCTAAAGTAGGATATACAGAGCTAATTCAGTCTCCACGTTTGTCTTTATCTTCCAACTGGCAAAAGCAAACTCCCTAATTCCAAATTATTTGGACGAAATTAGAGCAAAGCGGAAAATATCACTTTAACTCCAGAAGAAGTTACTTGTATAAATGTTTGTATTTCTACTACAAGAGTCTCTAGTGAATTCTGTAATTCAGTAAATGTCCCTAGTTTTGAGGTCTGACTTGAATATCCTACTTTAGATTTCTGATGTCCGATTTTTACCTTTTTTGTTTTATAACTGAAATAGTATTTTAAAAGTGTTTATTCTGTATGTAGAATATATGGTATGTGCAGTGCACGAGAACTCAAGATACAAATGTTTGAATAATCTCTTTAAACTCAACTACTTGGATAGTTAGTGCTTGTTCCTAAATTAGAATTAAGGTAATACATATGTCACGCAGATAAATACATGACAATTCTTGCTCAACATTAAGGATCTATTGCTACCAAGAGCACAGAATTTTTTAAAGTCACAATTGCACAGTATATGAGACTCATACAACACTTTTTTTTTTAATTTTTATTTTTTAGAGACAAGGTCTCACTATGTTGCCCAGGCTGGAGTGCCGTGGCTATTCACAAGCACGACTGATCATCGCATACCACAACCTTGAATTCTTGGGCTCAAGTGATCCCCCAAGTAACTGGGACTACAGGTGAACATCACTGCGCCTGGCTTAACACTTTAATTAAATGATCATATAAAATATTTATTGGCATAACCATCCTAAAATGATTACTAAATGTACAAGTAGTCTATATAAACAAGTCATATTTACTGTCTATGGCTATAGAGATAGCTTTTGAGGCCCAATGCAGCCACCAAAGAGTCTCAATTGGTATGCTCATAAACGCTCTAAAAAGTCAGAAATCTTTAGATGCCATTAGAGCCATAACTTCAGTCCAAAGCTGTGCTATCCAATGAGGTAACCACTAGCCACATGTGGCTACTTCAACTTAATTAAAAAATAAAAATCCAGCTCCTCAGTCACTCTAGCCATATTTCAAGTGCTCAAAAGCCACAAGTGGTTAGCGGCTACCGTAGTGGATGATGCAGCTATGGAATTTCTATGGGACAACACGTCAAAAGAATGTTACCATACTTAGTTCCAGTTTTTAAAATAAACAAATACATACAACTTCATGGATTCCTTTGGGGAAGGATTGCAGCCTTCTAAAACTATCACAAAAACTCCTAAAGTCACTGCATCAGAATTTTGGTGGCAAGGGAAGGAACTGTATGGGGGATTAAGTCAGCTGTCAGAGAAATGGAATATCCAGCAAAGATATGCAGTGGGCATCTCAGAGCTCCTATAACAGCAACTCCAGAGGGTCTCTAGGTTCTGCAACTCAGAGTTGGCATCAAAATAGGCACAAGAGGAAAGAATGCTCCATATTTCAGCTACTGATTCAGGTGGAGATCCTATACCCATGTTTAATACACCGTTCTTCTGGGGGGAAAAAAATGAATTCTGAGTAACTGACTCAGGAAACACCTACTGAACACAACCCATTCATTTTTTTGAAAACTGCCTGTATAAATAATTATAATTCCTATTTAGTTATTTTTTGGTTTCAGCTTTTATGTATCTCAAATTCAACTATGTTTTACAAGAGTTTATTCTACAAAAAGTTAAAAATAGATTAACATAGTTAAAATGGTAAATAGTATATGTATTTTGCCACAATAAAAAATATTTAAATAGTTAATGGATGTCACTTTACACCCACTAGGATGGCTAGAATTAAAAGACAGATAATCACAAGTGTTGGCAAGGATGTAGAGAAACTGGAACCCTCATACACTGCTGGTGGGAATGTGAAATGGTACAGCCACTGTGGAAAACACTCTGGCAGTTCCTCACAAAGTTAAACAGAGTTATCACATGACCTAGCAATTACACTCCTAGAGACAGACAATTGAAAACATATGTCCACACAAAAATTTGCACACAAATGTTCACAGTGGCATTATTCACAATAGCCAAAAAGTGGAAACAACTCAAATACCCATCAACTCAGGAATGGACAAACAAAATGTGATATATCCATACAACTGAACACTATTTGGTAATAAAAAGGAATGAAGCACTGATACATGTTACAATAGGAATGGGCCTTGAGAACATTATACTAAGTGGAGGAAGACAGTCAAAAAGACCACATATTGTATGATTTCATTCATATCAAATGTCTAGAAATGGCAAATCCATAGACAGAAAGTAGAGTAGTGGCTGCAAATGGTTGGGAGGGTTGGTGGGAAATGGGGAGTGACTGTTAATGGGTACAGGGTTTCTTACTGGGGTGATGAAAATGTTCTAAAATTAACTGTGGTGCTAGCTGCACAACTGTGAATATATTAAAACGACTGAATTGCACACTTCAAATGAGTAAATTGTATGCTATATGAATTGTATCTCAATAATGCTATTAAGAAAATAATAAGGCCAGGTGCGGTGGCTTACTCCTGTAATCCCAGCACTTTGGGAGGCAGAGGCGGGTGGACTGCAAGGTCAGGAGTTCAAGACCAGCCTGACCAACATGGTGAAACCCAGTCTCTACTAAAAATATAAAAATTAGCTGGGCGTGGTGGCGCGTGCCTGTAATCTCAGCTACTCAGGAGGCTGAGGCAGGAGAATGGCTTGAACCTGGGAGGTGGAGGCCGCAGTGAGCCGAGATCGCACCACTGCACTCCAGCCTGGGAGACAGAGTGAGACACCATCTCAAAAAAAAAAAAAAAAAAAAAAAAGAAAGAAAATAATAAGCTGGTAGGATATAAGCTTGGGAGTGATGTAAAGAAAAAGTACCAAAGAACCTAACAAAGATAGCAAAGCTGTAAGATTCTGGAGTAGAGAAAGGGAGAGTAGGTAAACATTCAAGTCCTGATGATACCATTTAAATACCTGAAGCTAACCATGCCTGAAGCAAATTATCCACAACAGCTTTTCAGTTAAGAGAGAAAATAATTATTCATTTTTGGTTTAATCTACTTTGAGCTACGTTTCTGGCAACTGTGTTTAAGACTACTAATAAACTCATCAATGGATTGCCCCATTTTTCAAACCAGGGTCAACAGACCTCTCAGGAAAATAGATATATTCCAGGTTGTGCAAGAGAGCTCTATAACAATATAATTCTCTTTTTGTTTTGCGATCTAACTTTTGCTATCTAAAAAAATTAATATAAGCCTGCTCTGGGGATTCCCTGGGTGACCACCTTATATACCTAAATGACGCATTTGCACTAAATGAAGGGCAATGACAATATGGTTAGCTACAGAAATGAAGGTACTGAAAGGGTTCAAATAAAAAACCTTGCTATTATTTATATATAAGTAGGGAATATATTATATATATAGTATATATAAGTAGGTATGAAAAACTCAATAGAAGTAGGCAGTGACTCAGCAAAATACTCATTCAATATATGAAAGCTGATTCAAATGGCAATGGTTTTGTAGTTTCACTTGACTGCTTTGTTTTATGGTTGTGTAAGAACTCTGAGAATGTTTCAAACATTTTAAGTTCAGGGGTGTCTGTGAAATGTTTTTCTTATACCAAGAATTGGTATAGTACTCAAATCCAAGAAAACTGGATTATATCTTGGTTCCTTAGACAATTTCACTGGCATCTCAATGATTCAAACTTTCAAAGTAGGTTTTGGGAACAAATTATACACAATTCAGAAAGAAAATAGAGGCTCTTCATATTTTCTTTGTCCAAGTTTTTATACTATGCAAATTATCTTTTTTTCTGAAAGTCTGAACACATGAAGTCCAGGTACATTTTGAGAAGACATTTAATAACTTTATTATTTTATCCTAATTTATTCGTTTTCAACTTTTGTCTCTGTTAATTGTCATACTTCATTTATTTGTAGAAAATAGCTGGTTTACGCTAAGATTTAAAACTCACTAGCATAATACTTTGAGAAGTTTGCCTATATTTTAAAACATTTTATGTAGCTTTGGGATAGGGCACTATAATAAAATATACTTCTACAAAGAAGTTTTACATCATACTCAGGGTATAGACTTTATAGGCATACACTTTTATTATAATTCATATGTAAAAGACATAATATGGGGAAAAGACTAATGTACAATTACTGGCCTTTCGAAGCCAATCTGTAAATATTTTATGTAAGTTTCATAAGATATTCTATAATCACTAATTCCTAAAGTAACCTCAAGAAGTATGTATTATTAATCAATTTGCTTTTTATAGGAGTAAAACTTATCCACCAGGGAAAATGTAAGTAAGTGCATTGACGGGAACACTGGACATAGGGGCTGAAAACCTGAGTGGGAATTTCTGGTCTACCACTTCCTGGCTGCCAAATCTGTAAGTATAATCAACCTCTGTAAGCCTTAGTTTTTCTACCTGTAAAACGAAAACAGTAATACCTTCCTTGCAGCACTACTGTGAACATTAAATAAAGCATGTGAAATATTCCTACAGTACTTTGCACTATTTTTCTCAACTTCTCCTTCCTTACCTGAAGTCATACCGTAAATTGATGAATACAAGCACTTAAAGAAAATAAATCTAGTTCACATGAAGAGCTCAATTAAAATCATATCATAAATAAACTGCATCACATCAGTAGTTCTCAAACTCTTTTATCCCAGGATTTCTTTTCACTTAAAACTTAACGAGAACCCCAATGAGCTTTATGTTTATATGGACAATATGTGTTGATATTTCTCATATTAGAAATTGAAACTGAGACAGATTTCAAATGTTTTTATTTAAAATATTTATAAGACCATTACAAGTTAATAAAATACTTTTAATGAGAATAACTTTTAAAAAACAAATCTAATGAGAAAAGTAATATTGATTTACATTTTTGCAAATGTCTTTTAATATTTATCTTAATAAAAAGCAGCTGGATTCTCTTAGTCTCTGGGGAAAAACATTGTATGATCTCACATGTGGAATCTAAACAACTTTATCTCATAGAAACAGAGAGTAGAAAGATGGTTACCAGAGACTTGGGAGTTCGGGGTGGGACAGATGGGGAAAAGATGTTGATCCAAGAGTACAAAGTTTAATTAGGCTGGAGGAATAAGTGTTAGTTATCTATTGCACTACAAGGTGACCACAGCTAATACTAATAATGTATATTTCAAAATTGCTAAAATAATTTCTAACATTCTCATAACAAAATGATAAATTGGTTAAGGTGATGGCTATGTTAGCCTCTTTCCATAATGTAAACATATCAAAACATCACATTGTACCCCATAAATACGCACAATTATCATTTGCCAATACAAAGTTAAAAAGGAAACAAAAAAATGAAAAAAAAAAATACTCCTTAAAAGAAAACCACTTTGCAGCAAATGAATAAAGTCTAGACAAACACTCTACTTTCAGGGGTCATTTCTACAGTTCATTACTAGTGATGTTTCTCTGAATGTGCAGAGCACTGGGAAAAAAAAGTCTAGACATATATATTTGATTCAAATTACTGAAGAAGGCTGGGCATGGAGGCTCACTCCTGTAATCCCAGCACTTTGGGAGGCCGAGGTGGGTGGATCACGAGGTCAGGCGTTCCAGACCAGCCTGGCCAACATAGTGAAACCCCATCTCTACTAAAATTACAAAAATTAGCCGGGCGTGGTGGCAGAGGCCTGTAACCCCAGCTGCTCGGGAGGCTGAGGTAGGAGAATCGGTCGAACCCGGGAGGCACAGGTTGCAGTGAGCTGAGATCGCGCCACTGCACTCCAGCCTGGGCGACAGTGCGAGACTGCGTCTCAAAACAACAACAACAAAAATTACTGAGGAAATCAAATCTTTTTGAATCACTACTTAAGACAAACTCACTGAAAACCAAGTAGCTGAGATTTGGAGTTATTCAACCTAAGAACTTTTTCAATAGGATATTCTTCAACTCTTCAACATGCTTAGAAATAATATTAAAGTATGAAAAAGTTGAAAAAAAATGAAGCCTTAAAAATAAAAATACAAAGGAAAAAGGAATTGAATAATACTTCTTAAAATTTTTAAGTGAGCCTCCTTGCTTATTCTCCGTGACCACCTCACTCTCACAAAAAGTGAGACATAATATAGCAAATTGAACACTGAATGAGGGTCAGAAAGCCTAGGTTTAAGAATTGGTTCCATCACTTCCTAGGCACATGACCTCGGTAAAGTTCTGTCCTTGAGGCTGTTTCCTCATCTTCAAACAGTTCTATCAACACCCTACAGCCCATCTCAAAAGGGGTGCTACCAATGAAATACACAAATGCAAGATACGATTATAATGGAATGTGTACGGCTGTAGAAACATCAAAGGTACACAGCCCTAATTTTACAAGCAAATCAGTGCCTTTGTAGTCTCAATGAAGTTTCCGCGTAAGGAGATTAAGTTTGCACAGTAACCCCCAAACCAGGACACCTCACAAATACTAAGATGAGACTTTTGCAGTTTAAAACTCTACTTCTAGGTTTCAATTTTATGTTTAGGGGCACTAAAAGACATTACAACTCATAGTCCAAACCTGAAAACAATAGTAAAAAAAATTTAAGGTCGCAGATTTAAAAAAACTCCACAAAACTAACAAATCTTTCCAAACAAAGAGAATCCCCTGGATGAAGGTCTCCCGTGCTTGCAGAAGCTGGTTCACTTGACAATTTCCTCTCGAACTTCTCCTTAAAAAAGCATTAAAACCTGAGAGAAGTTGAGAGGAACTCCCTCCATCTCTAGAGCAGGAGTATACCTCAGCATAATTTTTTCCATCTCTTTAAGTAAAACCTGCAAACCTCCTAGTTAGAATATAGTGTATTTAACTCCACGTTTCTCCTCAGGGCTCTTATCCTCTAGACAATAACGGAATGGAGCACGATTTCTGTGACAGAGAAGGGAAGTCGCTTTGACCAGAACAAGGTTGTGGGCATGGAATGACCGGTCCTGTGTGGGGGGGAACCTGGGCAGAAAGAGGGGGTCACAGGATCTCTGATGCCTGAAAGTTCGGAATCCCCTCAAGTCTCTTTTCGTTTGACTGAAGAGACTTGAGGGTGGGCGGGTCTCCGTCAAACATCAGTATCAACCGTACAAAAGACGAAAGGGAGCTGCCTCCAGAATGAAAAACCCAAACCGAGTTGGAAACAGACCGGCAGGACTCAGGAGGTGAGAACGCTGCCGCAGCTGCCGCGGCCCGCGAAACCACGGGCCGCCAGGCTCTACCTCCAGAAAACCCTCCCCCTTCAGGGCCCGGCGCAAGATGGTGGCCCACCAACTACCACACCGCCAAGCCTGTCCCCTCCCCCGCACCCCCGTGGATCCGCACCCGCATAGAGACCCTCAGCCAGCCACCCTCAGAACCGCCCTCTGGGGAAGGCTGCCTCGGCCGCGCGGGAGAGCTGCTGCCTGCTTCCGCGCGGCACAGGCGGGGGCGGGGGCCGCTTACCGAGAGCAGAGCAGATCGGTCTGACTGGGGTTCGTATAAGGAGGAGGAGAAAGAGGAGGAGGAAAGGGAGGAGCGCGAAAACCTCGGGCGACAGCCTCAGCAACAGCGACTCCCCCGGAGACTTTCAGCGCGGAACCGGCGCCTCAGCACGGGGCAGGAGTATATAACTGCGCGCGCTGCCTCATGGGTAGAGGCCGACTCCACCCCCTGAACATCCGGGGCCTTTTAGCCGCCCACGGACGGCTGGTACATGTGCAGCTACTTTACTTACCGTCGAAGGCGGCGGAGGAAGTGAAATTGACCAGCGTGGGTGCAGCTCTTCTAAGCAAACGCTCCATTTAACCTGGAGTTGTCATCCCAAAAAATACGTTGTACCTGACTACAGAGAAACATTAATTCCGGGTCTTCCCTGTGTGTGAGGGCTAAAGACACGAGTTAAAAAAAAAAAAAATATATATATATATATATATATTGTTTTCTGGAAATACTGTACTTGAAACACGTCTCAAAATACTAGTTATTTTTACCACATTTTGTTTTAAACATATGGTTTTGCCTGTCTCTGTGTTATTTCTAATTGCCATATAGATGCCTATAGTAGTTACAAAAATGCTAAGGAAAAATACATTTACGGCTGGGTTCGGTGGCTCACACCTGTGATTCCAGCACTTTGGGAGGCTGAGGTGGGTGGATCACCTGGGGTGAGGAGTTTGAGACCACTTACCTTTCCTCCTCACCTTTCTCCTCCTCCTTATCTGAACCCCAGTCAGGCCCAGTCAGCCTGACCAACATAGTGAAACCCCATCTTTCCTAAAAATACAAAATCAGCTGGGTGTGGTGGCGCATGCCTGTAATCCCAGCTACTTGGGAGGCTGAAGTGGGAGAATCACTGGAACTTGTAAATACGTTTACAAGAAAAACACTTGCCAAAATACTGCTTACAGAAACATTTTCTAGACATTGTGCTTTGAACTGCAAAAGTTTCTTCTCCCAACTTTCTCCGCAAGGTTTATAGCAGTACTGGTTCATCTCTCAGATGATTTCGTTTGTCAGGTGAGTCCAATCGCGATCTCACCATCACCTCTTTTCCGGTTCAAGGTTCTCCTGCCTCACTCCTGGTAGCTCCATGTTGGTCAGGCTGCTCTCAAACTCCCCACCTCAGGTGATCCGCCTGCCTCGGCCTCCCAAAGTGCTGAGATTAACAAGTGTGAGCCACCACGGCTGGCCCAATTCATCTCTTAAGAATTGCCCAGACTGAAAATACTGTGTGGCTCACATAACACACACATAAATCCAGTCACTGAATCCTACCATTTTTTTTATTTGAGCTAGTTTTGTCTTTCTTCTCTATACAGCTATTTGCTTCTGACCCTGAAAATAAGCTTTACAGGAAAAGACAGGGAATAATCAAAATAAACAAAAAAGTGAAAAGTCTCAAAATCTTGGAGCATGCATAGTTGGTCCCTGCTTCCGGTCAGGGTGATAAGAAAGTCCGGGCACCTTTTCCTTTGATGCCAGCAGGAAATTTAAAACTAGCAAATCTACAGCCCGCATGACTCTGTTTTTGGCTGTAGTGGGAAATTTAAAACTTGTAATTCTCCAGCCTGCCTCCTTCTTTGGCATTGGTGGGAAATTTAAAACTGGCAACAAAAATTGGTGCAGTTGAGAAATTTAAAACTTGCAAATCTACAGCCTGTGCGGCATTTTCACCAGCCCCACTTCCTAGATGCTATAAAGGCCCATCCAACTTCCTCTGCCTCTCTCAAACCAGCCCAGACCTGTTTGCAGCACCCACCTCTCCCTCACTTACCCCCACTAGTCCCCAGGGTAATAAAATTTCTCTCCAATTCTCTTGGCATATCTAGTGTCACGAGTGTCCACATCCAACCTAAAATTAGGAGGAGGAATGGTCAAACTGCCTCAGCAGGATGACCAGAAAACACTTGTACACCCAAATTTCAATCTAACTTATTCTTTTTTTCGTGAAAAATACAGCCAAGAAGACCAGCGGGCTCTGGTCAGTTGACTGCAGACTCTGGTCAGCAAATTTTCTATCAAGATGAAAATTTGAGAAACTAAACAATAACAATAATTAAAAGGATGTCTGGTGAGAATGGAATTAACACATGGGAAATTGTTTGGGTGATTTTTAACTGTTCTTAAAACTCTTCCCCAGGCTTGTAGAAAACCACTCTATATTGGTTCTCTTGACTAGCTGGCCGTATGTTCTTTTTTATTTTTCAGCACTTCCAGTAAATGAGGGCTTACTCCTGTATAGGTTTTTCTGACAATTTTAAAAATTGAGACAAATTTACATGAAAAAAATCTACCATTTTGAAGTGTACAATAGAGTGATTTCTTATATATATTTACAGTGTTGTGCAACCATCACTGCTATCTAATTCCAGAACATTTTCATTACCTCCCACCAAAAAACCTGCAAACCTATTAGTAGCCACTCCTAATTTCCTCCTATTTGTATCCTTTGACCAATCATTAATTAACTTTTTGTATCTATAGATTTGCCTATTCTGGATATCACGTATAAATGCAATCATACAGTATGTAGTTTTTCATGTCTAGCTTCTTTCATTCACTATAATGTTTCTGAAGTAGGTTCATCCATGTTGTAGCACATATCAATTCGTTCTTTTCTCTCTTTCTCCTTCCCTCCCTCCCTCCCTTCCTCCCTTCCTTCCTTCCTTCCTTCCTTCCTTCCTTCCTTCCTTCCTTATTTCCTTCCTTCCTTCCTTCCTTTCCAGATGGCCTCTGGCTCTGGCTCTCAGGCTGGAGTGCAGTGGGGCGATTTCCACTCATGGCAACCTCCGCCTCCCAGTTCAAGCAATTCTCCTGCCTCAGCCTCCTGAGTTGCTGAGATTACAGGGTCCTGCAACCACGCCAAGCTAATTTTTGTATTTTTAGTAGAGATGGGGCTTCACCATGTTGGCCAGGCTAGTCTTGAACTCCTGACCTCAAGTGATCCACCCGCCTCAACCTTCCAAAATGTTGGGATTACAGGCGTGAGCCACTGCACCCTGGTCACTTCATTTCTTTCTATTATTGCATGGTATTTCATTGTACAAACATATCACTTTCTGTTTATCCATTCTTCAGTTGATGGACGTTTGGGTTGTTTCTGCTTTTGGGCTGTTATAAATAATGTAGCCATGAATATCGGTGTATTAGTCTGTTCTCACACTGCTCTTAAGATATTACCTGAGATTGGGTGATTTATACACAAAGGAGGTTTAATTGACTCCCAATTCCACATGGCTGGGAAAGCCTCATGAAACTTATACCATGGAGGAAGAGGAAGCAGGCACCCTCTTTGCGAGGTGGCAGGAGAGAGAAAGAGTGTGTGTAGGAGGAAATGTCAAACACTTATAAAACCATCAGATCTTGTGAGAACTCACTCATTATCATGAGAACAGCATGGGAGAAACTGCCCCTATGATCTAATCACCTCCCACCAGGTCTCTCCCTCAAAACCTGGGGATTACAATTCGAGATGAGATTTGGGTGGGGACACAAAGTCTAACCATATCGATTGGTGTACAAGAATTTTTTTTTTTTTGAGACAGAGTTTCACTCTTGTTGCCCAGGCTGGAGTGCAGTGGCATGATCTTGGCTCACTGCAACCTCTGCCTCCTGGGTTCAAGCGATTCTCCTGCCTCAGCCTCCTGAGTAGCTGGGATTACAGGCACCCACCACCACGCTCGGCTAATTTTTTGTATTTTTAGTAGAGACGGGGTTTCAACATGTTGGCCAGGCTGGTCTTGAACTCCTGACCTCAGGTGATCCACCTGCCTCGGCCTCCCAAATTGCAGGGATTACAGGCATGAGCCACCACGCCCAGCCGGTGTACAAGATTTTTAAAAAAGCTTTATGAAGATAAAGTTCACATAAGGTACAATTTATGCACTTAAGTGTGCAATTCAGTGGTTTTTAGTATATTCACAGGTATATGCAACCATCACCACAGTCAATTTTAGAACACTTTCATCACCCTAAAAAGAAATTCTGGCCAGGCGCGGTGGCTGACACCTGTAATCCCAGCACTTTGGGAGGCCGAGGCGGGCGGATCACAAGGTCAGGAGATCGAAACCATCCTGGCTAACATGGTGAAACCCTGTCTCTACTAAAAATACAAAAAATTAGCCGGGTTTGGTGGCAGGCGCCTGTAGTCCCAGCTACTCGGGAGGCTGAGGCAGGAGAATGGTGTGAACCTGGGAGGTGGAGCTTGCAGTGAGCTGAGATCGCGCCACTGCACTCCAGCCTGGGCAACAGAGCAAGACTCCATCTCAAAACAAACAAACACAAAAAAAGAAATTCTATGCACATTCGTCACGACATCCTTACTCACCCTACCCCTCTTTTCAGCTACCCTCCTGCCCTACACAACTACTAGTCTACCTTTTGTCTGTGCAGATTTCCCTGTTCTTTATATTTCATATAAATGGAAGTATATAATATGCTGTCTTTCGTGACTGGCTTCTTTCCCTTAGTATAATGTTTTCAAGGTTCACTCATGTTGTAGCATGTGCTTATTTCCTTTTTATGGCTGAATAATATTCCATTGCATGGCTATAGTATATTTTGTTTATTCATTTGTCAGTTGATGAACATTTGTGTTGTTTCCACTTTTAGGCTATTATGAATATTCCTGTGCAAATATTTGGGTGAAAATATATTTTCAATTCTCTTTGTTATATAACTAGGAGTGTAAATGCTGAGCAATATGATAACTATAATTAACTTTTTGATGGACTGTTAAACTTTTTCACCATGGCTGCACCATTTTTCATTCCCACTAGAATTTATTATGATTCCAATTTCTCCACAAACTCACCAACACTTGCTATTTTCCATTTTTGTTTTTCTTGTTTTGGTTATAGCCATCCTAGTGGGTGTAAAGTAGTACCATGGTTTCTGCTGGCTTCTGATCTCAGAATTTCTGCCACTTCCTGCAGTCAGTCCACTGGTCCCGGGTTTTACCCTTTGATCTGCTGTGGTGGGCCCACTTGTTCTCCATTCAACATCCGTGTTACACAGGAACTGGGAACAGGTCAGGGAAACGAAATCTCAGATATGCCATCTGCCTGAGCCTGAGGCATTCTCATGTTTATTTTGATATCACTGTGCTTTAGGATGGTACACAGAAGCCCAATAAACAGCCTCTTTCTAGAGCAAGATGGCATGGGTGAGGAGTTGGAGGAGGTAAAGGAAGAGAGGGGGTGGAGAGGACGGAGGAGAGGATGGGGGATGAGGATGAGAAGGGATAGAAGGAAGGAGAAGAGATAAGAAAGGATGGAGAGGAGGGGAGAATTATCCATGACCTGAAAAAGTTGAACCCCTTCCTCTAGTTACATTTCCAGTTTCTTTCCTGGCCTGAATTTGGGCCAAGCCTGATGCCCAAGGCAGGTGTTTTGTGTACATCTAGCAGCTATAATGTTACCAAGCACAGAGAAGTTTGAAGCAGGTCACACAGGAATATTTTACTAGGCTTCCGAGGCAACATCATGAAGTGGGCTGACAGATTATTTGTGTTTTCAATTTACTCTATTATTATTAAAAAGTCCATAAGATTGTTGTTTTGTTTTCTTTTTTTCTCAGTATGAGTATGGATCCTCAGTGGCTTTTGATCAGCTCATTCTCCTTCTGAATATGGAGACAGTTTGGAAGCAAATACACGAAGTGCTGAACCCCTAGTCATATGCTCTCAAAGTGACATTGGCAAAATGTTAAAACTGACTCTTGTTATCTTTCTTTTAAATATCTCGGTCAGGCGTGGTGGCTCATGCCTGTAATCCCAGCAGTTTGGGAGGGCGAGGTGGGAGGAACCCGAAGTCAGGAGTTTTGAGACCAGCCTGGCCAACATGGTGAAACCCCATCTCTATTAAAAATACAAAAATTAGCTGGGCATCGTGGTGGGTGCCTGTAATCCCAGCTACTTGGGAGGCTGAGGCAGGAGAATCGCTCGAACTGGAGGTGGAGGTTGCAGTGAGCCGAGATGGCACCACTGCATTCCAGCCTGGGCGACAGAGCCAGACTCCATCTCAAATAAATAAATAAATAAATAAATAAATAAATATCCCTTCCCATCTGGCATCCAAGAGCACATATCACTTCCCCACATTCTGCCTATCCACGTAAACTCCAAGTCCCCTAAACCCTCGTTGGCCGGAATCTAAAATCTAAAAGTGCTGGAGTTGCCCCCTACTCACGTTAGAAGAGCTGACTATAGATATCTCTTCTTGACTTGTTCAGTTATGTCACGTTGGTAGGTTGAAAGTTTCCATGGTGAAAGTATTAACACCACAGGAAATCAACAAACACTACTAATGAGAGCTGGATTACCAGCATAAACCCCTGGTTGAATTCTATGGCTTCAGTCTCTGTGGCCTAATGCTTAAGTAAAGGTGCCTCAGAAAGCTCCTCATATTCTTTTAAACCAAAGCAGCAATTCCATGTTTACATTTTGAGCTTCTACCTAATATTTTTTTGAAGAAAAGTTTCCACTGATATGAAATAAATGATAAACATCTGAAAACTATTGTTCTAGGCCAAGCCACCAATTTTGAAGATGTGTTCATGGAAACCTAGAAAGGTTAAAATAGTTATTCAACATCACACAAGGGACAAGAGAAAAAAGGCAGGGCAAGTACTAGGACCTAGGTTTCCTTAATCCCAGTCCAATGCTCTTCCCATTTGTACTTGATAATAGTGCATTAAAATGTTTCCTGTTCTGTTTCTCATCCCATCAAAAGTGGGTATGTCAAGTAGTCTGTCTAATAAAATAATAAATGTTCCCAGGAACGTATGTTTATTATGAGTGGGGCCTTCTAGAGAAAATGCCCCCTCAGAACACTTTAGTGAATGGAAGGTATTCACTTTAGTGAATGGAAGGAAAGAAAATAGGCAGGAGTAGAGATACCGGATATATACAAATGACAAAAATTGCGGATAAAAATTATACAGCACTTATTGTGTGCAAAGCACTGTTCTCAGTACTTTATAAATATGAATTATTTCATACAATAACTCTATCAGTAAAGTACTCTTATTACCATCCCACTTTACAGATGGCACAGAGATATCAAATAAATTATTGTCACAAAACTGGAAAGTGGTAAAACTAGGATTTTAACCCAGGCATTCTGGTTCTAGCATCTGGCATCTTAGCCATTATACTATCCTGTCTCTTTAGGTGATCAATAAATATATGTCTCTTTAGGTGATCAAATAAATATAAATATAAATATACAGCTGATCAAAAAATATATATAATTATACTATCCTATCTCTTTAGGTGATCAATAAATAAAAATAGCGAATGAATGAATAAGCATATAAACAGCATGAGACACCAAGATTGGAGGTTTTGGGGTATGTTTTAAATAACAGAGGGAATATCACACCATGCTGTCTTCACGTAGAACCAAATATAAGTGAAATAGAGTAAGTAGCCAGTAGAATGTATCTCCCAGGAAGAAAAAGTCACTCCTATCAAAGGTTTGGTGGAAGAGATATGCTTAATCACCTGGGTCTCTAAGATTTCAATTAATGCCTTTCTATGCCTCTCACATTTCTGATTAAGCCACTTAGTGGTAGAGGACTCTTGAGCTAGTCCCAAGGATGATCAGGCCACTTATATAATTTCTAGGAAAAGAGAGTTTTCACACTCCTCTGGTAACTGTATACATAGATTGACTTAGCCTTTCAAAGTGAAAGGTTTAAATGTATGTAATGAGTACTTTGCATTATGCTATATGTCAGAGGAAAGGCACAAGTAAGTATGCAACATAGATGCTTCTCTTATGGCATTAATATCTGTTGGCAGGTTAGGCCCAAACTCCCAGAAATGATGAGTGAGCAATGCAAGAACATGTATAATCAACTATTAACTTTGTGTGGTTCAGACTGTCAAGTACAGAAAAAATTCAGAGAAATGGAAAATTACAGCAGATGGAAGTAGACATGGAAGGCTTGCTCTTAAGCTTGAGTTTAGACTAAGCAGGATCTTGAAGGTTGAATACAATTTAATAAGGCAAAGAAGAGGCATTTCAGGTAAGAAGAGTGACAGGAGAAAAGGTAAGGAGACAGAATTGAAAAGAATGCTTCTGTGAGACAATAATGGGACCAGTCTGATTAGAGGAAATGTTGTGTATGAGCAAGGCAGGAGAATAGGGTCTGGAGGCAGGGAACCTAAGGCCGTTTCCTGCTGACTTCCTAGAAATAAATTGAAAGGAAAACCCTAACTTTCCACGCCTAAGTAACAAGAGGACCAGAGGATACTCCCTTTGCAAACCTTCACTTTTTCTGTGCAGCAGATGGAACATTGAAAGCACCTCTGATTGGTTGCTTTCTCTCAGGCCTCTGAGCCCAAGCCTGCATGTATACATCCAGATAGCCTCAAGTAACTGAAGAATCACAAAAGAAGTGAAAATGGCCAGTTCCTGCCTTCACTGATGACATTACCTTGTGAAATTCCTTCTCCTGGCTCAGAAGCTCCCCCACGGAGCTTGTGACCCCCGCCCCTGCCTGCTAGAGAACAATCTCCTTTGACTGTAATTTTCCGCTACCTATCCAAATCCTATAAAACTGCCCCACCCCTAACTCCCTTTTACTGACTCTCTTTTCGGACTCAGCCTGCCTGCACCCAGGTGATTAAAAAGCTTTATTGCTCATACAAAGCCTGTTGGTGGTCTCTTCACATGGACGCACATGACATTTGGTGCCATGACTTGGATTGGGGGACCTCCCTTGGGAGATCAATCCCCTGTCCTCCTGCTCTTTGCTCCATGACAAAGATCTGCCTATGACCTGGGGTCCTCAGACCAACCAGCCCAAAGAACATCTCACCAATTTTAAATTGGGTAAGCGGTCCCTTTTTACTCTCTTTTCCAACCTCTCTCACTATCCTTCTACCTCTTTCTCCTTTCAATCTTGGCACTACCCTTCAATCTCTCCCTCCTCTTAATTTCAGTTCCTTTCCTTTTCTGGTAGAGACAGAGGAGATGCGTTTTATCCATGAACCCAAAACTCCGGCGCCAGCCACAGACTCTGGAAGACAGTCTTCCCTTGGTGTTTAATCACTGTGGGGATGCCTGCCTGATTATTCACCCACGTTTCAGAGGTGTCTGATCACTGTGAGGACACCTGCCTTGATCCTTCACCTTAGTGGCAGGTACCACTTTCCTAGGGGACAAGTACCCCCCCTACACACCTTCTCTCCATGGCTCTACCCTCTCTTTTCTCTGGGCTTGTCTCCTTCACTATAGGCAAACTTCCACCCTCCATTCCTCCTTCTTCTCCCTTAGCCTGCGTTCTCAAGAACCTAAAACTTCTTCAACTCACACCTGACCTAAAACCTAAATGCCTTATTTTCTTCTGCAATGCCACTTGACCCCAATACAAACTCGACAATGGTTCCAAATAGCCAGAAAACAGCACTTTTGATTTCTCCATCCTACAAGATCTAGATAATTCTTGTTGTAAAATGGGCAAATGGTCTAAGGTGCCTGACGTCCAGGCATTCTTTTACACATCAGCCCCTCCCTAGTCTCTGTTTCCAATGCAATTCATCCCAAATCTTTCTTCTTTCTCTCCTGCCTGTTCCCTCAGTCCCAAGCATCGCTGAGTCTTTTCAATCTTCCTTTTCTACTGACCCATCTGACCTCTCCCCTCCTCCCCAGGCTGCTCCTCACCAGGCTGAGCCAGGTCCCAATTCTTCCTCAGCCTCCGCTCCTCCACCCTATAATCCTCTATCACCTCCCCTCCTCACACCTGGTCCGGCTTACAGTTTCATTCTGAAACTAGCCCTCCCCGACCTGCCCAACAATTTCCTCTTAAAGAGGTGGCTGGAGCTAAAGGCATAGTCAAGGTTAATGCTCCTTTTTCTTTATCTGACCTCTCCCAAATCAGTTAGCATTTAGGCTTTTTCATCAAATATAAAAACTGAGCCCAGTTCATGGCTAGTTTGGCAGCAACCCTGAGATGCTTTACAGCCCTAGACCCTGAAAGGTCAGAAGGCCGTCTTATTTTCAGTATGCGCTTTATTATCCAATCCGCTCTCAACATTAGAAAAAGCTCCAAAAATTACATTCCGGCCCTCAAACCCCACAAACGGGACTTAATTAACCTTGCCTTCAAGGTGTACAATAATAGAAAAGAGTTACAATTACTTGCCTCTGCTGTGAGACAAAACCCAGCCACATCTCCAGCACACAAGAACTTCAGAACACCTAAGCAACAGTGACCAGGTGTTCTTCCAGGACCTCCTCCATCAGGATCTTGCTTCAAGTGCCAGAAATCTGGCCACTGGGCCAAGGAATGCCCGCAGCCCAGGATTCCTCCTAAGCCATGTCCCATCTGTGTGGGACCCCACTGGAAATTGGACTGTCCAACTCACCAACCAAGCAAGTAATTACGCTGAACCCCCTTGGGCACTCTCTAATTGGATGTCCCGGGTCCTCCCAATTCTTAGTCCTTTAATACCTATTTTTCTCCTTCTCTTATTCGGACCTTGTGTCTTCTGTTTAGTTTCTCAATTCATACAAAACTGTATCCAGGCCATCACCAATCATTCTATATGACAAATGTTTCTTCTAACAAACTCACAATATCACCCCTTACCACAAAATCTTCCTTCAGCTTAATCTCTCCCACTCTAGGTTACCACGCTGCCCCTAATCTCGCTTGAAGAAGCCCTGAGAAACATCACCCATTATCTCTCCATACCACCCCCCAAAATTTTCACCACCCCAACACTTTACCACTATTTCTTTTTATTTTTCTTATTACTATAAGAAGACAGGAATGTCAGGCCTCTGAGCCCAAGCCTGCACATATACATCCAGATGGCCTGAAGTAACTGAAGAATCACAAAAGAAGTGAAAATGGCCAGTTCCTGCCTTAACTGATGACATTACCTTGTGAAATTCCTTCTCCTGGCTCAGAAGCACCCCTACTGAGCACCTTATGACCCCCACCCCTGCCCGCCAGAGAACAACCCCTTTTGACTGTAATTTTCCACTACCTACCCAAATCCTATAAAACTGCCCCACCCCTAACTTCCTTTGCTGACTGTCTTTTCGGACTCAGCCTGCCTGCACCCAGGTGACTAAAAAGCTTTATTGCCCACACAAAGCCTGTTGGTGGTCTTTTCACATGGACACGCATGACACTTTCTGCAACCAATCAGATGTTTGCACAGGAGTGTGATCTTTGTAATTTCACTTCAGCCTCTAGTTGTGGGCCACCACTCATTTATGAGGTACCAAGTGGCCAATAGGAAACCTCTAGCGGGTATTTGGACCTGAGAAGATTCTGTATCTGGGGCCCTTGAGCCACTGCTCAGGCCTGCCCCCACACTGTGGAGTGTACTTTCATTTTCAATAAATCTCTGCTTTTGTTCTGTGGTTGCTTCATTCTTTCCTTCCTTTGCTGTGCATTTTGTCTAATTCTTTGCTCAAAACACCAAGAACCCTGGACAACCTGCAGTCAAGACCCTCTACCCGTAACATATTTTGGCAAGCTGGCCAGGAGAAAGCAGGTCCAAAGTTTGGGATTTATTTTTCTCCTTTCCCCTTTTACATACAGGGAAATCTTTCTGTCTCTCTCTTTTCCTTTCTAACTCAGGACCCTCAGTAGGCAGCACCTAAGCATGCAGACAACTGCAACTTTCTGGCCAGGTCCACTCTCTGGTGAAACTGAAAGGCTTCCATGCGGAAGTGCCTGACCACCACCGCCTGGTTTGGGTAAGGGACCTGAGTCCTTTTCCTTGTTTGCATTTTTCTGAGTCCTATTCCTTTTTTCCTTTTTCTGAGTTTTCTTTTTTTCATTTTTCAGTCTTTCAGTGGCCGTTTCCTAGTAGCTCCTTGAGGGGAACTGGTTGGGTCCACTCTCCGTTGTTGTCTGAAGGCCAAGGAGAAAGCAGGGATGGCTGCCCTTCCCAGAAGGGGGAAAGACTCTTTTTTATCCTTTTCAGTGATAGTCCCTGATCCCTATGTGTGAAGCAGTTGGCAGTGGCAGTTCAACCAGGGTGAACTCACACATGTTTCAGGCAACTTAAACCTCCTTTTCTTATGCTAAATTCTTCCCTTCCCCCACTTGACTGACTAAGGACAGAAAACCCACCTAGCTATGCCAAAAAAAAAAAAAGGGTTATACTAGTCAGAGGGTCTGGGATTGTCCTAGGTGGTCTGTGGGGGGTGGGGAGGGGAATTCATGAAAGGGAATTTATTATTGCCTCAATTGAGAGTTAAAGGGTTGCTTTCAGTGGGATAGAAAAACCTTAAGGAAAGTTCACAGTAGGTCCTCTGTGGTAGAGGGAACCATTCCAAAGTGGTGCTGCCACACACCTAAGGTCAGATATCTGACAGACTAAGTCAGGGCCTTTAAGGAGGGACGCCTCAGGGAACCCAGCCTGGGCCCAGAATTTTTCCAAGGGAACACCCGGGTAAAATTTGGGTCACCTAGTGAGCCCTCCACTTTTCAAAGTCCTCTTTTCCAGACCACTAAGGGCAACTGTCAGTCTATTCCACCTGATTCCACTGTGGGCAACTCTCCACCTATTCCACCTGATTCCCTGCTTGGTTACATCATCCACCATTGGAATCAATTTGACTCTGACAATCTAAAGAGAAAATGTATAATTTTTTTCTGCAATACTGTCTAGCCCCATTATGAGCTGCCCAGCCCAGAACAATGGGCAGTCAATGGTAGCCTAATTATGTCATCATCCTGCAATTAGACCTATTTTGCAAGGGGTAGGGCAAATGGTCAGAAATCCCATATGTAAAGGCTTTCATGACCCTATACCAAACCTAACCATCTGTGAAATTCCCAGAACCCACTCCCATAAAGGAAAGTTCTAAGGCAGAACTAGATACTATAGATGACCCCCTTTTACAAGGGCCACCTGTCTGTCAGGGTGAACAGCGACCACCCCCATATGGCCCCTTGCCAAGTGCTCCTGAGGCTAAAACCCAGGAGCAAACACCAGAGACCCTATTAAGTCCCCCTCACACTCAGAGGGGAACACCGTATTTAACTCTCAACCCTGCTACCTTTTAGGGAATTAGCAGGAGCCAAGGGGTCAGTCCTAGTGCAGGCCCCCTTCTCTATAATTGATATACAATAATATAAGGAAAAGCTAGGAAGCTATTCCGAGAATCCCAGGAAATTTGTAGATGGGTTCCAAACTTTGACCTTAGCCTTTGATCTCTCATGGAGAGGTGTTCAATTCATTCTAGCAACCTGTTGCACTCCTTCAGAAAAGGAACGAGTCATCGAGGCCACCCACCAGGAAGCAGACGAATTATTTGCCCGAAACCCTCAAGGCAATTGCTCAGGCCCAGACACAGTTTCCACTACTGATCCTAACTGGGAATATAACACCCCTGTGGGAATGAACAACCGGGTTAAATTTCTTGAGGCTTTCCTTTGAGGAATGAGAAAGGGAATAACTAACACAGTAAATTATGATAAAGTAAGGGAGATTATGCAAGGCAGGGAGGAAAACCCAGCCATATTTTATGGCAGGCTGGAGGAAGCCTTTAAAAAGTATACTAATCTGGACCCTTCCTTTCCCAAAGGCAAAATATTAATGGCACAGCATTTCATTAGCCAATCTGCCCCCAGACATTAGACATAAGCTCCGAAAGCTACAAATGGGGCCACAAACTAATCAAAATCAGCTTCCTGATACCACCTTTATGGTGTATAACAATTGTGACCTGGAGGAAGGAAAAAAGGGAACAGAATGAAGAAAAACGGCAAGCCAGAATTATGGCAGCCATCATTGGCGATGCCTTGAATGCTCAAAGAGCGTCTAAGGGAAATCCAAAGGGCAATAAGGATAATGCCAGCAAAGGCTCTTGCTTCAAATGTAAGAAAAATGGGCATTGGGCAAAGGAATGTACTAAGCTCCTGCCAGACCCCTACTGTCAATGCGAAGGCACCAGTTGTGGCACCTGGCACTGGAGAATTGACTGTCCCTTCTCCCACCAAGGGGCTCAGTCAGGCAAAACTCTAGTTTTGCGAAAGGAGGAATTAGATGAAGACTGAAGGGGCCTGGATTCTTCCTCACTGTCCCCGTCCAGGAACATTTTAATTACTACTGAGGAGCCTCAGGTAACTCTGGACATCACAGGCACCCAACTTCAGTTTCTTTTCAATACAGGGGCAAATTTCTCTGTTCTTATTGCTTATGCAGGAAAACTTTCCTCCCAGTCCATGAGGGTTATGGGAATGAAAGGGAAGCCACAGACAAGATTCTTTATTCCTCCTTTGATTTTTCAATTTGAGAGACAAATCTTCTAGCAGGAATTCCTAGTAGTACCAAGCTGTCCAATCCCCCTGTTGGGAAGAGATATTGTGGTTAAAACAACAGCACTACAATAATTTAAGCATCACCCAGTGAAATTGCTAATAGTCAAAATTACAGACAATGTCCCAGACCACATTAATAAACAGGTTAACCCACTGGCATGGTATACTGGAAAACCGGGGAAGGCTAAAATGGCAGTGCCAGTCAAAATACAGCCTAAAAATCCCAGCTATTTTTCCAATTGAAAACAATACCCAATTAAGCAGGAAACAAGAAAAAGCCTAACACCAATAGTTAAGGTATTACTTACCCATGGGCTCTTAAGACCCTGTAATTCACTGGGCATGGTGGCTCACACCTGTAATCCCAGCACTTTGGGAGGCTGAGGTGGGCAGATCACCTGAGGTCAGGAGTTTGAGACCAGCCTGACCAACATGGAGAAACCCCGTCTCTACTAAAAATACAAAATTAGCCGGGCATGGTGGCACATGCCAGTAATCCCAGCTACTCGGGAGGCTGAGGCAGGAGAATTGCTTGAACTTGGGAGGCAGAGGTTGTGGTGAGCCGAGATCACGCCATTGCACTCCAGCCTGGGCAACAAGAGCGAAACTCTGTCTAAAAAAAAATTAAAAACCCTGTAATTCTCCCTGCAATACCTCCACCTTACCCATTCTAAAAGCTTTAGGGGAATACCGATTAGTACAGGACCTCAGAATAATTAATGAAGCTGTTATTTCCATATACTCTCCTGGCTTAAGTGCCAGGGGATGCAAAATGGTTCTCAGTCCTAGACCTAAAAGATATTTTCTTCTCCATTCCCCTGGACCCAAAGTCTCAATACCTTTTTGCCTTCTAATGCGAAAATCCTAATACCAGGGAAAAACAACAATACACTTGGGCAGTGCTCCCTCAGAGCTTTTGGAATACCCCCCATTTCTTTGCCTGGGCTTTAGAGAGGGGTCTGAGGGATCTGCAATTAGAGACTGGAAGTATACTTCAGTATGTGAATGAACTTCTTGTGTGTAGCCCAGCTTAGGAGTTTCTGACCAAAATACTATAAAAACTTTGATTTTCCTGGCAGACAGGAGATATAAAGTGTCCAAAAAGAAGGCACAGATTACCCTTTAATGGGTCCAATATTTAGGGTATGTCTTAACACTTGGAGCCTGACAAATAGTCCCAGAATGAGTGCAAGCCATGTGTGGTTTGGGGGCCCCCCACACCAGGCAACAGCTTCGTTCTTTTTGGGGAATGGCCAGGTTTTGCAGAACATGGGTACCAAATTTAGGACTCAGAGCAAAGCCCCTGTATGAAGCAACAAGTGGGCCTGAAAATCAGCTAATGGAATGGACCCCGGAAATGAGAGGAACCTTTGCCAAGTTAAAACAGGCTCTTGCCCAGGCTCCCGCTCTTGGCATCCCAGACCTAACTAAGCCCTTCTTTTTGTATGTAGCAGAGAAGAGGGACATAGCTGTGGGAGTGCTAGCACAGAAATTTGCATCAGAACACAGACCAACCACCTACTTTTCAAAGAAGTTGAACGGAGTGGCCTTGGGGTGGTCAAGTTGCCCGTAGGCAATAACAGCCACTGCTATGTTAGTGGAGGAAGCCACTAAAATTCCCCTGGGCCAACCAGTGGAAGTTCTAGCCCCTCATCAGGTAAAGTTAGTTTTAGAGATAAAGGGACACATCTGGATGACAGGGGAAAGGATAACCAAATACCAGGCTATGCTCCTAGACAATCCAGATGTAATCCTTAAAACCTTTAACACCGAATCTAGCTTCATTGCTGCCCACAGGCCCAATAACTGATCATTCCTATGAGCAGGTCATTGCACGTATGTTAGCCGTCCTGCTTTGAAAGATCAGCCTCTCCCAGATTCTGAGGATGATCGATTCACAGATGGCAGTAGTTTTGTGTCAAATGGGGAGTGCTGAGCTGGATATGCAGTAGGGAATCGTAACACAATTACTGAAGCCCAGCCACTGCCCCCAGGCACATCAGCACAAAAGACTGAAATCATTGCTCTTACTCGAGCATTAATGTTGGGACAAGGGAAAAAGGTTAACGTCTATACAGATTTTAAATATGCATTCTTTATGGTTCATGCTCATGCTACAATCTGGAAAGAAAGGGGATTACTAACTAGCAAACACTCCCCCATAAAGCATGGGCCTGAAATTCTTCAGCTATTGGAAGCAATACACCTGTCAAAGGCCATAGCTATTGTCCATTATAGGGGACATCAAAGGGACTTAACCCCTGTAGCACAAGGGAACAGAAAGGCTGATAGAGAAGCCAAAGCTACAGCCCTCAGGGTGCAATCCCAACAGATCCTAGCACTACTTCCTTTCTATGATTCCCCAATATGACCGGAGTACACACTACAGGAAGAACAGTTAATAAAGGAAGAAGGCAGACAAAAACAAGGATCCTGGTGGTATTGGGGTAAAAAAATATATCTCCCTCAGACAGCTCAGTGGAAAGTTATAAAAGCCCTGCGTGTCTCTTTCCATGTGGGGAGAGATGCAACTCTGGCCATGGTAAATAAGCTCTTTACTGGGTCTAACTTGGCTTCAGTGGCTAAGCAGGTCTGCCAAGCCTGCTCACTGTGTGCACTTAACAACCCAGGAAACAAAATGCCTCCTCCAATAGAACCAGTCCAGAAGAGAGGAACTTATCCAGGGGAAGACTGGCAATTAGACTTCACCCATATGCCAGCTTGAAGAAGATACAAGTTTTTGTTAGTGCTAATGGATACCTTTACTGGTTGGGTTGAAGCTTATCCTACCATAACAGAGAAGGCTAATGAGGCTATAAAGTTTCTCTTAAAAGAAATAATCCCCTGGTTTGGGTTACCTCAGAGCCTCCAAAGTGATAATGGCTCATCCTTTATCTCCCAAATAACTCAAGGGGTTGCTAAGGCTCTTGGAATCAAATACTATTTATATTCAGCCTCAATCCTCCAGGAAAGTAGAAAGGGCTAACCAAACTCTAAAATGAGTGTAAGCTAAGCTATGTCAGGAAACATCAGAAACTTGGGTCGGCTTACTGCCCATAGCCATCTTAAGGATCCATAATACCCATAGAGCAAAAATTAATATAAGCCCATACGAAATGTTATACAGGAGGCCATTCTTAACTAATGATTTAATTACTGATCCAGAAACAGCCAGTTTAGTAAAATACCTAGTCAACCTAGGACAATTTCAGCAGGCTTTACAAAAGCTTGGAATTCAAAGGCTTTCCACACTGGGAACTAATCAGTAAACCCAAATCAGGCCAGGAGATAAGGTACTTGTTAAAACATGGAAGGAAGGATCACCTGCTCAACAATTACAACCCAAATGGAAGGGACCATTTTCAGTAACACTGGCCATGCCTTCTGTGGTCAAAGTACTAGGATTAGATAGTTGGGTATATCTTTCAAGGATCAAACCAGCAAAACCAGAAGCCCCGGACCAGGAACCTGAAGTTCCCATCAGCCACTACACCTGTGAACCTGTGGAAGATCTGAAGTACCTGTTTAGAAGACAGCCGAAATGCCTACCAACTTTCCTTGGTGTCTTTGTTGCATAGTTACTGTAGGCTGGATAATAGTAGCCATTTATTTTTAATTATTGCAGTTTAATTGCCTTCTTCCAAATGGATGGAATCACTACCTTTGTAGTGATTAAGCAGAATGTTTTTAATACAATTCTGTAACAAACATTCCTGACAGCATAGGTATCCACCCCCAAAGTTCCCATTAAATCTTTTAACCGAATTCATTTCCTCTCACATAGAGGCCATCAAGCTTCAGATGCTCGTGCAACAAGGTTTCCAGCCAGTTCCATGTGAAGACACCACCCCCAGCCATCAAGAAGCCACCCGGTTTCCACCAGACAGAGTAGGGCAAAAGTTCCGTGATCTTCAACAGGTAGGGACTATGCCCCAAGTCAGCAGGAAGCAGTTACAGAAGAAAGACCGTCAGGCCCTCTGCCTCCTGTAAAGATTTATGGGGATCACATCTTTCGGGGGGAGATGAGGCAGAATAGGTTCTGGAGGCAAGGAACATAAGGCCATTTCCCACTGACTTCCTAGTAATAAATTGAAAGGAAAACTCTAACTTTCCATGCCTAAGTAACGAAAGGACCAGAGGCTACTCCCTTTGCAAACCCCTACCTTTTCTGCTCAGCAGATGGAAAATTGAAAGCACTTTCTGCAACCAATCAGACATTTGCACAGGAGTGTGACCTTTGTAACTTCACTGCAGCCTCTGATTGCGGGCCACCACTTCATTTACGAGGTGAGCACCAAGTGGCCAATGGGAAACCTCTAGGGGGTATTTGGACCTGAGAAGATTCTGTATCTGGGGCCTTGAGCCGATGCTCGGCCCGCTCCCACACTGTGGAGTATGCTTTCATTTTCAATAAATCTCTGCTTTCATTCTTTCATTACTTCATTCTTTCCTTCCTTTGCTGTGCATTTTGTCCAATTCTTTGTTCAAAATGACAAGAACCTGGACAACTTGCAGTCAAGACCCTCCACTGGTAACACAAGGGTTATGGGAAATGAGTTTAAATACTTATTCATTTATTCATGTACATAATCATCCATGCAGCAAGTGTTTATTGAGCACCATGTCACGTGTTGGGAATACTGAGATAAATGGGACACAGTCTCTGCCTTCAAATTGTTTACATTCAAGTGGTGAAAACAGGTTCACAAACATGTAAGTACTATGATAAGAGTAAGCTACAAGTGGCCTCCTGCCTCAGCCTGGACTGAGTCATATTTCATTTAAATGCTCTGATTTCACTTCTGCTACATCTACCTTCTTGGACTCATATTTCAGGACCTGCATTACGAATTGGTTTCTTTCAGGATAAATTAGACACCAAAGGTCCATGATACCATCTGAAGAAGAACCTTAATTGGTAGAACAAGCAAAAGCAGTTTTTTGTTTTGTTTCGTTTTGTTTTTTTTTTTTTTTTTGAGATGGAGTCATGCTCTGTCGCCCAGGCTGGAGTGCAATTGTGTGATCTTGGCTCACTGCAACCTCTGCCTCCTGGGTTCAAATGATTCTCCTGTCTCAGCCTCCCAAATAGCTGGGACTACAGGTGCATGTCGTCACACCCGGCTAATTTTTGTATTTTAGTAGAGATGGGGTTTCACCATGTTGGCCAGGCTGGTCTCCAACTCCTGACCTCAGGTGATCTGCCTGCCTCAGCCTCCCAGAGAGCTGGGATTACAGGCGTGAGCCACCACGCCTGGCCACAAAAGCAGTTTTGTATTTCCATATAGTGTAGCACTTTTTTTTGAGAGTCCCTCCTCTTTTTTTTCTAAGAGCAAAAATGGGAATATTAAAAGGGGGAATTTTGAAATGTAAAAAAGAAATTATAATTCTATTTTACTATATATCCTCAAGCAAGTATAGCCAAAGGAGGAGGGGTAGGTAACAGTAAATATTTTATCTCCTAACAATGTATCTATAAACCATTCTGCTGAAGAATCTGACAGATTACTAACTGTGAGAAAATAAAGGTTAGCAACTCTGATAATACGTGAACTCAGATCAGATATAGGCCCAATTTTTGTTGTAATCATCCATCCACAACCTGCTCAGATGAAAAGCCCTGTTATTAACAAAGCATACTGTACTACGAGTACATTGCTTTGTGCTCTGCTTATCTTTGTAGAAACTGTAATTGTCTAAAACAATGGCCTCAGTGAAAAAATGTGATATATTATTAGTTGTGTAAAGATTAAAATAATTTAAACTTATAATAGTAGTTGTTTTTGAAGGATTAAGACATGAATGATGCTGTATAGAGTTAATAACTCAGCATTGGGTTTTTTTGTTTGTTTATTTTGACATGGAGTCTCACTCTGTTGCCCAGGCTGGAGTGCAGTGGTGCCATTTTGGCTCACTGCAATCTCTGCCTCCTGGGTTCAAGGGATTCTCCTGTTTCAGCCTCCCGAGTAGCTGGGATTACAGGTGCCTGCCACCATGCCCAGCTATTTTTTGTATTTGTAGTAGAGTTAGGGTTTCACCATGTTGGCCAGGCTTGTCTCGAACTCCTGACCTCAGGTGATCCACCCTCCTCGGCCTCCCAAAGTGTTGGGATTACAGGCGTGAGCCACTGTGCCTCGCCAGCATTGTTGTTAAGTTTGTTTCCATTCTGGTCCTTGTGAGAGAGCCATAAATTTCAAGCTATATCTTGTGGGAGAGACAAAGTTACTCCAACAGAATGCAAGTTCCATGAAGGCATGGAACCATGGCTCATTTACCAATATCCACCAAAGACATAGTGATTGGAATACAGTTTAATATTTGTTGAATGAATAAATAAATGAATGGGAATATACAAAAGAAATGGAACAAGTTTCAGATTCAAGCCAAGTCATTTTTAGAGTTCTTCCAGGATGGGACACAGAAAATTAGAGTGGAATCCAATCTCCAGGGGATTGGGACTGTCAGGGAGTAGGGGAGAGGGGAAGGAAGCAGACCTCAGACAAGTGGCTGAGGATACTACATGGTACTCTTACATCCTAGAGTAGGACAGAGAATCCTTGTGTACAGAATCCTGGAAGTAAACAATAAAGCATGCTTCTGGTCCTTGCCTTCCCACCTCTACTCCTGCCTCACCTAATAGGATTTGAAAGTGTTCTTGCATCTTTAAATCTGGATTCTCCTGGGAAAAAGGAAAGCGCATTAGATCTCCTCTGATTATCACTAATGGAGTGACAAGTAGAACAGGATGCAGGTGTGGTTCAGGGACCAGTGTGAGGGGCTAGGACAAGAACAGAGTCAAGGATCTATGAGGTAGAGAGATAGAGCGCTAGGTCTTGAAATGAAAGGGGGATTACCACTCCTCTTGAGATACTAAAGAATCTGGGTGAAGATAGACCAATTTAAAGGTGATGAAGAGGGGTAGGTACAGAAACATTTTGCAGTTGGGGGAGTATGTACAATTATGGTTTAAGAGGAGGAGAGAGAGGGTGAAAAAATTTGTTAGGTTCTAAGCCACAGCCATTTTTCCTTATTTATTTCTGGCAAAATTTGGTGTTGTTTGGAGCCTACCCTACCACATGCTCTGGGAAGTTGATGAGGTGTGGATTTGATTAGTTTCATTCTCCTTACAAGGAATTAGTTTAGGATAGATGTGTGACACAATTTTGCCTAATGGGACCCAAGGAAAATTCTGCTAGAGGTCTCTGGAAAAGACTTTCCTTCCTTTGTTGAGAGATAGAGATAGAGATAAAAATAGAGATAGATAAGAGAGAGAGAGAGAGAGAATGAATCATAGGTATAAAAGGTAGTATCCCTTTTCTTTGCTAGGTGCTCCCATTTGTATCTGACACCAAGCAGTGCTGAAGCCATGTTACAGCGCTGACAGGAGGTAAGAGGAATATTACCCACACACTATAGGTGGCAGAGCAGAAAGAAAATTCACTTGGGTCCTTGATGACTTCCTTGGTTTACTCAATTGACCTACCATGGAACCATCTTTCCCCAAACTTATTTTATAAGATAATAAATAATTATTTTTAAAATAAATACTTATTTAAAAATAAGTCATCTCTCGTTAGGTCTTCTGTTGCATCTTGCACTTGTGTTGATGCCTCCATCTATTCTAGTAAGGTAGGAAGCAAGAGCATGTGTTATAAATATGAAGTGTGGGATTTGAAAAGTTGGAAACAGATATTTCAGTTTTCATCAGTTTTCAGCTATAGCCCCATCTTCCTTTCTTCCCCGACCCCATCCCCACCCCATCTCTCGCAAGACTCAGACAAGGGCCAGGAGACACAGGACTGGACTCAGAGAATCTCTCTCTTCTGATGACCTAATCTTTGTTTTTGGTTCAAGCTCATTGTGTTTAGCTCCTTCTTCCTTGAAGACGTTCTTTCCCAGGAGGCTCTCCAATCACCGCAGTAAACAGACTTCTGGGATATTGCCTCTCAGACATGTCTGAACTCTAAGCCGTAGCTTAGGATCAAGTGGGAAACCCCAACTACAGTGCTATTTTGTGCCTGTATCTAGCAATACCCTGCTGCCTTTGAGCATGAATACAGAAATAATAAAAATGGCCCAGACTCAGCATTGGAAACTGCTTCAGGCATTATTGGGCCCTGATTTCAATGGGCGCCAGATATCGGGGAAACCAGCCCCCAGTATTTCAATGTAGGTTCTTTTCTATTTTCCCTAAGTGTCGGCTGGTCTGAGAAAAAAAGGTAAAGAGTACAAAGAGAGAAATTTTACAGCTGGGCCTCCGGGGATGCCATCACATATTGGTAGGATGATGATGGCGACCCTGAGCCACAAAACCAGCAAGTTTTTATTAGGGATTTCAAAAGGGGAGGGGTGTACAAATAGGGAGTGGGTCACAGAGATCACATGCTTCAAAGGCAATAAAAGATCACAAGGCAAGGGCAAAATTAGAATTACTGATGAGGGTCCATGTCACGCTGGGCATGCATTGTCTTGATAAACATCTTAACAGGAAACAAGGTTCGAGAGCAGACAACCGGTCTGACTAAAATTCACCAGGCTGGAATTTCCCAATCCTAGTAAGCCTGAGGGCACTGCAGGAGACCAGGGCGTATTTCGTCCCTTATGTCAACTGCATAAGACAGACACTCCCAGAGCGGCCATTCATAGACCTACCCGTGGGAATGCATTCCTTCCCCAGGGTTATCAATTATTAATATTCCTTGCTGGGAAAAGAATTCAGCGATATTTCTCCTACTCACACGCCCGTTTATAGGCTCCCTGCAAGAAGAAAAATATGGCTCTATTCTGCCCAACCCTGCAGGCAGTCAGACCTTATGGTTATCTTTCCTTGTTCCCTAAAAATCGCTGTTACTCTGTTCTTTTTCAGGGTGCCCTGATTTCATATTGTTCAAACACCCATGTCTTACAATCAGATTTCATGTTGTTCAAACACACATGTTGTACAAACAATCTGTACAGTTAACACAATCATCACAGGGTCATGAGGCAACATACATCCTCAGTTTACAAAGATGACGGGATTAAGAGATTAAAGACAGGCATAGGAAGTTATAAGAGTATTGATTGGGGAAGTGATAAATGTCCATGAAATCTTCACAATTTATGTTCAGAGATTGCAGTAAAAAATGCATAAGAAATTATAAAAGTATTAATTTTGGGAACTAATAAATGTCCATGAAATCTTCACAATTTATATTCTTCTGCCTTGGCTTCAGCTGGTCCTTCTGTTCGGGGGTCCCTGATTTCCCGCAACAAGGCATGGGAGAAGGTCAGAGTATGTTGGAGCGTGCGTGACTCCAGTAGACTATAACTCCCATAAAAGCCACGTAGCATACAGCACAGAATGCAGCATATACAGAGTTAGTTCTCAACAGATGTGTACTGAGTTTAGTTGAAATGATTGGTTTCTGGAATGAAGGTCAAATGGCTTCCTTTTACCGAATCTTCCATTCAGAGAGTGCATTTCATCTTCTATCCCTTTAACTCCCAAAACAAAACCTTTAGTATTTTCACTTCAGTTGTTTAAGTTTCTTTTTACAACATACTTGCGACGTAGGGAGTGGTGAGAATAGTTTTATTTAATTTACTAGGAAGAAAGAAAGACAAAGAGATGATCTGACTTAGCATAAGTACCAGAGGGTGTCTGTGGCAGAGCTGGGATGGCCCATTAAATCTCTCGAGCCATTGTTCTGATGTCCGTGTGTAGTGGTTTCGATAGCACTTTCTTCTTTCTCTCTTACTAGGCTGCTAATTATGCATGCCAATTATATTCAGGAACACCATGGGCCTAAGGGTCAGCCACGGTCTCAGGAGGATGTAATTTAAGTGAGAAAATAAGGCACAATACAGTATTTCCCTCCTTCTGATGTGCATATTAATTGTGGCCTTATAAGTTTGAAAACTTGTGCAGGAGAGTGGTGCTGGTTTTATTCCCCTTCCAGATATAAAAAGAAAAATATATAAGTGCTCTGAATGGACCACAGCTGAAAATCAAGTGAGAAACCCACCAGCTTGATATCCTCTTAATAGAGAACACTCAAGAATGTGGAATGAGTTCTTCACCAGTCTCTAAAAAAAATCAAGATGGATACTCATTTTCTTCCTCCTCATCAAGGTGCCTCTAGGGCATCAATCTATACTCAGTCTTTTAAGAAAGCCTGAAGATGGTGGAAGATTTAGTATAAACGTTGACAAAAATGCTAATTGCTATTTGCAAAAATTGCTAATTAGCTAAAGAATTAGCTAATTGCTAATTCTAACCAGCACTGGCATTTTTCCTAATTTATTTTCACTTTAGAAAGCAATAGCAAGGTGTTCAGAAGACAAGATCCAAACCTGGAGAAAGTCCAAAGGAGAGCACGGGGGAAGAGAGAATGCAGGATGAAAAGGGAACATGAGTGGGAGTTGAGGCTATTTGGGTGAGGTGATTGTGAACTAGCTCTAGGCTAATATCCTGCCACTCATCCTTGCAGACAAAGGTGCTGATGCCCTGGACATCATGCTGTGCTGGACCACTGTCCCTTCTCTGGGGCTTCGGGTGCCACCTAGAGCCTGGGGGCAGAGAGATGCAGGTGGACTTGACCCTAGCTCTTCTCTTGGGGCCAGACAGGAGTATTTCACTCACCTAGGAAAATAGTATTCTACCATTATGTATGATACTCTTTTATCGTGAAGCACAATGTTAGTTGTAGGTTTTGGTAGATATTCTTTATCAAGTTGGGGAAGTTTCCCCTCTGTTCCTAGTTTACTGAGTGCTTTTATATAATCATAGGATTTTTCTTTTTTAGTCTGTTGATATGGTTAGAAATGTTGAATGATCTTTAACTGTTGACCCAGCCTTTCGTATGTGACATAAATCCCACTTAGTCATACTATGTCATTCTTTTTATACATTGTTAGATTCAGTTTGTTAGTATTTTCTTGAGAATTTTGCATCTAAGTTCCTATTAGATCCTAGTCTATAATCTGTAGTTTTCTTTCTTTCCTTTTTTTTTTTTTGTACTGACTGTCTGGTTTTGGCATCAGGGTAATAATGACCTCATAAAATAAGTTGAGAAGTATTATCTCCTATTCTGTGTTCTGGAGGAGATTGTGAGTATTGGTGTTATTTCTGTTTAGGTGTTTGGTAGAAACAAATAAAACCATCTGAGCCTGTAGATTTCTTTTGAGGTTTCAAATTATGAATTCATATTCTTTAATAGTTATAGAAGTATTCAGATGATCTATTTTGTCTTTGGTGCATTTTGTTAGTTTGTGATTTTCTTTTTCTTTTCTTTTTTTTTCCTTTTCTTTTCTTTTTTTTTTTTTTTTTTTTTTTTTGAGACAGAGTCTCGCTCTGTTGCCCAGGCTGGAGTGCAGTGGTGCGATCTCAGCTGACTGCAACCTCCGCCTCCCAGGTTCAAACCATTCTCCTGCCTCAGCCTCCCAAGTAGCTGGGACTACAGGCGTGTGCCACCACGTCTGGCTAATTTTTTGTATTTTTAGTAGAGACGGAGTTTCACCGTGTTAGCCAGGATGGTCTTGATCTCCTGTATTTGTGATCTGCCCATCTTGGACTCCCAAAGTGCTGGGGTTACAGGCCTGAGCCACCGCGCCCAGCCTAGTTTGTGATTTTCAACCAATTGGTCAACTTCATCTAAATTCTAAAATATATTTGTGTAGAATTGTTTGTATTGTTATCTTACTAACCTTTTGGTGTCTTCAGAATCTGCAGTGATACTCCCTGTTTCATTCTTTACATTGGTAATTTGTACCTTTTTTTCTTTGTCACACTTGCTAGAGGTTTGTCAATTTTATTGATCCTTTCAAAGATCTAGCTCTTTGTTTTATTGATTTTTCTTTATTGTTTTTCTGTTTTAAATTTCATTGATTTCTGCTCTTAGACACAGGTCTTTTGGGAACTCACCATCTAACAGCAAAAACTTGTGTAACAAATAATTATAATTGTATGATCTTATTTACTTGAAATGGCCAGAAAAAGAAAATCTATAGACACAGAAAGTAGATTAGTGGTTATCCGGAGTTGGAGGTGGATATGGGCATTAACTGTAAATAGAGCATGAGGGATTTTATTAAAGAGAAGAAAATATTTTAAAACTTGATTATGGTGATGGTTGCACATTTTGGTAAATTTACTAAGAGTGATTGAATTGTACAGTTGAAATGGGTGAATTTTATGATGTGTTGTTTGTACATCAATGAAGCTGGAAAAACAAATAATAAGGATATAATATGAATAAATGCAACAGTAAAATGATGTAGTTGTCTTAGCCCCCTCTAACTGCCAAGGAAACAGAGGACTAGTTATTATAGGGTTAGCATATTAATCTAGTCCTATTGTGCCAAGATTAGTCATCAGCTGAGGCAATAATAAGAGACACAGAGGTATATGCCAGGAAATAGATATCCTTCCTACAAGTGAAGGTTATTCCTCTTTCAGAATGGTCCTCACCCAGTGATGCAGAGATTACTCCGAGTGGTGATCCCACACGCATACTGCTAGCTGTACAAGCCAGTTAGCCTCTGGCAGACGCTTTGGCTTGACCAGTGTTCTTAGTTTCAAGCAACAAATACCAATTCTGAGTGATTGAGGTGGGAAAGAAATTGGACAGCTCACAGAATCTTATGAAGGTTGAAAATCAAACTCAAAGCTCTGTAGCCAGGAACGATACCCAAAACCATGCTGTAGATTCAGTCCAGTGAGAAGACTGCTTTAACTAATGCTACTGAATGTCCTGGACTCTGCCCCTTCCTCTACCACCGCTACTGCTCTGGGAGATCAGTTTGCCCACGACTGTGGCTGTTGCAAGAGAGAACTCACTGCTATCCTAGCTTTTATGTGACTAGCTCCTTACTCAAATTCCTATGCAGGTTTTTTGGTTGGTGGAGTGTAGGCCACACAACTAAATCCAGGCTGTGTGGGAGGCTGGTAAAGTGAGTATTTGATACCTTCTAACAGCTTCCATAATGTGAACCAGGCTGAACTTTTCCTCAAGACTCATATATTGGTTAATTCCCTAGATGCAGAGAGTGAGTTCAGATATTGGACCGTAAATACACACACACACACACACACACACACACACACACACCTTTCCACTGCAACCTTACTCAAACTGTAGTAGTGCACAGACCAGCAGGTTTGGCGTCAACGGGAAGCTTGTCAGAAATGCAGAAACTCTGGTCCTGCTCTAGATTTTCAGAATCAGAATATGCTTTTTAACATGCATCTCAGATAATTTGCATGTACATAGAAGTTTAGAAGTGCTGCTCTACTTTATACAATATGTAGTCCTTTTTAATTTTCAAAGATCAGTCACCACTACTCTCTACTCATCCATAGGGTTGCTAGAGTTACCAAATAAAAATACAAGACTCCCAGTTAAATTTGATTTTCAAAATAAACAGTGAATCATTTTTTTTGGTATAGGTATGTTCTATATTTTATCTGGCAACCCTACTTAGCCACATACCCCTCCTCCCATGATTAACAAAACGAACAAAAAGAAACAGAAATGGACAAAACAGTCTACAGGAATGCATACACACCAGTTTTCTATTTTGGCATAGGAGATTATAAACAGCATGTCAGCAGAACATGTACACTCTACACAGTTTCAAGCACACTGAGTTCTGCATAAGCATTCCATGCCTGAGGTCCCTATAATTTGAAGGGTGAATCATTTCCTCTGTTAACTCTTCCATAGGTTAAGGTCGTTTCTGTTTTTTAAAAATATACCTATTAATTGCAATTACTTTTACTTAATGAATTTTGACCAAAAGTACTTTTATCCCACAGACTTTACTTTCATTCCTTCAAAACAGGAATAAACTGAATCTTAAAATAAATACAGAGAGTATGTGTAAATAAAATATGAAAAAATATGTGCTGGCTTCCCTGTGGAGAATGCTTCAGTTTTTCCTAAAGAAAAGAGTTGTCATCCATGTCCAGGAGTCTTAGAAAAATAGCTTTCAAATATTCTATCTAGGAAAGGGGCAGATTGCATGATGTATCAATTAGAATTAGAAGTATCACGTGCAAAAATTAAAGAAAACTTTCAGTACTCCAAAATGTCTACCAATTGCCTTTATTCATAAGGTGGCTCAATTCACCCTAATATTTTAGCTAATACAAATATTGCTAACCAAAGCAACCAGATAGGTAGTTTTGAGTGGTTGGGAGAGAATGACTTTCTGTTTACAATTCTTAAGCGTAAGGGAGTCATTTTCTAGATAGCAACTTCTTGCACAGGTAAACAAGAAATAAGTCACCTTCAATGAAGCCTAACAACAAAAATCTTTCAGTAATCATATTCTCATAAAGTCTTATCTTCTTGACTGATGATGAAATGTCCAGGAATTGTCAGAGGGATTATAGTTTCAAGAAGCAGAATATCCTTAGGGGCTAATGAGTATCAGGGATTAAATATATACATATCCTCCCTCACCACAAAGAGGTTTTATTTCATGTCTGTTACCACCTTTTAATTCATTGTTTGTAAGCCCCATTTTAGAGGCAGATGTCTCTAATAGGCAAATGATATACCCTAGTTTATTTTATGTGCCAGGCCATAAATGAGCCAATTGACCAGACTTTCATTAAACACTAAATAGAATTGAGATAAGATATTATAAAATACTCCTGGAACATCCTGTCATACCAGAAATTAAGTACCAAAGACCACTGAATCATGTCAAAAAGGACTCAAGGGCCAACTTGAAGATTCAAAGAGAGGACAACTTGAATATTAATTAGTACAATAACTATAATGAATTGGAACATATCAAATCTATTTCAATGCATTTGTTCAGATTGATATTCTAAAACAATGCTAGGGAATCAACTTATTATTTTGAAGACTACAAAATAAAAGAGAATGAAACAAGTAATTATTCCACCTTTCATATGCATGATGTACCTCAGATTAATCATAGTTACTAAAAGGACATTTCTCTTCACAGAAGTATTCCAAATAATACGTGAAGAAGAAACGATAGAAATTATTATCCCCAATGAAACAACGTGGATGGAAAGAATCTGCAATGGTGGTTAACTTCACAACAACAGACAAGCAGGTATTTTTGCCCTGATGGCATATATACAACACCACATATGAAGTATTCTTGCAAAAATTCAAACTAAACTCTGATCAAGCCTTTAAATGTACATAATAATTTACAGAAAATACAGAGGATAAATAACACATTAAATGATAATTTTTTTAAACCTAGACTATGGAAAATTCTATAGGACAGACATTCTAGTATTGCCTCAACACATAAATTGAAAGAGAAGGAGGGAGGCATTCTAGATTCAAAGATGCTTAAGACATATCAAACAAACATAGCGTGTGGTACTTATTTGGATCTCAGTTTGAACACATCAACTGTAACAAAATTATTCACGATACAGTTGGGGGAAATCTGAACACTGACTGTTGATGTTATTAAAAATTATAAAAATTATAGGTATATTAATGGTATTATTATTTTTTAGAGGTGTCCTTATCTTTTAGATATGTATGTGAAATATTTATGGATAAAATTGTTACCAGATCTTTAGGGTATTAATTTTCTTCCCAGAAACCTCTGTGACTGGTGGCACCTTTGCCCGAATTCTTGACCTGTGTCTAGGAAGAATGAGGTATGCAGACAAGTGAAGGGTGAATGAGATGAAGAGGAGCTTTATTTAGTGTTAGAACAACTCAGAGGAGACCAGCAGTGGGTAGCTCCTCTCTGTAGGCAGGTCATCCTGTGGAGTGTTCAGCTCTCAACAGAGAAGAGGCCCTGGAAAGGCTGGCTCCTCTCTGCTGGCAGGTCATTCAGAGGTCTCTGCAGGTCTCTGAAGCTCTCAGCAGAGAGGGTAGCTCCTCTCTGCGGCTGGTCATTCCATCATCTCTCTGTCCTCTGCCCTGCTCTGGCTGAGCTTGGGGCTTTTATGAAACTTGGAGGGGAGGAAGTTCATACTGATTGGTCCATGGGCGGCCATGGGCAGCCTGGAAGAGGCACCACAAGACCCCACTCTGGTCAGCAGGTCTGGCAGTCTGGCCTCCAGCCTTCAGGTTCTCCCTGGCCTGAAGGTGGGGCCTTACCCAAGACCCATCCCTTCCTGCCCAGTAGCCTGTCTGCTTCCTGGTGCTGCCTATGGCGCCCAGACCGCTAGAGCCAAGGGGCACCTGCAGGCCAGTGCTGAGCTGCCCCCAGCCCCATCTTGGCCACCCTCTTGTGCTCATTGGTGCCTAAAGTCTGGAGGGTCCCAGACGGCAGGGGGCCTGCGTGTCAACACTGTACCGAACCTGTGCACACCAGTCCAGGGTGGGACAGCGCAGGAGCTCAGCCCCAACCCTGCTCCAAGATCAGAGGGAGTACTGGGAGCAGAGAGAAGCCAGGCAGCAGCAGAAAACACGCACGAGCCTGAGGGGGCACAGGGGGCTAGGGCCTTCCAGATCCCCGAGCGTGCAGGTTGCAGAGCCGCCAGGGTCCCGCACCTGGGAGCATGGCTGCAGCTGCATCCGGGGAGCTCCAGTCCAGCCAATACAGAAGGGGCGGGACTTCCGCTTGTCCCCAGCTACAGTCTGTGGAGTGGAGAGAGACGCCCGGGTCTACAACCACAGGTCAGGCGGCTGCAGCTGTATTTGAGAGGGCAGAGATCCTGCCTGCTCCTGGCACCCACCAAGCGCACAGGGAGGTTCAGATCTACAGCTACAGTTTGGGCAGCTGCAGCCCTACCCAGGAGGGTGGGGCTCCTGCCTGCTCCATGGAGTGGGCAGCCCCAGCCACGCCTCCCTGCTGCAGCTGATACCATCCATATGAATTGATATCTGGGATTTGCTTCAAATTAATCAAGAAGTAAGGAGAAGGCAAAATTGGCTGTGAGTTGAATATTTGTTGATCTAAATGGTAGGTACATGGAGGTTAATTATACTGCTGTATCCACATGATAAGGGTATAAATTTTTTCATATAATTAGGTTATAAACTTGTACTTAAAATAAGATCTCATTTTCAGTTTTGGAATATATGCTATATGTGTACACACACACACACACACACACACACACACACACACACTAGAAGGAAAATAATATATACCAAAAAGTCCTTACTGGCTGTTTGGTGGGATTAGAAGTAAAACATAGGTTTTTATTGGTTTCTATATTTCTCATTATGGAAAACATTTTTAGTTGAGATATAAAATTCACATACCATAAAAGTAATCATTTTAAAGTATACAGTTCAGTCGTTTTTAGTATATTCAAAATATTGTGCAACTGTCATCAATCTAATGCCAGAACATTTTAACCACCCTGAAGAGGAAACCTATACCCATTAAGTAGTAAATTACTAACCTCATTTTCTTCCCCAGCTATAAGCAACCTCCATTTTTGATATTTCTATAGATTTACCTATTCTGTACATTTTATATAAATGGAGTGGTACAATATTTAGTTTCTTGTCATTGGCTTATTTTACACACCATCATATTTTCAAGGTTTTCTGCAAAAAAGGGGGGTGCATTGGCATTTTAATAAATCTTGTGAGTATTGCCATCTTAACAATATTAAGTCTTCTAATTCATGGAACCAGATATCTTTGTACTTAAATCTTCTTTAATTCTTCTCTGTAAAATTTTGTAGTTTTCAGCGTATTAATCTTGTACTTCCTTGGTTATATTTATTCCTAAGTACCTTATCCTTTATGAGACAAGTTTCAATGCAATTGTTTCCTTAACTTTGGTTTTGGGTTATTCAATGACAATATATAAAAGAGCAACCATTTTTAGACATGTATGCATTTTATTAAGATATAATTCACATACCGTAGAATTTACCCACGCAAAGTCTATAATTCTGTTTTTTGTATAGTCACAGATACATGAAAACATCACCACAGCCAATTATAGCACATTTTCATCACCTCAAATAGAAGCTGTGCACTTTATGTGTGATTCAGTGTCTCTCCATTATCCCAAAATGTAATCTACCACTAATCAACTTGCTGTCTCCCTAGATTTGCTTATTCTGTACATTTCATATAAGTGGAATTAAAGAATATGTAAGTTTTGTGTCTTGCTTTTTTCAGCAAGCATAATATTTTCAAGGTTTTTTTTCATGTGGTAGCATATAGCCATACTTCACTACTTTTTATGGCTGTCTAATATTCCATTTTATGGCTATACCTAATTTTGTTCATCCATTTATCAGATAATCATTTAGGTTGTTTTTACTTTTTGTCTATTAAGAATAATACTGCTTAGCAATGACATGGAATCAATTCAAATATCCACCAATGATAAACTGGATTAAAAAATGTGATACATATTCACCATGGAATACTATGCAGCCATAAAAAAGAATGAGATCATGTCCTTTGCAGGGACATGGATGGAGCTGGAGGCTATTATCCTTAGCAAGCTAATGCAGGAACAGAAAACCAAATACCACATGTTCTCACTTATAAGTGGGAGCTAAATGATGAGAACACATGGACACATAGAGGGGAACAACACACACCAGGGCCTTTTGGAGGATGGAAGGTGGGAGGAGGGAGAGGATCAGGAAAAATAATTAATGGATATTAGGCTTAATATCTGGGTGATGAAATAATCTGTACAACAAACTCCCATGAACTTAAAATAAAAACTAAAAAAAAGAATAATGCTGTTACGAACATTTGTGGATGCATTATTGTTTGAAAATATTTTTTTTAATTCTCTTGGGTGTACCTAGGAGGTGAACTGATGAGTCACATGATAACTCTATGCTAAACTTTGTAAAAAACTGTAAAAAATTGTTTCCCACATCAGCTGTACTACAGAATGTTCTCACCACCCTCGTATTAGGGCTCCAATACTCCACATCCTTGCAAATACTAGTGTTGCTAAAAAATTTTACTAATAACTACCATAGTGGATGTGAAGTGGTATCTCATTATGGTTTTGATGTGTATATCCCTAATTACTAATGATGTTGAGCACCCCTTCATATGCTTATTGGCCATTGGTTTATCTTTTTTGAACAATGAGAACACATGGACGCAGGGAGGGAACATCACACACTGGGGCCTGTCGGGGGGTGGGGGTCAAGGGGAGGGAGAGCATTAGGACAAATACCTAATGCATGTGGGGCTTAAAACCTAGATGACAGGTTGATAGGTGCAGCAAACCACCATGGCACATATACACCTATGTAACAAACCTGCACGTTCTGCACATGTATCCCAGAACTTAAAGTAAAATAAAAAATAAATAAATAATAAATAAATAAAGGAATCTGAACTTGAAAAAAAGAAAAAAACGTCTATTCAAGTCCTTTGCCCATTTTTTTTTCTGAAGTTGCCCATCTTTTTATTAAGTTTCAAGTGTTTTTATACATTCTGGATACTACAACTTTATGAGATATGTGTCTTGCATATATCTTTTCCATCCTATAAGTTGTCTTGTTACCTTCTTGATAGTTTCCTGGAGGCACAAAACTTTTACAATTTGATGAAATCCAATTTATCTATTTTTTCTTTTGTCGTTTGTGATTTCAATATTATATTAAAGAAATCATTGCCTAATACAAGTTCACGAGGATTCACACCTGTGTTACTTTCTAAGAATTTTAGAGTGTTTAGGTCTTACATTTCAGATCTTTGATCCATTTTGAGTTAATTTTTGAACACAGTATGAGGTAGAGGCCAAATACATTCTTTTGCACATGGATATCCAGTTTTCCCAGAATCATTTTTTGAAAACGTTATATTTTCTCTATTGAATTGTTATGGTAACAAAATTTAAAATCGATGTACCATAAATGCATGGGCTTTTTCCTGGACTCTCACTGTACGTCACTGCTTTGTTTTTCTTTTTAATCCCATGGCATGACCACAGTGTTTTGATTACTGCAGGTTGATAATATTTTGGAATTGAGAACAATAAGTTCTACTTTGTTATTCTTTCTCAAGATTTTATTCTTCAGGATGCTTTTCAATTACATATACATTTTAAGATCAGGTTGTCTATTTCTGCATAAAAGCCAGATCATATTTTGATAAACCTTGAATTCAAACTGTAAGTAAATTTGAGAAATATTGGCATTTTAACAATAGTAAGCCTTCTAGTCCATAAAAATAGATGTCTTTTCAGTTAATTATGCCTTCTTGAATTTCTTTCAACAATATTTTGTAGTTTTCAGTGTACAAGTCTTGTACTCCCTTGGTTAAAATGATTCCTAAGCAGTGTACCTTTTTAGAAACTAATTTATTTTTAATGCTTTTTAAATATATTTTTTAAGAATTTATTTTTAATTTTGTGGGTACACAGTAGATGTATATATTTATGGGGTACATGAGATATTTTGGTACGGGCATGCAATACATAGTGATAATATCATGGAAAATTGGGTATCCATCACCTCAAGCATTTATCCTTTGTGTTACAAATAATCCAATTACACTCTTCTACTTACTTTAAAATGTACAATTAAATTATTATTGACTATAGTTCCTTTGTTATGCTACCATATACTAGGTCGTACTCATTCTTTCTAACTATTTTTTTGTACCCATTAACTATTCTTACCTCCCACCCACTCCCACTACCCTTCCCAGCCTCTGGTAACCATCCTTCTCTATCTCCAGGAATTCAATGGTTTTGATTTTTAGAGCCCACAAATAAGTGAGAACATGTGATGTTTGTCTTTCTGTGCCTGGCTTATTTCACTTAAAATAATGACCTCCAGTTCCATCCATGTTGTTTCAAATGACTGGATCTCAATCCTTTTTATGGCTGAATAGTACTTCATTGTGTATATGTACTACATTTTCTTTATCTATTCATCTGTTGGTGGACACTTAGGTTCCTTCCAAATCTTAGCTATTGTGAACAGTGCTGCGATAAACATGAGAGTGCAGATATCTCTTTAATATACTGATTTACTTTCTTTTGGTATATACCCAGCAGTGGGATTGCGGGATTGTATCACAGCTCTATTTTTAGTTTTTCTGAGGACCCTCCAAACTATTCTCACTTTTTCCTATTTTCAAATTTACTTTCATAGGGGAGGACTTTTTCCTGAAGATTTATGTATGATGTTGTTTCGGTAGGGTACTTCAGCTTTGATTCTGGGTACATGCAGTAGTGTAGTCTCTGTATGATTTCTTTGGCTGTAAACAGTGTTAGTAGTACCTGTGATTTCCTTGGTGGGTAAGGGTGTGATTATTAGTGGAGGCTGTGATGAAGTTGTGCTGGGGACTGAGATGGCAGGCGGGCCAGTCTTCAGGGCCCAGTGGTGGCGGTAGCGGGCTGAGTGAACCTATCTTTGGGCTGCAGGGTAGAGTGCACTGGAACCTTTGTTGGCAGTTACTGGCAGGTCTATTCTTTTGCCTTAGGATGGCTTGATCAGATGCCAGTACTGGAAGCAGTGGACTGGGCACGTTGGCGAGTTCTCAGGTTTCTGGGCAGCTGGTGTGGCTTGGGCAATACGAATAGCAATGGTGAAATGATTCTCTGGGTCACAAAGTGGGTGCATTGATATTGGTGATGGCTGCAATTGGCTTGGTAGGACAGTCTCCAGGCCCGCAGGTGGTAGTGCCTGCAGGTAGGTACCAGCTAAGGTGGTAGCCGCTGGGAGTTTAAACCCAACGTCAGGCACCCAGGAGGAGTGCTCAGGTGTCCAAGGTGTTGGATTGAGTTTGGCAATTCCTGGGACCCCAGGCTATGTCCTCTGTCTTGTGGGGATTGAAGGAGAACCTGGGCTGAGAAGGTTGTGCTCAGGTCCCCCAGTGGTGAGAGTAGGCATCAGCCATGGAGGGCAGGGGCAGGAAGTTCCTCAGGCCCCATCTGTAGTGCTTGAGTGAGGGGTGGTAGCAGCTATGCAGAGGCTCTGCTACTGGAGAGGATGGGGCCTCCCTTAGTGGTCATAGCCTGGGCTGAGGAATAGGGAATATGTATTTCCTTCACACCCAAGTCCCTGTGGGGCTTAACCGCCCCCATTCCCCTATCCCTGGCTGTAGGAGCCCACTGTCAGCTTGAGACCAAGTCCCAGCAGCAACTCATGTCCTGCTTATATCCCTGTCTTAGATTCCAGCACCAGCTGCTGCTGCCCAGGTATTGGTCACTTCCTAACCCTGGCTGCAGTAGCGCTTCCAGCTCACTGCCACATCTCAGCAGTGGTAGCCCAAGTTTCCATAACACCTCAGTCCCAGTGTTTCCAGGACTTATTATTTTCTTAATTTTTGTTTCAGGTTGTTCAATGCCAGTATATAGAAATATTACTGACTTAAAAAAAAACAGCTTTGGGCTGGGTGCGGTGGCTCATGCCTATAATCCCAGCAACTTTGTGGGGCTGACGCAGGCGGATCACCCGAGGTCAGGAGTTCAAGACCAGCCCAGCCAACATGGTCTCTACTAAAAATACAAGAAAATAGCCAGGCGTGGTGGCGGGCGCCTGTAATCCCAGCTCCGCAGGAGGCTGAGGCAGGAGAATCGCTTGAACCCAGGAGGTGGAGGTTGTAGTGAGCTGAGGTCGTGCCATTGCATTCCAGGCTGGGCAACAAGAGTGAAAGCCTGTCAAAAAAAAAAAAAAAAAGGGTACTGCCTAGGTTTTCTTCTAAGGGTTTTATGGTTTTAGGTTTAAATTTAAGTCTTTAATCCATCTTGAATTAATTTTTGTATAAGGTGTAAGGAAGGGATCCAGTTTCAGCTTTCTACATATGGCTAGCCAGTTTTCCCAGCACCATTTATTAAATAGGGAATCCTTTCCCCATTTCTTGTTTTTGTCAGGTTTGTCAAAGGCAGGGGGAGGGATAGCATTAGGAGAAATACCTAATGTAAATGACGAGTTCATGGGTGCAGCAAACCAACATGGCACATGTATACCTATGTAACAAACCTGCACATTGTGCACATGTACCCTAGAACTTAAAGTATAATTTAAAAAAAAAGAAAAAAAACCAGTTGTATTGGCATCTAAACCAAATATACACACATTTGACGCATTTAAACTGTAAAATTATATTGTTTTTGCCTAGTTGCAGATATACTACCATAACCACATGCAGTTGCCAGAGACTAGTTTTCAAAACGGTGCCCGACTGTAGCTGCTTAGGTCTCAGCAAGCGTATGGGACCCAGTGTGATCTCCCTCCCTGGAACAATTCTGACCCACAGTCTCCCAGTAGCTTCCTATGTTAGTTTCAGAGGTTGGGAGGGACAAGGATTTCTGTGGCCAGGATTGCATGGTTCCATGTTGGGGATGTGGGTCGCTGGTAGACTCTTACCCCTTCCCTGCATTGGGAAGTCACTCCTGGCTCCCAGCCAATCCTGGCCAGGGAGGCTGCCTCTCCTCCTTCTCCTTTCCTACTTTTGGTATTCCCCTTTCTTGATATTGTCTTTGAGGCCTAGAGTTTTTTCTTTTGAAGAATGCTAATCATCTAGTTTTTCTTTTGTTCCTTGTGATTTTGTTATATTGAAGAAACTATTGGCTAAACCAAGATCATGAAGATTTACACCATGTTTCCTTCGAAGATTTCCATATTTTCAGGCCTTACATTTAACTCTTTGATCTATTTTGAGTTAATTTCTGTATGTAGTCTGAGGTAGGGACCATGTCATTCTTTTGCATGTATTTATCCAGTTGTCTTAGCACCATTTGTTAAGGAGACTATATTTTCCAGATTAAATTTTCTTTTCTCTTTTTTTGAGATGGAATTTCACTCTTTGCCCAGGCTAGAATACAATGGTGCAATCTTGGCTCACTGCAACCTCCACCTCCCGGGTTCAAGTGATTTTCCTGCCTCAGCCTCCTGAGTAACTGGGATTACAGGCACGTGCCATCACACCCGGCTAATTGTTTGTATTTAGTAGAGATGAGGTTTCACCATGTTGGTCAGGCTGGTCTCGAACTCCTGACCCCAGGTGATCCACCCACCTCAGCCCCACAAAGTGCTGGGATTACAGGTGTGAGCTGTGCCCGGCCCAGATTAAATTTTCATGGAAACCTCATCCATCAAAAAGTATTTGACTATATATGTATGGGTTTATTCTTGGACAATCGTTGTATCCCACCAGTCTGTTTATTTTTTTATCCTTATGTCAGGACCACAGTGTTTTGATTATTGCAGCTTTCAGGTACACTTTAAAATTAGAAAGTGTATCCTCATACATTGTTTCTTTTTTCTGAGATTTTTGGCTGTTCAGTGATCTTCACAATTCCATGTAAATTTTAGGATCAGCTCACCCATTTCTGCAAAAAGGCTGGTGATATTTTTATAGACCTTGCATTCAATATGTAGACATATTTTGGAATATTGCCATCTTTTTTTTTAATTTTTTTTGCACACAAAACAATAAACATTTTCTAAAAGTACGTACAAACAAAAAGATGCATATCAAACATATTAGGAAGGTTGCACATGGGAAGACGGGGAATAGAAATGGGGGGTGGGAATTAAAGAAAATAAATGAGAGAGGGACTTTGTATGGATCAATGATAATAACTCAATCCTCTATTTGACAAAGAAGAAGGAGAAGGAAGAGGAAGAAAAAGAAAGTGGGATAAAGGATCAGAAAGGGAGGAAAATAGAAAAAATTAGAGTATGACTCCAGGGTAGACCTGTTTTGTTGTTGCTTGGTTGGTTGGTTTGTCAGTTGTATTTTTCATGTTTCACCATGTTGGCCAGGCTGGTCTCGAACTCCCAGCCTCAAGTGATCAACCCGCCTTGGCCTCCCAGAGTACTGGGACTACAGGCGTGAGCCACCACGTCCAGCCCCCACATTGCTTCTGGCCTCTCTGGTAGACCTCTCAGACGGGGCGGCCGGGCAGAGGCGCTCCCCACATCCCAGACGGGGCGGCCAGGCAGAGGTGCTCCTCACTTCCCAGACGGGGCAGCTGGGCAGAGACGCTCCTCACTTCCTAGACGGGGTGGCGGCCGGGCAGAGGGGCTCCTCACTTCCCGGACGGGGCGGCCGGGCAGAGGCGCTCCTCACATCCCAGACGATGGGCGGCCAGGCAGAGACCTTCCTCACTTCCTAGACCGGGTGGCGGCTGGGCAGAGGCCCTCCTCACCTCCCAGACGGGGCGGCCGGGCAGAGGAGCTCCTCATAACCCAGACGATGGGCGGCCAGGCAGAGACGCTCCCCACCTCCCAGACGGGGCGGCGGCCGGGCAGAGGCTGCAATCCCAGCACCCTGGGAGGCCAAGGCAGGCGGCTGGGAGGCGGAGGCTGCAGCGAGCCAAGACCACGCCACCGCACTCCAGCTCGGGCAACACCGAGCACCGAGTGAGCGAGCCTCCGTCTGCAGTCCCCCAGCACCTCGGGAGGCCGAGGCGGGCAGACCACTCGAGGTCAGGAGCTGGAGAGCGGCCTGGCCAACATGGCGAAACCGCGCCTCCAGCCAAAGGAGAAAAACCAGGGAGGGGTGGTGGCGC
>NW_026652282.1:110832538-110879409 GCF_009828535.3 Hylobates moloch
CTCGTTGCCCAGGCTGGAGTGCAATGGCGCAATCTCGGCTCACTGCAACCTCCGCCTCCCGGATGCAAGCGATTATCCTGCCTCAGCCTCCCAAGTAGCTAGGATTACAGGTATGTGCCACCACGCCCAGTTAATTTTTTATATTTAGTAGAGATGGGGTTTCACCATGTTGGTCAGGCCGGTCTCGAAATTCTGACTTCAGGTGATCCTCGGCCTCCCAAAGTCCTGGGATTACAGGTGTGAGCCCCCGTGCCCGGCCATCTTCCAGACTTTTTTTTTTTGAGAGGGAGTCTCGCTCTGTCACCCAGGCTGGAGTGCAGGGGCATGATCTCAGCTCACTGCAACCTCTGCCTCCCAGGTTCAAGCAATTCTCTGCCTCAGTCTCCTGAGTAGCTGGGATTACAGGCACCTACCACCATACACGGCTAATTTTTGTATTTTTAGTAGAGACAGGGTTTCACCATCTTGGCCAGGCTAGTATTGAACTGCTGACCTCGTGATCCACCCACCTCGGCCTCACAAAGTGCTGGGATTCCAGGCATAAGCCACCACGCCCATCCTGGATTTTGTAACAGAAAGAACTAGGCAAAAATATTAAAATGGAGTTAAAATTTTGAACTAATTAAGTTAGCTTTTTTTTTCCTTTTTTTTAAGAGACAGGTTTTTCTTCTGTCACTCCTGGCTTCAGGTGACCTTTCCACCTCGGCCTCTCAAAGTTCTGGGATTACAGGCGTGAGTCCTTGCACTCAGCCTAAATTAGTTTTAAAATGCAGGCCAGGCGCGGTGGCTCACGCTTGTAATCCCAGCACTTTGGGAGGCCGAGGCGGGCGGATCACAAGGTCAAGAGATCGAGACCACGGTGAAACCCCGTCTCTACTAAAAATACAAAAAAATTAGCCTGGCGTGGTGGCGGGCGCCTGTAGTCCCAGCTACTCGGAGAGGCTGAGGCAGGAGAATGGCGTGAACCTGGGAGGCGGAGCTTGCAGTGAGCCGAGATTGCGCCACTGCACCCCAGCCCGGGCGACAGAGCGAGACTCCGTCTCAAAAAAAAAAAAAAAAAAAAAAAAAAATGCATGAATCAGATTAGATTACATGTCTCCTCCTTTTCTGAGGATTTCCCTATAGCTCTGACACTGAGCTGTAGAATCTTACCCCTGGGATGAGGCCTTAAAAGTTGTCTAATCCTGGCTGGGCGCAGTGGCTCATGCCTGTAATCCTAGCACTTTGGGAGGCCGAGGTGGGTGGACTGCCTGAGGTCTGAGGTTCGAGACCAGCCTGGCCAACATGGCGAAACCCCGTTTCTACTAAAAATACAAAAATAAAATATAATAAAATAAATTTAGCTGAGCATGGTGGCATGCACCTGCAGTCCCAGCTACTCAGGAGGCTAAGGCAGGAGAATTGCTTGAAACTGGCGGGGGCAGAGGTTGCAGTTAGCTGAGATAGCACCACTTCACTCCAGCCTGGGCGAACTCCGGTTTTCTGAAACTCCGTCTCAAGTTATCTAATCCTTCTCTTCATTTCATACTTGGGTCTTTGTTACCAAAAATGACCAATGGGCTTGTATCAGTTAGAAATACTAAATTACAAGTAAGAGAAAAGTCAAATCCCTCTGGCCTAACCAATAAAAGTAGACCTGGGTTTAAAACCTATTTGTTTCAGAGGCTCAAAAATGGCACCAAAGTTAGATTTCTTTCTGCCTATGTTTTCTTGATGTCTGCTTTATTTTAACTTGGCTCTCCTTGTGGCTGAGATATGGCTGCTCACAGCTCCAAGTCTCCTTGTTTCTTTGAGTGCATGAAGAGAGGGTTGCCTTTGAAATTCCTCCCGAATATGAAAGAAAAACTATTCCCACAGCCCTGACAAAATCAACCAATGGCAGGACTATGCTGATCAACCATGGGACTATGCTGATTGATTTAAATAGGAATTATGCTATTTTGCTTATTTTAGAATTATAGTTCCAGGGGCGAGCCAGTGCAGGGATGTGGCACTAAAGGACATGGGGTGGCCACCAAGAAAAGAGAGGTGAATATTGGGGTGGTTACCACAGGGTCTTGGCTTAGCCATTGACAACATCATGGAAACTCCCACCCTCAAGATACAATTGCCTTCCCCTGCTGGGCAACTCTGTTGGTAAATAAATATTTCCATATTTTCCATGGAATCCAACTCTGAGTTCCAATAGCTCTTCGTGACATGCTATTGCCCTCAGATGGTGGCTACTTCCTTCAATTTATTACTTTGGATGTGCCTTGCCTTCTTTCTTAGCAGTGTCTCTTCTGCCTGAGCCTTATAGATGTTTATGGCATCCAGTGACCCCAAAACTGACTGGCTGTCACTGGAGAAATCCTTACTTCCATCCCCAAATTGAACAGAACTGAAATTTAATTGTCTTCTCTATTGTACTTGAGAGGCTTCAGAGGGTGCAAGCCCAAAGCTTTGGCAGCTTCCATGTGGTGTTGAGCCTGCAAGTGCACAGAAGTCAAGAATTGGAGTTTGGGAACCTCTGCCTAGATTTCAGAGGACGTATGGAAACACCTGGATGCCCAGGCAGAAGTTTGCTGCAGGGGTAGGGCCCTCATGGAGAACCTCTGCTAGGGCAGTGCAGAAGGGAAATGTGGGGTTGGACGCCCCACACAGAGTTGCTACTGTGGCACTGCCTAGTGGAGCTGTGAGAAGAGGGCCACCGTCCTCCAGACCCCAGGATGGTAGATCCACTGACAGCCTGCACTGTATGCCTGGAAAAGCCGCAGACACTCAATGCCAACCCATGAAAGCAGCTCGGAGGGAGTCTGTACCCTGCAAAGCTACAGGGGCAGAACTGCCCAAGACCATGGGAACCCACCTCTTGCATCAGCGTGACCTGGATGTGAGACATGGAGTCAAAGGAGATCATTTTGGAGATTTAAGATTTGACTGCCCTGCTGAATTTTGGACCTGCGTGGGCCCTGTAGCCCCTTTGTTTTGGCTAATTTCTCCCATTTGGAATAGCTGTATTTACCCAATGCCTATACCCCCATTATATCTATGAAGTAACTAACTTGCTTTTCATTTTGCAGGCTCATAGGTAGAAGGGATTTGCCTTGTCTCAGGTGAGACTTTGGACTGTGGACTTTTGAGTTAATACTGAAATGAGTTAAGACTTTGGGAGATTGTTAGGAAGGCATGATTGATTTTGAAAGGTGAAGACATTCGAGATTTGGAGGGGCCAGGGGTGGAATGATATGGTTTGGCTGTGTCCCCACCCAAATCTCATCTTGAACTTCCACATGTTGTAGGAGGGACCTGGTGAGAGGTAATTGAATCATGGGGGCAGGTCTTTCCTATGCTCTTCTTATGAAAGTGAATAAGTCTCATGAGATCTGATGTTTATATAAGGGGGAGTTTCCCTGCACAAGTTCTCTTTTTGCCTACTGCCATCCATGTAAGATGTGACTTTGCTCCTCCTTTCCACCATGATTGTGAGGCCTCCTCAGCCACGTGGAACTGTAAGTCCATTAAACCTCTTTTTCTTCCCAGTCTTGGGTTATGTCTTTATCAGCAGCATGAAAATGGACTAATACACTTTCTGTTTATTTATAACTAATCTACTCCATTGTTAAACATTTATCCTATTTATGTACTTTGTTTTTCTAGCTTTTAAAAACTCACAATTTTTTCATTTCCTAGAGTAGTTGCTAGAATTTTTAAACTGATACATAATAATTGTACATATTTATGGGATGCATGTGATGTTTTGATACATATATCCATCACCTCAAATATTTATCATTTCCTTATGTTGAGAACATTTATTCCAAATCTTTTTTGGACATTTTGAAATATACAATAAATTATTGGTAACTGTCGTCACTCTACTTCGCTATTGAACATTTGGACTTGTTCCTTCTAACTGCATTTTTGTATCCATTAACCAACCTCTCTTCATCCCCCTTCCCTTCTCCCATTCTCAGACTCTGATAATCACAATTCTACCTTCTACCACCATGAGATTAATTTATTTAACTCCCACATATGCATGAGAACATGCAATATTTGTCTTTCTGTGCCTGCCTTATTTCACACTAGTCTGCCGTCTTCTCTGTTTGCTGGGTCATCACTGTTCTTGCTCTAACTTCTTGTCTGTAGGCATATGAGCTGATGTGCAGTGAACAAAATGAGTTTGGACTTGGTTACAGTTCTGTGAAAAGTTACAAATCAATTTTGATTCAAAACCATCCTGGGAACTCTTACAGGTCTTAGAGTGAAGGTCCAGATTCACTTCCAGATTCATTCATATTGCTTCAAATGACAGGATTTCATTCTTTTTTTTAAATGGCTGAATAACATTCCATTGTGTGTATAATATATACCACATTTTCATTATCTATTCATCTGTTGATGGGCACTTAGGTTGGTTACACATCTTGGCTATTGAGAATAATGCTGCAATCAACATGGGAGTGCAGATATCTTTTCAACATACTGATTTTCTTTCTTTTGGAGATATACCCACTAGTGGAACTGCTGGATCATATGGTTGTTCTATTTTTAGTTTTTGAGGAAGCTCCATTCTGTTTTCCATAATGGCTGTGCTAATTTTCACTCCCACTGACAGTGTATGAGAATTCCTCCTCCTCTGTACCCTCATCACCATCTGTTATTTCTTATTTTTTTGATAATAGCCATTTTAACCTGGGTGAGATGACCTTGTTGTGGCTTTGATTTGCATTTTTCTGTTGATTAATGGTGTTGAGCATGTTTTTATATACCTGTTGGCCATTTGTATGTCTTCTTTTGAAAATGTCTATTCAAATCATTTGCCCATTTAAAAATGGGATTATTTGTTTTTTTTTTTTTTTTTTGCTGTTGAGTTCTTTATGTATTGTGGTTATTAATCCTTTTTCAGATGAATAGTTTGCAAATATTTTCTCCCATTCTGTAAACCTACACTCTTCACTCTGTTGATTGTTTCCTTTGCTGTGCAGAAAATTTTTAGCTTAATGTAATTCCATTTGTTTATTTTTGTTTTTATTGCTTGTGCTTTTGTGGTCTTACCCCAAATCTTTGCTCAGACCAGTGTCCTGAAGCATTTCCCCAATGTTCTCTTAAAGCAGTTTCAGTTTCAGGTCTACAGTTAAGTCTTTACTTTTGAGTTATTTTTGAGTTATTTTTGTATATGGTGAGAGATAGGGGTCCAGTTTCATTGTTTTGCAGATGAATATCCAGTTTTCCCCAGTATCACTTATTGAAGAGATTGTCCTTTCCCCAATGTATGTTCTTGGCACCTTTGTTGAAAATGTAAAAACTCATAATGTTTAGTAAACATTCCAGAAGCAAGGTCCATTTTATCTCATAAGGAAGATGTGAGAATTAAATGGAGGACACTTTAAAAAGTGTTTAGCATAATATCTCTATAATTTATTACATGCTCTATACATGTTCATTCTTTTTACTTCTGGTTATGTAACAGTAAAATAGCAGAAGAACTAACATAACTAACTCCATTTTTGTTTGAGGGGCCTTTACCCATTCCTGCATGTAGCTAGGTTAATTCTAGAGCACTGAGATACAATGCAAAAATGGCAATCATATAGTTTTTTAAACTAACTCTGGCATTAAAGGGGAAGTATATAAACACAAACTATGTTTTGTTAAAGATTTATAGGAGTATTGTGACCTGACCAAGGAAAAAACAGCTCCCAACCTCCTTGGACCCTCACTGGTGCCCAGATATCTGCAGCCATTGCTCGCTTCTTGATTCCAACCCCTTCCTCTTTCCCCTGCCCTTAACATAAAAAGAGCCTGAAATTTGTACTGAGTTAAGATGGTTCTTAAGTTATTAAGAATGGTAGTCCAGGCCGGGTGCGGTGGCTCACACCTGTAAACCTAGCACTTTGGGAGGCTGGGGCTGGTGGATCACTTGAGGTCAGGAGTTCAAGAGCAGCCTGGCCAACATGGTGAAACCCCATCTCTACTAAAAATACAAAAATTAGTCGGGCGTGATGGTGCACCCCTGTAAACCCAGCTACTTGGGAGGCTGAGGCAGGATAATTGCTTGAACCCGGGAGGCGGATGCAGTGAGCCGAGATCATGCCACTGCACTCCAGCCTGGGCGACAGAGTGAGACTCTGTCTCAAAAAAAAAGAAAAGAAAAGAAAAGAAAAGAAAAAGAACAAGAACAAGAACATTGGTCTGCAATCTTCTCTGTTTGCTGGGTCTTCAAAATAAAGTCACTGTTCTTGCTCTAACTTCTTGTCTCTTGGCGTATGAGCTGTCGTGTGGTGAACAAAATGAGTTTGGACTCGGTTACAGTTCTGTGAAAAGTTACAAATCAACGTTGATTCAAAACCATGCTGGGAACTCTTACAAGTCTTAGGTTTTCCCTTGAAGTGGTACCTGTTTTGAATTTCTAGAGTGTGTCTTTCCTGAGCAAGATGATGGACCTGTTGTCATTTTTTAGAGATGAGGTCTTGCTCTGTTGCCCAGGCTGGAGTGCAGTGTCACAATCATAGCTCATTGTAGCCTTGAACTCCTGGGCTCATGCAATTCCTGTCACTGCCTCAGCCTCCATGTTATCATTTTTATGTTCAACAAGAGGTTCTGTACATCAGGCAAATTAAACTCTATTTGTAAAATTGGAGTCATTGGAAAAGTTCACTGCATTAAAAAATCTTGAGATTTGGAAATTATCAGGGGAAAATTGGGGCAACCTAGATTCTTGAGACTGAATGCAGATTGTTAGAGAGAGGATGCTTCATTTCCTGAAATCTGTTTAAAAGGTGGGAGGTTGAGGAGAAATCTACCTGACAGGGTAGTTATGAGACCTAAATAAGTCAAGAGTTTAGCGTGATATATAATGGTTAGCTTCTTCTTGAACTTGAACCTACTATAGAAAAAATAAATAAATTTTAAAAAGTTAGCTTCTTTTGTAATGTACTTTTGTTTTCATATATTCTAACATTTTTATTTTGAGAATATCAAGCTTGAAATTATTTCTCTCAACATATTGAACTGATACTTAAACCTATATATATCCAGTGCTGTCTAACTGCAATAATGATTTTAAAGTGGTTAATATGTAATAATGTGCTGATTTTTTTTGCATGAAACACAGCATATTCTTGGTGTGTAGTATAGGCAATTATTTAGTGATTATGCAATCATATACCAGTTGTCTTGAACCAAAAATCTTTCTGCACTGATGATAATGCTATATCTCATTGTGTTTACTTTCCTGTTTCCTTGTCGTGCATATATTATTTTTAATTTCCCACCAACCATGACTTCCTCCCTTAGATAATGTTTCGTCTCTTCCTAACTTGGAGTCTTGTACTCTAACTTTTGGATGTCTTACTCTTGTTCTTGGGCTGTTGTATTAGTCCGCTCTCATGCTGCTAATAACGGTCTCACGCTGCTAATAAAGACATACCTGAGACTGGGTAAATTATAAAGGAAAGAGGTTTAGTTTATTCACAATTTAGCATGGCTGGGGAAGACTCAGGAAACTTACAATCATGACAGAAGGGGGAGGAAACACGTTCTTCTTCACATGGTGGCAGCAAAGAGAAGTGCTGAGCAAAAGCGGGGAAAGCCCCTTATAAAACCGTTAGATCTTGTGAGAACTCACTCACTATCATGAGAACAGCAGCATGGCGGTAACTGCCCCCATGATTCAATTACCTCCCACCAGGTCCCTCCCATGACACATGGGGATTATGGGAACTACAATTCAAGATGAAATTTGGGTGGAGACACAGCCAAACCATATCAGCTGTTCGTATGGAAATCCTCTCCACCCTTATATTTTATTCGTGAAACATTTACTGAAATTCCACTATATTCTAGTCACTGGCACTAACTGGGCAAAAGAAAAATGATCCATTATCATTCCCTGGGCAGAAGGAGTGCTCAGTCTCATGAAAAAGACAGATTATTGTACTATAGGATGATTAGCGCTATAATAGGGATGGCCCAAGAGGTAGTAGAGGCACACAAGTAGAAGCAACACTTGTTTATGGAACCTTCAAGGCATATTCCATGCCACTGAAAATGATAATCTATTGTGTAATACAAAAAGCAGAGGATTTATGGTTGGAGACATCTCCCATTTCTCTCAAGTGAATTACTCTCTCTAGGCGTTAGATTTCTCATATTTAGAGCAAAAGTCTTGAACAAGATCATGGTTTTCAAATTGTGTTTCATAGACTATTACTAATATGCTAATAAAGAGCTTCATGGACAAATATACTTGTGTATTACTGGGTTAAACAAAATTAAATTTATTTGTTGTTTGATTTCTGAGTTTTAATAAGTTATTGCAAATTATAAACATTTACGCCGGGCGCGGTGGCTCACGCTTGTAATCCCAGCACTTTGGGAGGCTGAGGCGGGAGGATCACGAGGTCAGGAGATCGAGACCACGGTGAAATCCCGTCTCTACTAAAAATACAAAAAATTAGCCGGGCATGGTGGCGGGCGCCTGTAGTCCCAGCTACTCGGAGAGGCTGAGGTGTGAGAATGGCGTGAACCCGGGAGGAGGAGCTTGCAGTGAGCCGAGACTGCACCACTGCACTCCAGCCTGGGCGACAGAGCGAGACTCCGTCTCAAAAAAAAAAAAAAAATTTACAAAAGGAATATACTTCTTCATATGTTTTTTACACCATGGAATTCTTCTATATCAGTTAGGAATTTAGTTTGCTACATAACAGTCTCAAGAAATAGTTTTTAAACTCTTAACCTTTAGGTCTATGATTCATTGAGATTTTATTTTTTATATGGCATAAAATACGGGTGTAAGTTGTGTTTTTTTGCATGAGATTATTCAAAATTTTTTGTATTTATTTATTTTTTTAGAGATAAGGGTCTCTCTATGTTGCCCAGGCTGGCCTCAAATTCCTGAGCAATCCTCCCACCTCAGCCTCCCAAGTAGCTGGGACTACAGGTGTACGTCAACGTGCCTGACAAGGTTATTGAATTTCGACAGCATTATTTGTTGAAAATGTTTTTTCTCTCATTGAATTGCCTTGTCATCTCAGTTGAAAATAAGTTGACCATATTTGTGGGTCAGTTTCTGGACCCTTTATCCTACTCCATTGATCTATGTATTTCTCCTTCTGTCAATGTTACTCTGTCTTGATTACCTTTATAATAAATCTTGAATCAAGTAGTGTAATTCTTTTAACTTTGTCATTCTTTTTCAAAATTTTTTTTTTTGTATTTCAGATCCTTTGCATATCAATTAAGAATTTTAGAATCCGCTTGTGAGTTTTATAGGGAAGTTTCCTGGGATTTTGGTTGGTATTGTGTTGAATCTATTGATCAGTTTGAGGAGAATTGACATTTTCATACTATTGAGTCTTCCAAACCGTGAGTATAGTGTATCTTCCTATTTAAATTTTCTTTAATTTCTCTTAGTAATCTTTTATAGTTTTCAATGTGCAGATCTTGCACATTTTGCATCACATTTATCCCTAAATATTCTATGTGTCTGATGCTGTTTTAAATATTTTTAAAATTTAAAATGTCCAGTTATTCACGGCTAATATATAAAAGTACAATTGATTCTTGTGTATTGACTTTATATTCTGTGACCTTACTAAGCCCACTTATTAGTTGTAGGTTATTTATACAACATTCTAGAAGATTTTCTGTTTGGACAACATGTTATCCATGAATAATGAGAGTTTATTGTTTTCCCTTTCCAATCTGAATGGCTTTTTTTCTTGCCTTATTTCATTGACTAGAATTTCTTCTATTCAGTATCATGCTGAATAGAAGCGGGGTGAATGGATAGCCTTGCCTTATTACTGATGTTAGGAGAAAAGCATTCAGTCTCTCATCAGAAAGTGTCATGTTAGCTACAGGTCTTTTGTAGTTACCTTTCTTTAGGGTATTCTATCCTTAGTTTGCTTAGTGATTTAATCAGGAATGAATGATGCATTTTTGTGAAATGTTTTCTCTGTGTTTGTAAAAGTGATTATGTTTTTTATTTATTCTTTTATTCATATAGTGAATTACAGTGATTTATTTTTGATTGTTAAATCTACTTTATATTCTTCAATAAACCCCCATGTAGTTATGATAAATCATCCTTTTTATATAGTGTTAGATTCAATTTGCTAAAATTTTAAGAATTTTTGAGTCTTTTTGAACGGTATTAGTAGTTTTCTTTCTTGTAATGTCTTTATCTGATTTTGGTGTCAGGGTATTCTGACCTTGTAGAATGATTTGGGAAGTATTCTATTCTCTTCTATTTTCTGGAAGATTTCATATAGAATTATAATTATTTCTTCATTAAATGTTTGGGAAAATTTGCCAGTGAAGTCTGGGACCAAAGTTTTCTTTGTGAGAAGGTTTTTAAACTACAAATTAATATTTGACTATTGTGATTATTGATTTATTCTTGAATGAACTTTGGCACTTTTTGTATTTTAAGAAATGTGTACATTTGTCAATTTCACCAACATCGTCAAATTTATTGGCATACAGTTGTTTCCGTGGTTTGAATATTTGTCCTCCCCAAAACTGATGTTGAAATTTAATCCCCAATTTGGCAGTATTGAGAGGTGGGTCCTTTAAGAGTTCTTTATGTATTCGAGATTCTAAACCATTATCAGATATATAATTTGCAAATATTCCCTCCCATTTTGTGAGTTGTTTTTTCACTTTCTTGGTAGTGTCCTTTGAGGTCCATTTAAAAAAATTGATAAAGTTTAATTATCTATTTTTTCTTTTTTGTTTATTGTTTATATAGTCCCTTATTATCCTTTTGATGTCTGGAGGATCCATGGTGATATCTCCTTTCTTATTTCTGATATTGGTAATTTGCATCTTCTTTCTTTCTCCTGATCAGCCTGGATACAGATTTTTACATTTTATTGGTCTTTTCAAAGAGCCAACTTTTGATTTAATTGATTTGTCTCTGTTTTTTCCTATTTCCTATTTTATTGATTTTTTTCCCCTTACCATTATTATTTCCTTTCTTCTGCTTACTTTGAGTTAAATTTGTTATTTTTTTGTTTGTTGTTTTTTGTTTGTTTTTTAAGAGCAAAGCTGAGGTCATTGATTGGAGGGCTTTCAGTTTTTCTAATATAGGGATTTAGTGATTTGAATACTCTTCTGAGTACTGCTTGAGCTGCATCCCACAGCTTTAATTATGTTGTGTTTTCATTTTTCTTTTAGTTTACAATACTTTATAGTTCTCCTTTCAATTTCTTCTAGCAGTGAACTTCAGGGACATGTGTGGAATATCTGTGCCCAGTGAAGGCTGTTTCAAGTCTCAAGGTCTGAGGCTCTGATGGAAGGCTTAGTCATATATGCGCAACTGGCCATGGCAATTGAAACTCAGGAGGTTGGGTGCGGTGGCTCATGCCTGTAATCCCAGCACTTTGGGAGGCCGAGGCTGGCAGATCACTTGAGGTCAGGGGTTTGAGACCAGCCCGGCCAACATGGTGAAACCCTGTCTCTCCTAAAAATACAAAAATTAGCCAGGTGTGTTGGCGTGTCCCTGTAATCCCAGATGCTCGGGAGGCTGAGGCAGGAGAATCAGTTGAGCCCAGGAGGCAGAGGTTGCAGTGAGCCGAGATTGTGCCACTGATTGTGGTCAGGACCCCAACAATGAAACCAGATTCACATACATCAATCTTGATGTTTGGGCAAAGCAACCCTAACAAGGTGCTATGGCATGGTGCATTACTCCAGGTGTACAGAACAAAATAGTCAATCCATCAGTGACCTAAAGAACATGCTGAAGGCTACATTCCCAAGGGGTGGCTTGGAGACATGCAAGGAGTAAGCCACCAAACATACTGTGTTAACTCTTTCTTCACAACAACCAAACAGAAGAATTCTCTATTGCTAACCACTGCCACTCTGAGGTACAGGTTAGATGTGGGAGTAAGGGATGGTTAGGGATTGGGCACCATTTGGTCTACTATTACACAAAACCAGGAGTCACTTGTTTTAATGGAAGTTACTCTTTTTTTCATTTAAAAATATAAAGACTAGACACCTCTGCTTTGTGTGGGCTTGCTTTCCCCCGATCATGTCAACCTTTCCAGCTCTTGGAACAGAATCCAAAGTCCTTAGCATGATACACAGAGCCCCACCTGATCTCCCCACCCCCCGGGAACTCCCTGCCTTCATCTCCCACTGCCCTCCCCCTTCATGGCTCTGCTCCAGCCATGCTGGCGAACACACACCAGGCCCCCGCCTGCTTCAGGTCTTTGCCCGGAGTGTTCTTAGAAATCCTCTTTACTGTCCCCTCATCTCCTGCATGCCTCTGCTCAAAGATCACTTCATTGGAGGCCTCCTGGCCACCGTAGCTAAAACAGCTGCCCCTACCATTCTCTGCGCCCTTTCCTCACGCCTGACAATATATCGTTAACCTGAATATTTAATTATTTTTTTACCTGCTCCTCCTCCAACTCACAATGAGACTGTCTGCACCATGGGGGCAGGGACTGTTTCTGGTTTGCTGGGAGGTCCTGAGGCCTAGCACCATGCCTGGCACAAAATTGGGGCTCAGTAAGAGCCTAATGAATGAATGAATTAGATATAGATAGACAGTAGGTGGAGGGGAAGAAGGAGGGTATTTGGAACACAGTAAGATATTTTATTTTCAGCTCTAGGCTGTAGAGGAAATGCTCAATTAAATTCTTAAGTTTTCTCTCAGGACTTAAGTTTCAAATATTATATTTAATACCATAAAATTTATTTTATAAAGATGATTTGGTTTCCTCTTAGAGGCTAACCTTGTCTAATAAGTTTTTTCTTTCTTTCTTTTTCCCTGATGACAAGTCACACATTTATAGAAGAAAATTTAAATGATGCAGAAAGGAATAAAGTAGAAAGTGAAAAGTCTACTGGACTGGAGGTTAGGGATAGCTGTGTCAGCAGGGCTTATCAAAATGTCCCTGTGGATAAAATGGCCACATCAAACGGTCCCGCTCTGCTGTTTATGTTCTTTGCCTATTTTTAAAGGAAAATACCTTTGAGTGTTTGTACACTTAGAATCCAAAGTCCTTAGCATGATACACAGAGCCCCATCTGATCTCCCCACCCCTGGTACTTCCCTGATCTCATCTCTTACTGCCCTCCCCTCCCCTTTAATATACTGTGAGCTTTACAAGTTTCTTTTTTAAAAAATTTACAAGTTTCTTTTAACTTGTAAAGCTCACTGTATATTAAAGATAATAGCCTTTTGTCCATCGAATATATGTTACTTTTTTTTTTTTTGAAACAGAGTCTTGCTCTGTCGCCCAGGCTGGAGTGCAGTGGTGTGATCTCAGCTCACTGGAACCTCCGCCTCCCGGGTTCAAGTGATTCTCCTTCCCTTCCTCTCGAGTAGCTGGCATTACAGGTGTGTGCCACCATGCCCTGCCTTTTTTTTCCTCCAATTTATTGCTTTTCTTCTAACTTGGTGGTGTTTTCTGCTGTTCAGAAGTGATTTTTCATTGAGTGGTCAGTTTTATTAATCCTTTGCTTTTACTGTCTCTACCTTTTGTAGTGTGCTTAGAAAGGTCTTGCTCACCCCAGGGTTATAATAATACTGTTCACCTACATCTTCTTCTGGTACTTGTCATGGTTTGATTTTATTCTGTCATGTTTAAATTTTAAGGCACGCCCCTTCTGAGGGTGATAATAGATATGTATTGAGTGATTACGATGTGTCAAGCTCTGTTCCAGGTGCCTTATGTGAATCAGCTCATTTGAATGTTCAGTAAGTCCAGATATAGGTCTGGTAGATCCTTGTTTTCACAGGTGAGGAAACTTGAAGACAGGGTGGTTGGGTACTTATGCAAGACCACACAGCTAGCGAAACCTGGTCTGTCAAATACTAAAGGCTACAAAGGGTTGTTGTAAGGATTAGAGTTGTTGTACGTGAAGTCTCTGGAATATAGTAGGCAGTCTATAGATGGTAGGGTTTATTAATTATTATTACATAGCTCCCATAAACATAATTTCTGACGGCTGCACATTATTTGGAAAATTGTATATTTCAAGTTAAGTACATTTCTAAAATATTATTCCTTTAAAAGCATGTTTAGAATTCCATGGGAACAAACAAAACTTTTATTTGAAGAAACAATTGTCATAAAAAGAAGTTCCAGAAAGATTGCATTAACATGTGTTTCACTGGGCAATGGGATTGTGTGTGTGTGTGTGTGTGTGTGTGTGTGTGTGTGTGTTGTGTGTGTGTGTTTAAATCTTTGTTGGCAGAGCAGAGCGGCTGGCCGCTAGAGGTCTCTGATGCCCGAGGAGCTGTCAGTGGCGCGACGGAGAAAGCGAGGGATCACTAACACCTGAGACGGACTACAGACCAGCACGTGTCAGAGGTGGAAGTCCAAGTTAAACGCAAAAGGACCACCTCTTGAGAACCAAGAATGTCAGTTATACCCGAGGCCTTCTCAGCAGCAGCAAGCACCTGTGGTGAATTTCCAAGCTGAACTGAGACAAGCATTCTTAACTGAGACACCAAGAAGTGGTTAAAGCCGTATTGGAACAGCAAGGAATCTGATTCCAAGGAAAAACCAGTCAATGTAATAAAGATATAATCTGTAATTTTTCAATGTGATGTAGATTCATTTAGTCTGTCTTTTTATGTTTGTTGCTTTCATTTTTTAGGAAAAGACTATTACAAGGTTGATTTTGATTTATTACCTTTTTTTTCCTTTGAGATTTTTCTTTTTTTTGACTTTGAGATTAGAATGCTCTCATTTCTGAGGGTTTACTATTTACTTTTTATAAAATAAGAGCAGAGAGGAAGGGGGTTTATTGGTAAATTCTCTTCTAGCTTTTCTTTATGTCTTTTTGCAATATTACCTCTCAACTTGAATTAATTAGGCCTATTTATGCCACCATTCTTGAGTTTAAATCCAAGGAGACAAACAGGAAATTTCTGAGAAATTCCCCTTTGTTGAATCATTTACACCCAACATTTTCAGTTTTTTTTAATTTTTAATTTTTATTTTTATTGTTTTTTTGAAACAGGGTCTCGCTCAGTCACCCAGGCTGGAGTACAGTGGCTTGATCTCAACTCACTGCAGCCTCCACCTCCTGGGTTCAAGCGATTCTCCTGCCTCAGCCTCCCGAGTAGCTGCGATTACAAGTGCATGCCACCATGCCTAGCTAATTTTTGTACTTTTAGTAGATATGGGGTTTTGTCATGTTGCCGAGGCTGGTACTGAACTCCTGACCTCAGGTGATCTGCCCTCCTTGACCTCCCAAAGTGCTGGGATTACAGGCGTGATCCACTGCACCTGGCCAGTATCCAACATTTTCTAGTAATTGCATGGGCTTGGTTGCAAGCAGATGGTGGAATCTGATCATTGTCCCAAGCTCTTCTCCAAGAGTAAGACAATTTTTCATTGAATAGGCGGGCACATTTGATTTTTTTTTAACCTAGGAATTTTTAGCTTATCAGTTCAGTTCACACATTCTTATAAATTTCTAAGTACAATATTTAAATCATACATTATGGTCTGCAAGTAGGACCATTTAATTTTCTGATATTTAATTATATCCTATTTTATTCCAGTCTCAACTGCTAGTTCTACCTAAACAATACTAGTTTAGGATTTCTTTAGAGCAGGGGTTGGTAACATACCTGGTCCAAAATTTTATTGGAACACAACCATGTTCACTTATTACATGTGATCTGTGGTTGCATTGGTGCTACAGTGGCAACTTTGAGTAGTTATGAATGATCGAATGACAGGTACAGCCTAAAATATTTAATATCTTGCCATTTAAAAGAAAAAAATGGCTGAACTTTGTTTTAGAGTAGCAGATTTAAAGAAGAAAACACCAAAGTGAGGCCAGTGAGGCTACTGATAACGTTATAGAAGGTGATGAATAAAGGATTATAGACGTTTATATGAAGTATACATTACAGGGTAGAGAATCAGATGAATTTCTTGGGTAAGGGATGACTCGAAGAATCATGTTAAAACTTGCTATATAGGTAGATGGGTAGTTCTTAAAGACATTTAAACAATTGGTACCCTTTTGCATTATAAAAATATAAGGCACATGATAGCCAGAAGAAATAGATAAATAAACCATTATGTTATGAATATCAGTTCAATTTTTGTTTGGTACCTAAAAATTTACTAGGATATGCATCCAACTGGATACTTACCCAATTGAGATGCAAGGTGTAAATATTAGTAATATTAGCATGACTTTTAAATATTTTGTTACATTGTTTTCTGAAAGCATCACTAGAAATAGGGATTGCCACTAAAAATTAATAGACCATTAGTTTGTTAGGACCATTCTTTGTATTCTGTTTTTTTGGTAAATAAATATTTACAATAAAGAAAAAAATTGTCTATATTTCAGTTTTCGTAAAACAGAATGTTTAAACATTTTTCTGATCAAGTAGCCACAATAACTGCTATATTTTTTAAAGGCTGTGATTAAACAATGCTGCCACTCTGGAAAACAGTTTGGCAGTTCTTTAAAAAGTTGAACTAGAATTACCATATGATCCAGCAATTGCTCTCCTAGGTATATAACCCTAAAAATTGAAAGCAAGGACTCAAACAGATTCTTGTACACCAGTGTTCATAACATGTATAGTAGCCAAAATGTGGAAACAACCCAAATATTCATCTATAAAAGAGTGGATAAACAAAACGTGCTCTGTACATACAATGGAATATGATTCAGCCTTAATAAGGAAATTCTGATACAGGGCACAACATAGATTAACCTTGAAAACATTATGTTAATCGAAATAGGCCAGACACGAAAGGACAAATGTTGCATGATTTCACTTATATGACGTACCAAGAATAGGCAAATTCATAGAGAAAGTAGACTAGTAGTGACCAGGGGCTGGGAGAGGGGAAGTGATTAATAGGCTTCTGTTTGGGAAGATGAAACATTTCTGGAAATAGATAGTGGTGATGGTTGCACAACATTGGGAATGTACTTAATGCCATAGAATTGTATGCTTAAAAATGGTTAAAATGGTAAATTTTATGTAATGTCCTTTTTTTTTTTTTTTGAGACAGGGTCTCACTCTGTTGCCCAGATTGGAGTGCAGTGGCACGATCTCCGCTCACTGCAACCTCCGCCTCCCAGGTTCAAGTGATTCTCCTGCCTCAGCCTTCCGAGTAGCTGGAACTACAGACGTGCACCACCATGCCTGGCTAATTTTGTATTTTTAGTAAAGACGGGGTTTCACCATGTTGGTCAGGCTGGTCTTGAACTCCTGACCTTAAGCGATCCACTTGCCTCGGCCTCCCAAAGTGCTGGAATTACAGGTGTGAGCCACTGCTCCTGGCTGTAATGTACATTTTTCTACAGTAAACAACAACGGGCCAGGCGTGGTGGCTCATGCCTGTAATCCCAGCACTTTTTTAGGAGGCCGAGGCAGACGGATCACCTGAGGTCAGGAGTTCGAGACCAGCCTGGCCAACATTGTGAAACCCTGTCTCTACTAGAAATACAAAAATTAGCCAGGCATGGTGGCACACGCTTGTAATCCCAGCTACTCAGGAAGCTAAGGCAGGAGAATCGCTTGAACCTGGGAGGCGGAAGTTACAGTGAGCTGAGATCACGCCACTGGGCTCCAGCCTGGGCGATGGAGTGAGACTCTGTCTCAAAAAAATGAAAAATTAAAAAAAAAACAACGATAACAAAAGGAGCCAAAATTAGCCTCTATCTCATACACTGCTGGGCTTAAATGAGATAATTTGCATGAAGTGTTTAGCACAGTGCCAGGATCATAGGGAATACTCAGTAAAGGAAAGATAAATGTTTTTCTAATAATGTAGAATCATTTAATTATAGAATGAGCTTCTTTGGGGGTCGAATAGTGAACTCCCTGCTACTGGAAGCGTTTAACAGGGGGCAGAACAGACTTCTTAAAGTTTTATATGCAAACAAATCATCTGGACATAGTGTTAAAATGGAGATTCTTATTTAAATAGAGTCTGGCTGAGGCCTGAGAGTCTACATTTTTAGCAAGCTCCAGGTGATATTGATGTTGCCAGTTGAGCGCACTTGAGTAGCAGGAGGCTAGATGATTGCTTAGGGGGATGCTGGAGAAGCTATGTGATAATTCATCAGATGGAGCGATGATATAGATCTCTGCGGCCTACTGCGGGAGCCACTCACCACATATGGTTATTGAGCATTTGAAATGTGGCTAGTCCAAATTGAGATGTGCTGTGAATGTAAAATACACAAAAATGTAGTATGGAAATAGGCTAAAATATTTACTTAGTAATTTTTATATTGATTACATGCTGAAATGATATTTTTGGATGTATTGGGCTAAACACAATATTCAGAATATATATATATATTATTTTGAGGGGGAGTCTTGCTCTGTCGCCTGGGCTGGAGTTCAGTGGCATGATCTTGGCTCACTGCAACCTCTGCCTCCTGGGTTCAAGCGATTCTCCTGCCTCAGCCTCCCAAGTAGCTGAGATTACAGGCACACACCACCACACCTGGCTAATTTTTAAAAAAATTTTTAGTAGAGATGCGTTTTCACAATGTTGGCCAGGCTAGTCTTGAACAACTAACTCAAGTGATCTGCCTACCTTGGCCTCCCAAAGTTCTGGGATTACAGGCATGAGCCAAAGAATATTAATATTGGGATCGCTTGAGCCCAGAAGTTTGAGACCAGCCTGGGCAACATAGGGAGACACCGTTTCTACAAAATAAAAAATAAAAGCCTAGTCGAGTATGGTGGTGCATGGCTATGGTCTCAGCCACTCGGGAGGCTGAGGTAGAGAATTACTTGGACCCAGAAGGTTGATGCTGCAGTGAGCTATGATAGTGCCATTGCTCTCCAGCCTGGGTGACAGAGATAGACCCTGTCTCAAAAAAAAAAAAACCAAAAAAAAACCAATGTTTAAAGGGCTATTAATGGAAGGAGATCAAGCAGAATCTAGAGAGTGACACAGGGTTAGAAGATTTTTCTTTTTGTGGTAACCTGGGGAGAATATGAAGCTGATAGGAAAGATAAATGGAGAGGGAAGGTGGCTCTCTAGGAGCAGCAAGGAGGAGTGAGTGAGGTCTGCAAGGAGGCACAGGTAAGACTAGGTTTATACAATATTTACATAAATATATAAAAGATGGAAAAATGTTAATGCTGGTATCTGGGTAGTGGGGATGACGCTTACATTTTACTCTTACTTTCGTGTGTGTGCGTGCGTGTGTGTGTGTGTGTGTGCGTGTGTATTGTTGGTTTTTTTGAGACGGAGTCTCACTCTGTTGCCCAGACTGGAGTGCAGTGGTTCGATCTTGGCTCACTGCAACTGCCGCCTCCAGGGTTCAAACGGTTTTCCTGCCTCAGCCTCCCAAGTAGCTGGGATCACAGGCGTGTGCCACCATGCCTGGCTATTTTTTGTATTTTTAGTAGAGATGGGGTTTTGCCATGTTGGCCAGGCTGCTCTCGAACTCCTGACCTCAGGCTCGCCTCGGCTTCCCAAAGTGCTAGGATTAAAGGTGTGAGCCACCACGCCCAACCTCTTTTGTGTTTTTATCTTTTGTGTGTGTGTGTTTAAAATTTTTCTTTTGTGTTTTCCTTTCCCCTCCATGAAGATGCATCACTTTAAAATTGAGGCCGGGTGGGGGAGTATTACTTATTATGAAAACAAAAGCATAAAATCTGCTTCCCGATGTAGGAGGAGCATAAGTTAGGGATAGCCAGCCCACTGACTCCAGCACACAAGGACATAAGGCCACCCTCCAGAAGCACATGACATGAACACACCTATCTCAACAATTATAGGATAAGCATGTGTGTATGCATGGTGAGGACTAGGAGGAGGCTTTTGACTATCAAGAGTAGTGGTGGATGTTTGGATTTCAGGTAATTGCTACCTTCCTTCCACTTTTGTGTATAGTTTAATGTTTTATAATAACTATGTATTTTTTATAATCAGAAAAAATAGTAAAGCTACTGTAATTTTGAAAACTATGTATAGTCTTCACCAAAGAAATTAATAGTCCCAATGTACACCACACTGATAAAATCACATCTTAGGCTCTCATTCTCCTACTGGCCTGGAAGAAGCAGTGGCCATATTGTGAACTGTCTGTGGAAAGGGTCACGTTGCAGGAAAATGGGGGCAGCCTCAGCAGCTGAGAGTGGCCTCTGGCCAACAGCCAGAAAGAAACTGAAGCCCTCAGTGCTACAGGTGCAAGGAAATAAATTCTGCAACAATCTGGGTGAGCGTGGAAGTGGATTTTCACTCAGTCAAGTCTTAAGATAAAAATACAAGTCTGGCCGACACCTTGATTGCAGCCTTGTCAGATCCCAGAGCACAGGACCCTGTAAAGTCATGCCTGGACTCTTGATCTACAGAAACTGTGAGACAGTACATGTGTGTTTTTCTAAGCTGCTAAATTTGTGGCAAATTTTTAATGCAGCAATAGAAAATTAACACACACTCCAACTAGCAGTATGTGAGAATTTGAGATACTTTACATCCTTGCCAATCCTCAGTCCTTTTAACTTTGGCCATGCTGCTGGGTGTGTATTGTGATTTTAATTTTAATTTTCCTGATGAATAATAATGTTGAACACTTTTTAATATGCTTATTGGTTATTGAATATACTCTCTTATGAAGTGCCCTGCAAGCATTTTTCCCATTAAATATTTGAGTAGCCTATCTTTTTTTTTACTGTTTTAGGAGTTCTTTATATATACTGGATATGACATTTTGTAGGATACATGGATTAAAAATCTACCATTGTGGGGCTTGCGTTTTCACTCTTCTTAATGGTGACTTCTTTTTTCTGGGGGGTGGGGGGGTATGGAGTCTCACTCTTGTCACCCAGGCTGGAGTGCAGTGGCGCAATCTCGGCTCAATGCAATCTCCGCCTCCCAGGTTCAAGCGATTCTCCTGCCTCAGCTTTCCGAGTAGCTGGGATTACAGGCGTGCGCCACCACGCCTGGCTAATTTTTGTATATTTAGCAGAGACGGGGTTTCACCATGTTGGCCAGGCTGGTCTCGAACTCATGACCTCAGGTGATCCACCCGTCTCGGCCTTCCAAAGTGCTGGGATTACAGGCGTGAACCACTGTGCCCAGCCAAAAAAAAAAATTTGAGGCTGGAGCCCAGTGGCGCGATCACGGCTCACTGCAGCCTTGACCTCCCGGTCTCAAGTGATTCTCCCACTTCAGCATCCGGAGTAACTGGGACTACAGTCGTGGCTAATTTTTAAATTTTTGGTAGAGGCGGGTGTTTCCTTATATTGCCCAGGCTGGTCTTGACCTCCTGGGCTCAAGCGATGTTCCTGCCTCGGCTTCCCAACTATAGTATAGATGAGAGCAACATAGCATAGTGGTTAAGAGCAATCCCAGCTCTGCCATTTTCTAAATTACTCTCCTAACCTTTTATGGCCTCAGTGTTCTCAACCGTCAAAGGGGGAAAATAATAGTACCTGTCTTATAGGGTAATTAGGAACACAAAAAGCTCTTGGCACCACCCTTGGTACATGGTAGGTACTGCACAATGTCAGCTAATATTATGATCATGTGTGCTGCCTGGATAAATTTTTAAATGGAAAACAAAACAAACAAAAAGGCCAGACGCGGTGGCTCACGCCTGTAATCCCAGCACTTTGGGGGGCCAAGGCGGGTGGATCACCTGAGGCCAGGAGTCTGCGATCAGCAGGGCTAACATGGTGAAACCCCGTCTCTACCAAAAATACAAAAATTAGCTGGGTGTGGTAGCAGGCACCTGTAATCCCAGCTACTCAGGAGGCTGAGGCAGGAGAATCGCTTGAACCTGGGAGGCGGAGGTTGCAGTGAGCCGAGATCGCACCACTGCACTCCAGCCTGGACCACGGAGTGAGACTCTGTCCAAAAACAAACAAAAAAACCCAACAAAACAAAACAAGGTGAACTAAAATGAGAAATATCCTTTTGGAAGAACATAGTTCCAAATATTTATTCATTCAACAAATAACCATTTAGGGCCAACTACCTTGCACTGACTTTTCCTTAAAGCACATAAGCAATAAACCCTATTATTGTGTACTCTCGCTTGATTAGGGAACGTTGTTAAGAGGCTCAAAAATCGGACGTCATAGCACATTGGCTAATGGAATCACCCAGGGGCTTTGGGGTTTCCCTTTCCAGCAGCCAGAGGGGCCAGAGTCGGAAGCTGGGGGTCGGACTCTTGGCATCTTCTGGTGCATTATGAGATTTGGATTAACTGGGATTTCCCCTGTTGGTGTTTTTCTACCTCATCTGTTTAGCTTTTTATGGTCCCCTTTTTGGTATCCAACTTGCTTTTTCTTAAGTGAAGTTTCTGAGTAAAGCAAGAGCTTCGAGTAAGGGGTCTGACCGTAATTTTTCACTCGTTAATATCTGACGTCCAGTAGGTGCTGTCTGGATCATTCTCCCTCCCTCCCTTCCTTCCCTCCCCCTCTCCTCTCTCTCTCTTTCTCTCTCTTTTCTCTCTCTCCCTCCCTCCCTTTCTCTTTCTCTCTCTCTCCTTTCTTTGATGTAGTCTTGCTCTGTCACCCAGGCTAGAGTGCAGTGGCGTGATCTCAGCTCACTGCAATCTCCACCTCCGGGGTTCAAGTGATTCTCCTGCCTCAGCCTCCCGAGTAGCTGGGACCACAGGTGCGTGCCACCACACCCAGCTAATTTTTTTTGCATTTTTAGTAGAGACGGGATTTCACCATGTTGGCCAGGCTGGTCTCAAAACTCCTGGCATCAAGTGATGCGCCCGGACCCTTGAAGTGTTGGGATTACAGGCGTGAGCCACCGCGCCTGGCCTTGAACTTTATTTTCTTATTGAGCCCAGGCACCTCACTAAATTTGGCTCACCCCTATGTCTCATTTTCCTACTTTTGTTTTGAAGCCTTTGCCCCACCCCCTCCACGTTGCCGCCTTTTTCGTACTGAGCGCGCAGGGCGCTACGCCCACCACTCCCCTTGCCCCACTCCTCAAGCCCTGATACCGGAGCGAGGCCCCTTCCTTTTCTAGTCCTTCCACGCGCCAGGTGGGTGGGTTTCGCGGTGATGAGGCGACATCTCTTTCCCCTCTGGCGAGCACGTTAACTGGGGAAACTGCCAAATTCTCACGCCTTAGCTGCCCTGCTTCCACCTCCCGCAAGTCCGTTTGCTCCTCTAGGCCTCTGCGCCGGCAGTGCTTCTGACCCTCGCCTTTAGAACCCTGCCGCTTCCGCCTCTTATTTCGCGCCTTTGTTTTTAGTTTTGGAAGGGGCGGAGTTGAAATGACTGCGCCGCCGTTGCCGAAGCAACGCCTTGGTTACTTCCGTTGGTTTCAATGCTTCCGGGTTGGCGCTGCAGTGGCGTTTCCGACTGTGGGAGCCTCAGCTTCCCAGTCGTCCGATGAGCCCGAGCAGGTGAGGGGGAGCTCCTGGACTTCCAGGCTGGGGAGCGGGGCTGGGCCGCGCCAGGCCGCGCGGGGCCGGGCTGGCCTGGTTCCCGGCCTGGGAGGGGCTTAACGGTCCTCTGGTCTCTCTCTCCCCTCAGCTGAGTCCCTTCCCTGTCTTTCACTCTTCTGGCATCGGTGGTTTTACTTCTTCGATTGAACCCTGCTTCCTCGACCCCCCTGGGAGGCCGCCTCCTTCAGGCGCCTCCCTTCTCTCCACGAGCTCGCTCTGACAGCTGAGGAACTGGCAAGATCCTGCTACCCAGAGGGTGAATGGGTATCTTTCCCGGAATAATCCTAATTTTTCTAAGGGTGAAGTTTGCAACGGCGGCCGTGATTGTAAGCGGAGTAAGCAAACACCTCCATTGTATTAGTGTGAGGGATACTGTTGAAAGATGCTCCCCTTCGGTTTCTACCCCCTGTCACTCCTGAGGTCAAGGCATTGAAGGCATCTATTAAAATGCAGTTGTTACTTGATTGGCATGACAGCTGTTATCAACATGAATTAGTTTCTCAGACAGGATAACAGCAGGGACATTTATAGTTTCCTGTCAGTGATTCCTTGTTGTTGTTGTTTTTCCCCCCAGCCTAGAGATGCTTAGCGTTATCATGAACTCTTCCCTTGTCTTCATTCCCTACATCATCGAGTTCTTTGTGTCTTCACTGGAGAAGTCTATCTCTAACCTCAGTGCCAACAAGCATCTTTGTCTGCTGTACTTTGCACCATCCTAAGCTAGTCTCCCTGCCTCTCCCGTTTGTAATGTAATCCACTGTGTTTGCTGCAGCCCTAATAGGCTAAAATGTGGTGGATTTCCTCAAGTCACTTCGTTGTTAAACACACACACACAAAACATGCAGCCCCCTCCTACGTCCCCCACCCCCACCCCTTGTTTTCAAGCCTTTCAACATAACATGCTCCTTATCACACTTCTTGTCTGATACTGTTTCAATCAACAAGGGAATTCTCTGTTCCAGTTAGTTTCCTTTCTTCTAAGGACAAACCATACTGATGCCTGCTTCTACATGCTGTGCTTGTTCCCACATTTGTGTTTCTGTTCATTCTGTCTCTTCCCTGCCCCTCTCCCTTACCTGCACCTAACCAGGTTGTACCTACCGTCTCTCAAGGTTCAGTTTAGGTTCTCTCACCTCGGCAATTTTCAAATTAGTCAATCCCATGCTGGTTGTAGTCTTTTCTATGCTCCTCTTGCTCTTAAAGTTTGTACTACACAGTTTAGCACTTAATTTTTCTCTAACGCACTACTTTGATTTCTTCCACCAGATTATAATCTCTTGAAAGGCAAGTACTGTATTTTGTACTTTTTTCCCTGTCCCATCTCATTGGTTATTCAGAAAAGATAGGTTGAATGGTAAATATTGTCTTGGTGCTAGAACGAATATCTATGTTTTTCAAATATGATTATACCCAAAGTGCATTGCAGGTTTGGGCATTTAGCACGCCTTCAATAAATATCTGCTTGGCTCTCCATTGTTACCTTCTGAATCTGAGAATCTCTAATTTCTACTCTTTCTTAAAGGAGAAAGCAGGAGAGGCACCCAGAGTTTCCTGACCAGATCTTGGGAGTAGTATAGGGCAATGTAACTTGTATTGTAGGACATTCTTACTTTCACTCATTAGTCTATCAAATTCTCCGAAGTCAGATCTTCAGAATAAATGTTGGCATTTTGAAGACAATTTTCATTGGTTTCTTTATACAGTAAAAATATTTAGGGTACTATATTTTTATTTTACCTTAGATATGATTACTTTTACCCATATCTGGAGTTAGCCCCTACAAGTTAAAATAATTTTTAGAGGGCTTGGGGTATTTTACATAAGTAATTCTTTGCAACAAAAGCAAGGGAACAGGGTTCGTAGGCAGAGAACATCTGGGGATCAAGATAGTGTCATACACAGGGTGTGTAGGATTGGCCAGGTCCAGCAAGTTACCTTCCTGGTTTCCCCTGCAATCTTTTATATAAGGGCTGCATACATAGGTAAAGGACGTCACACTGCAAAACCAACTAAGTATTGAATGGATGTGTATTCAATTCTATGCAAGCTATAATGGGGGTTATAAAAAGTACCATGAGATATAGTATCTTCCCTTGGGGATCTTACTTAGTTAAGAGAGGAAATAACATTGGACATCTTGAAGTTGACCCTCATCCTAGTCATTATTTTTATGCCTGAGATTACGATATAGAAGGGATAAAAGAATGTTCAAAAAATATTGCACACCTGTAGAATAGGTGTGACACAACACGCATGCATGTAGACAACTTTATGTAAAAGACTTGGAGGTTTCAGCTGACAGTTTAATGATTTGATAGTGTGATGTGGCTCCCAAAAAAGTGAGTGCAATTTTAAGCTCTAGCAGTTGAAGTATAATGTGTCAAATGAAGAGAACGATCATGGATATTTAGCTCGAGAAACATGAGATGTAAGAGAACATCATAGCTGTCTTTAAATATTTGAAGGGCTTGCCTAGGGAAAAAAGAATGCATTTGTTGAATATTACCTCCAAAGACTGGGTACAAATTAGAGGAAGACAGACTTTTGGCTCAATATGAGGAAGGAGTGTCTAAAAACAGATCTGATCAAAGATGATCCAGGATTTCTTCATAAGATTTTTTCCTAACATTGGAATGAAAGAGATTTTACTATCAGATGGGAGTAGGGAAGTCATGATTGTGGCAATGGTGGGTTTTGCCTGTGGTCTCCAGATTTTTGGATTTCATGGGCCAGTAAAATGTAAATGAAAGTGTGGGGAGGGTACACAAATACAGGCTAGTTAGCCTATGCTCCAGTCCCTAAATTAAATTAGACAGTCCCTAAATTAAATACATTTAGCTGAAAAAAAAAAGGACTAAGTGCCCTTATTTTTTTCATTTCGCTCCAGAATTGTGGGAACTTCATTAGGGAACCACTGGGCTAACTGGCCTAAGATTCAGTGACTGGTCTTTCATCTTCCTGCCATATCCTCCCTGTTCCCTGCCTTTCACTGATTCATCATTGCTCCCTGAGCACATTTTCCTTATTAAAGGGCTGGTAGCAAGTTGTGAAGTTCTGATAGAGGCTTTCTCTGTAATACAAAGAGTTGAAAAAAGTTGTAAAGAGAAAGTTTTGGAGAGACAACTTTATGTAAAAGTAGCTGTCTGAAACCTTTAAGACTATTTGGGGCAATCGATACATTTGTGAATGGAGAGTTAATTTTTTCCTCACAAACTCAAAGAGGGGATATGCCATGGTCTTGCTTTTCCGTCTCTCCTCTCACCATATGTGTCATATTTTACTATCAATCCTAGTTGGAAAATGTGGGCATAGCTAGAAATGGTGATAAGGTAGTATTTAGTCTTCAAGACTCCTATTTCCAGCTGCAGTTGATATTCGAAGTGGCTATTCCTACTTTGCTCATTAGAATTCTTTTCAACAACTTTCCCCCAAAAGGGCTATCTATCCCAGACTCTATATGTACTATGCTTGAAAGGAAGCCTCCATAATGATTTTTGTGGCCTGTGACTAAAACATTTAATCAGCATGTTTGCTATCTTCTCTGGAAAATTGTATTTTGCTTAGTTACAGAGAATTCCTTATGTGGAAACAAAGCAAAACCTTTAAAGAGATACTGTGACTCATAGCTGCTAACCCCAGATTGGGCAATGGGAGGGAGGGGTGGGCAGCAAGTAATATCTGTTAAGATGTAAATTTGGGTACTTAAATTTTAAAAAATGTAATAATGATAGTTAACTAACAATTATTGAGCTACGTGCCAGGCACTTTTAAAGGTGTTTCTCATATATTATTTAATTTTCACAACAACCCCATTATGATATAGTTTTTATTATTAGTTCCATTTTACAGTTCAGAAAGTGGAGGCATAGAGAGATTAAATAACTTGCCCAAGGTCACAGAACTAGTAAGTGGTGGAGTCAGGAAATGAATCTGGAGTTAGCATTTAAATTTTAACAGTCTGACTTCAGGAGTCTGCATTCCTGACCATAAACCACTTGGAAGTTGCTTTTGAAATTCAGAAGTATACATACTGTGAAGCTCTGAAAAAGGAATATTTGAAAGAAATCTGAGAGTCCATGCTAAGAACAGATACTACTTTCAGGTGGACCAGGATTTAGTAGGCAATGCCTAGAGCAGTTCTTAAGTGTGGAAGCATCAGCGTTATTTGGGATCTTGCAAATTCTCAGGGCCATACCACCAATCAGAAACTCTGGAGGAGAGGCCCAACAATCTATGGTTTAATAGACCTTCTAGATGATTCTAATACATGCTAAAATTTGCAAAACTTAGAGGCCAGAGCTGTGGAAAAAATAAAATTCAAGAGAGAACAAGCTGAAAGTGGCAGAACAAGAGAGTAAAGCTGAAAAGATTGATGATGACAGGTCTAACGGGGGTGGGATAGGGAAGGAGAAAAGGGAGGCTGGGAGCAGAATACGTTGTTAAAGAACTAGAACATAAAAGAAAAACAGTATTTATATGTGTGTGTTTTAAAAGGTCAAGAGGAAGGAAAAGGAGATCCACTAGATGGATGTACGTTAATGTCAGAGGGAAGAGAGACATCATATTGCTATCATTCCTTTGGGCGCTAGAAGGAAGGTGAAAAGGTTCTTAGCTCAGCCTGGGCCTAGTTGGGGGGACAAAGTTATATATAGCTAGAAACCCTATAGTGGAGAGATAGGAGGGCTAAGAATATGAGAGAGTAGTAGTGTGAGCCTGTGCTTTGCACCTGAATCAAGCTAACTGAATACCATGAACTGCTTTTATGAGATGCCTCAGCCTATATAATTTGAATTCCGGGTTCCTTCATTTGTAATTATCTAGTTGAATGTCAAAGCTGGGCGTGCTGGATGGACCAAAGCCTCTTCTCTGGGTGGGGATGAATATAACATTAAAGAAACTGGAGAGAATGAAGGGCACAGGTCAATCTCTGAGTGAATCACACGCCTACCCCTACAAAATGTCAGTAAAGAACAAACTCATGATCATCCAGCACATAAAACAGGATCCCCCATTTTGTGTCATTCCACTTGGTGGGGTTTTTCCTCTACATCTGTTTTATTTGCCAATTTTGTTTATCTAAATTATATGATCAGATGCTAACAAATGCTCCTCACTCTTGTGCCTTGTTCTGATTTGTGTTTATTTTTAGCACCAGAAAAGTACCACTGTAAGTCATGAGATGTCTGGTCTGAATTGGAAACCCTTTGTATATGGCGGCCTTGCCTCTATCGTGGCTGAGTTTGGTAAGAATGTGAGAAATGACAAATCTGCATTATACGGTATAGATGGTAGCTTATGATGATGGTTATTTTTGGTGAAAGCTAGATAAAAAATAAGAAGCTCGCCTTATTTTGAAAATTGTCTCAAAGCCATGAAGTAATATTTCAGAGAATGTACTACTGATGGTATGGCAGATGAGTTAAGAAAAGTCAAACTGAAGAAAGCTTTTTTGGTAGTTTAGTGATTTGTTAATTTGCTAGGCTTAAGTAAAATACATGAATATATAGAGGGAGTTGATATGTCATAAGGGTTTTTGCTATATTTCTGTATTAATAGTCTTTTATACTAAATTATAAGTTTATTTGTACTGAAAGTCCTTTTTTTAAACCTCTGTCCCATTTTAGAAGAAAATGTACTAACAAGACCAAACAAGATTCTCTTCTACATGATTTTAATTTTGAAATATTTTTAGATTGTCGTTTTTTCATCTTCCAGATATTCTCTTTTCTAAACTATTCATAAATGACTACTGACCTTCTTGGCATATCCTGTGGTGTTGTGATATTCGGGTCATCAGTGACCAGAGCTACCTAATCACCTTGTTCGTTTTACACCCTGAAATATGTTTTGTCAATGTGATGACCACTTCTGTTTGTTGATGTAAAAGGTTTGGTTAAAGAAATTCCCCCCCCTCAAGCACTCTGCTGGTATTAGTCCTGAATTACCTAAGGGACCAGGATGAGTAGAACCAAATAAGACTTTGCCATTATCTTTCATAATATTAGGGGACTATTTGTTTCTTGTAAACAGATAAAAGAAAAACCCCACAAAACTTTGTAACACTATATAAGAGCGTCTGGAGCAGCAATCCCATGCTTTCCTATCTTTGTGAAAATTTGGGGAGATTTTATGAGACACAGAGGTGGGGAGACTTGGGGTGGGAAGGGGCAGGAGGGAGACTGATAAATGCCAGATTGTATGTTACAGATGAAATAAAAAACAACATTTAATTATTTTGCATTTATAATAGGGCAATCTGAAAGCATTTTATTATATTACAGTTTGAAGTATATTGTGGGTCAATTGGTGCTGCCTATGTATAGTATAGTGCATTTTTCGCTTACCACATGCAACTCATGTCCTCTGACAGTGGTATTCTACTAGAGCTCTTCTATGTGTTATAAAAAGGACTTTGTCTTAGGATTCAAATATTGTCCTTGGCTTATATTTAGCAACAACTTAACTGTGATTCTTTGGACATTTATGAGTGTGTTCATAAATGTCCAAATGAGTGTACATTTATGAGTGTGTTCCTTTACAGGGACTTTCCCTGTGGACCTTACCAAAACACGACTTCAGGTTCAAGGCCAAAGCATCGATGCCCGTTTCAAAGAGATAAAATATAGAGGGATGTTCCATGCGCTGTTTCGCATCTGTAAAGAGGAAGGTGTACTGGCTCTCTATTCAGGGTGAGACTGGTTCTTTCCTTATATCATTAACAGAAATGCTTTTTAAAGAAGCCATAGTTTTCAGCTGTCTGATAGTTTGTGTCCGTTTCATATTCACCATTTTAACTTGTAATTCAGTATTGATATGCCAGTTTATATTTCTCCTGCTTGTAAGTTTTGAACTTTGGATTTTGTGTTCATTTGGTTGTAAGTGATAATAACATTTTAAAATGGATATGTTGTTGCAGCATAGACTTTCTGTGGATTTCCCGAGAGTCACTAATAACCACTGTTAATAACAGCACCAATTAATTATATGTATTTTTGTGATATCCCTCCTGAGTTGGCAAATTCTGACTTCCTTTAAAATTTTTCTCTTTGAAAAAATATTATTCTTGCAGTTTAAACAGAAAGTGCATAATGAGAGAGAGGGAGACCCATCTTTATCATCACCTTTTGATTAGCCATAAGTTTGTGGTTTACTGTCTAGTTTGTAGTTCATCTGTTGCCAGTTTCCTAGGCACTCCTGCATCTAGGCTACCAGTTTATTACTCAGAGAATAGACATCAATTTTATCGTTAAACTATGTTACATCGTTAAACTATGTTAGACTTAATTTAAAAGGTAATTTTCTTGGGAGAAAAATCAAGTAGTGTATCCTGAAGCATCCTGAAGATGATCCACCATCCTGATTTGTGGATCATCTGTTTCACCTTGTTCTTTCATCAGCATGGATCATCACAAGATATTTTCTGATAGCAAGCAATAAAGTCAGAAATATGCATATTTAGTCATCATTTAAAAATCCTAACCATTTGAGCTGCTGCTGTCTTTCTATTTATACCTCCTACAGTATAGTTCTGCAATTTGGAAGAATCCCAAAGGAGGTATGAATGAGAATGTCTCCAGTTTAAAGGAGAACTTAAATAGGGTGGAATTTTGGCTCTAGTACCTCCTTGTTGATGTGATTAAAGACATATCTGCAACTGTTAGGAAGTGGAGGTTGATTTTTTTAAAAAAATCTTTATTAGGTGAGCAATGATGTATAATTCTTTTTATACATTGATGGATTCAATTTACCAATATTTTCTTAAGGAGTTTTGCATCTAAGTTCATGAGAGACATTAGTCTGTGGTTTTCCTTTTTTGTACTGTTTTTGTCTGGTTTTCGTATCAGGGTAATACTAGCCAAAATAAGTTGGGAAGCATTCCCTCTTCTGTTTTCTGGAAGGAACTGTGTAAGTTTAGCGTTAATTTTTAAAATGTTTTGTAGAATTCCCCAGTGAAATTATCTGGGGCTGGCTATTTCTTTTTGGGGAACATTTAAATTCAGAATGCAAATTCTTTAAGATTATCATAGTTTGGGGTGCTATAACAAAATAACATAGACTGGGTGACTTATAAACAATCGGAATTTATTTCTCACAGTTCTGGAAGCAGGAAATCTGAGATCAGGGTGCCAGTATGGTCAGGTTCTGCTGAGGTCTCTTTTCTGGGTTGCAGACTGCCAAGACTTCTCATTGTATCCTCACATGGCAGAAAGAGTGAGGGAGCTCTCTGGGATCCCTTTTATAAGGGCATTAATCCTGTTCATGAGGGCTTTACCCTCATGACCTAATCACCTCCTATTACTATCATATTGCGGGTTAGGATTTTAAGATCTTGATTTGGGGACGATACAAACATTCAGTCCATTGCAATGAGTATGAGTTTTATTCAGATTATTTGTTTTATCTAGTTGAGTTTTGGTAGCTTGTGGTTTTCAAGGAATTTGTCCATTTCTTCTAAGGTGTTGAATTTATGAGTATAAAGTTGTTTATACCATACTCTTATTGTCCTTTTAATGGCTGCAGGAATTGTAGTGCTAGTCCCTGTTTCATTTCTTATTTGCATCTTCTCTCTTTTTATCTTTGTGAGTCTTACTAGAGGTTTATCAATTTTGTTGATTTTTTTTTTAAAGAGCCAACTTTTTGTTTCATTGATTTTTCTCTATTTTCCTATTTTCAATTTCATTGATTTGTGCTTTTTATTATTTTCTTTTGCTTGCTTTGGGTTTATTTTGTTCTTCTTTTTCTAGTTTCTTGAGGTAGGAGCATAAATTATTGATTTGAGACTCTGCCCCCCCTTTTCTTTTAAATGTAAGCATTTCATGCTATAAATTTCCCTCAGCACTGCTTTGGCTGCATCTCATACATTTTAATAGGTTGAATTTTGTTGTCATTTAGACCTGTGAATTAAAAAAAATTTCCTTTGACAGTCACTTGTTCTGACCAATAGATTGTTTAGATATATGTTGTTTAATTTCTAAATGTTTGAGGATTTTTCTTATTGATTTCTGGTTTGATTCCATTATTGTCAGATAACACTGTATATGATTTCAGTTCTTTTAAATTTGTTCAGGTTGGTTTTATGACCCAGAATGTTCAGTTTCTTGCTGAGTGTTTCATGAGTGCTTGAAAAAAATCATATTCTGCTGTTGTTGGGTGGAATGAGATGGGTAGTGCAAATAAGTAGGCTGTCTAGATATGTATAATCTGCAAATACATGTTGAGAATAACTTTTTTACTTTTTTTTTTTCAGAATTGCTCCTGCGTTGCTAAGACAAGCATCATATGGCACCATTAAAATTGGGATTTACCAAAGCTTGAAGCGCTTATTCGTAGAACGTTTAGAAGGTCAGTATACTCACCCTCTTTTGAGGTGATACTCAAAGGTATTGTTGAAATCATGCTTAGTGAGAAATGTTGGTCATGAGGTGCCTGAGAATGGAGGAGAGTCACTGCAAAGACAAAGTGAGCTTGTTCTAACTTGGAATAAATTTTTGCAGAGGTGATATATGAATTAGAGACCTGTTCTTCAAATTTGTCCCTTTTCCTATCAACAAAAAAGGCACGTGATCATCCCAAAAGAAACATGGAACAATCTTGTCCAGAAAATTAATGCTATCTTCATCAATAAGAGGAATTCAACTGTAAGGCATTTTCTAGCTGGCAATTTTGATAAGCTTTTATTAGGCGGAATAATTTTAGGCTGTTTTCTAAATTCTGATGTACCTATGGCTACCTTATGCATATTCAGCATTATCATATGTCTGTTTGCTGCTGTAGCATTTTCCATCATGATACTACACTAAATGGTTATTTTACCACAGGCCTGGGGCTGTTGGATGTTTGGGGACAGCTGGAAAGCCTTTCGGTTAGTAATGTCCTTTGAATCACTTTATTGTCCTAAAATCAACTTTTTCTGAAGACTTTTTTTGGGGATTGTGAAGGGTTCTCTTCCACCTCTTTCTGAAATATTTTTCTTTCATAGATTCTTCACTCGGGTTTATTTAGTTTCTATTTGTGGGGTCTTCATGGTGTGAAGGAGCGGTACAGATTGAATTTCACTATAGAACAATGTGCTCTGTGGTTTCTTTGTTCTTTTTTCTCACTGAGGAGATTTACTTCTAAATGATTGCTTTTTCATATTTGACTACAGAAATCTTTTGTAAATTAACAGAGGCTAGGAGAGATCTCAGGCCTATGAAAATTAATATTCAGATATGTTTTTTGTATTAGACATAAGATTTTCTCTTTTAACATTCAGTTCCTGAATCTTTAGAGTTGATGATTACCCAGAAAAAGACTTAAAAAGTATGTTCTTTAGATATTTGAAAAGGTCGAAGGGGAAATACCACCTTCTGAATTCGTGTGTGGGATACTGATAGTTATGTAGAAGAAAAGGATGTGTTCCAGTATCCTTTAGAAATAATGATGTTTTTAGAAGTGATTTATATTTTACAAGTTTTAATATATTTTAGCACTGAATTGAGATCTAGAAATATTTGAGTTTCTTGATTTTCCTAAGCTTTTTGGTTCATTTCTAAAGTCATCTCTCTAACCAAGTTTCCCTTCCTCCAGTAAGTCAGTACTGTGTTCTCAAACTGGTGCCTAATACGAGCAGACCTTTCTTTTTCTTTTCCTTTTCACAGATGAAACTCTTTTAATTAATATGATCTGTGGGGTGGTGTCAGGAGTGATATCTTCCACTATAGCCAATCCTACCGATGTTCTAAAGGTAAGAGAGATACAGTATGATTTGAAAGGAGCGTAAGGTTTGAGTCAGATTTGGGTTCAGATTCCCACTCTGTCACTTGCCAGCTGTAGAACCTTGGGCAAATCAGTTAACTGCATTAAGCCTCAATTTCATCATTTGAAAAACAAATATAATACAGTGTTTATAACATAGAGTTGTAAAGGATTAGTGATAATATATATATATAAACTGCCTATCATTGTACTTGGTGTAGTAGATGCTCAATAAATGGCAGTCAATTTATTATGATATGCGTTAATCCACTGGTCTTCACACTGGGGTATGCAAGACCCTATAGGTTCTTTCCAAGGGCTATGCAGTTTTATAGGAATCAATTTCCAGATCTCTTACATCCATTCGTACTCCATCCTAAAACTGGTATGAGAATGAATCTGTTCATAATAGCTGTTACTCAATTTTACAAAAGAAAGGTACGTCCCCACCTATTCTAAATCTTGGTATGGTATGTTGACCTGTGGTATAACCTGGGATGCCAAACAGAGGGGTAAATTGAAATACAGTTTTTGGAGAAGCCTACTTTAGTAACTAATTTGGGTACCTTAAGTCTGTAATGCCTCTGTCTTTCCCTGTCTTATTAATATTTCTATTCAGGGTGAGATTTGGCTTTAAAAATGGTATATTTTGGCCTGTATTGGAATATTCTGAATTCAGAACCAGAACAGTATAGGTTGGTGGTGCTGACTTGTTAAGAGTATAATTGGATTTCTTTAAGGTTTTTTCAAGTCACAGACTGAAACATTTCTTTTAATATAAATTTTCATCTTATTTCATAAAATGGTAAATATTTTCTACTTATTAACGTATTTAAACTTATGATTAGTTAAAAGCACTAAATATAGGATTAAAATGAGGGGAACCCAAAGTTTTAAAAAATTATTTTAAAATTGTTTTAAGGGGATTGCGAGAAAAAAGTAAGAGGACACATGCTTTTTTTAATTTGACCACTAGTGAAACCACAAGTGGCTAGGTTAGCAAAGGAGAGATCTGTTTATTGCAATTCAGAGAGGGGTTTGAGAACTGAGAGAAAGACATGAAAAACAACACACATGAAATAAACCACTGGTGGTTGACGGATAAAAATATGAGACAGTCTTTCTGGACTAAAATGATAGTAATTTACAGAATTTTTATATCATTTTAGATTTACAGAACAATTTTTTTTTCCAACGTTTAGATTCAGGGAGTACATGTGCAGGTTTATTACATGGGTATATTGTATGATGCTGAGGTTTGGGATATGAATGATCCCATCACCCAGATAGTAAGCACAGTACCCAACAGTTTTTCAACCCTTGTCCCCCTCCTTCTCTCCCCCCTCTATTATTCCCTGGTGTCTATTGTTGCCATCTTTGTCCATGAGTATGCAATATTTAGCTCCCACTTATAAGTGAGAACATGCTATATTTGGTTTTCTGTTCCTGCATTCATTCATTTAGCATAATGGCCTCTAGCTCAATCCATGTTGCTGCAAAGGACATGATTTTGTTCTTTTTTATGACTGCATAGTATTCCATGGTGTATATGTACCACATTTTCTTTATGCAACGTTGGTGGGCACCTAGGTTGAGTCCATGTCTTTGCTATTGTGAATAGTGCTGTGCTGAACATAGGAGTGTATGTGTCTTTTTGGTAGAATTATTTATTTTCTTTTGGATATATACTCAGTAATGGGATTGCTGGGTTGAATGGTAGCTCTCTGTTTTAAGTTCCTTGAGAAGTCTCCAAACTGCTTTCCAAAGTGGCTGAACTAATTTACATTCCCACCAATGGTGTCTAAGCATTCCCTTTTCTCTGCAGCCTCGCCAGCATCTGTTGTTTTTACTTTTTAATAATAACCATTCTGACTGGTCTGAGATGGTATCTTGTTGTGGTTTTGATTTACATTTCTCTGATGATTAGTGATATTGTGCATCTTTTCATGTTTGTTGGCTGCTTGTATGTCTTCTTTTGAGAAGTGTCCGTTCATGTCTTTTGCCTACTTTTTAATGGAGTTATTTGGTTTTTGCTTGTTGAATTAAATTCCTTATAGACGCTAGATACCAGATTTTCATCAGATGCATAGTTTGTGACTATTTTCTCCCATTCTGTAGGTTGTCGCTTTACTCTGTTGGTAGTTTCTTTTGTTGTGAAGAAGATATTTAGTTTAATCAGGTCCCACTTGTCAATTTTTTGTTTTGTTACAATTGCTTTTGATGACTTAGTCATAAATTATTTCCCAAGGCCAATGCCCAGAATGGCATTTCCTAGGTTTTCTTTTAGGATTCTTATAATTTGAGGTCTTACATTTAAATCTTTAATCTGTCTTGAGTTAATTTTTGTATATGGTGAAAGGTAGGGGCCCAGTTTTATTCTTCTGCATATAGCTAGTCAGCTATCCCAGCACCATTTATTGAATAGGGAGTCCTTTCCTCATGCTTATTTTTGTTGACTTAGAACAAGTATTTATGAAGAGAATTTAATTGGAGAGCTCCTTGTTCCTCTTACTCTCAGCAGACAACCCCACCTCCTATGGCCTGGCCTTATACCTCTCAATTTCGTGTCCTTTCTACCTTACAGGTGTAAACTTACTTCCATCTATACCCATCCTTATCTTGTCTTACTATAGTGGTTTTCCAGACCAGACCAGTATTACCTGGGAACTTGTTAGAAATGCAAATTATCAGGCCCCATCCAACATCTACTGAATCAGAAAGGGTAGGATGGGGCCTAGCAGTCTGGTTTGACAAGCCCTTCAAGTGATTTTGATACATGCTCAAGTTTAAAAAAAACCTGGTTACTCTACTTTTATTCACTTCTGTTTCATCAGAGACCTTTCTCTGTCGTTTGTCCTCTTTTATCTTCAGTGTCTTCCCCTTTACTGGTTATCTGCTCTCAAATGATAAATATGGTCAAGTCTCTCGATCCTAAAATATTTTCTTGACCCTCTGACCTCAAAACACCATGCTATCTCTTTTCTTACCTTCTCATCCAGATTTTACAAAAGAGTAATCTTTACATTCCATTTCCTCCATAACCTGCTGTAATCACTCCTGCTACTTGATTGAAATCACTCTCCGCAGAGTCAGCAGTAATGTCCTCATTATCCAATCCACTGGACATTTTAGTTCTCATCTTACTTAACCTGTTTTGACTAATTCCTTCTACTAGAAGTTCTTTTTTGGTTTTGTTACTACACTATTTAGATTCTGCTTCTAGTTTTCCTGTTCCTTAGTTTCATTCATGGGCTTCCTTTTTATGCACATACTTTAAATCTTTTTCTTCTCCCACCCAAGGTTCCATCTTTAGCTCTTTTCTCCTCTTCAGTCTCTCCTTGGTGGCCTTTTTCATTTTTTTTTTTTTTACTATTATTATTATTTTTTTTGAGATGGAGTCTCGCTCTGTCTCCCAGGCTGGAGTGCAGTGGCACGATCTCGGCTCACTGCCAGCTCCGCCTCCCGGGTTCATGCCATTCTCCTGCCTCAGCCCCCTGAGTAGCTGGGACTACAGGCACTCGCCACCAAGCCTGGCTAATTTTTTGTATTTTTAGTGGAGACGGGGTTTCGCAGTGTTAGCCAGGATGGTCTCGATCTCCTGACCTCATGATCTGCCCTCCTCGGCCTCCCAAAGTGCTGGGATTACAGGCGTGAGCCACCGTGCCCGACCACCTTTTTCATTCTTAATACTTTAGCTCTCACTATATCAGTTAGGTTATGGGCTAAGCTACTTAAGTATCCAGGATACTTCAAACCAAGTGATAACAAACTTATCTTACAGTACAGTTTATAAAGCAGAAGGACAGAAACATTTTGACCTTTTTTGTGATTGGCTATTGTAAATTATCCTTCTTTTAAAGGCAAGCAGCTGTTTAAGGTGATCGTCTATAGTTATTGGTTTCATTTCACTGAAGCATTCTGACAAAGATGTAAACTTATGTTTTGTGTTTATGATTAGAGATAGCAGTTCCGAGGAAATAGGATGACTTAAGTTTCGGTTACCTGATGATGGGTGGCTGGTCTTGGGGTTTATCTCAATTGTTGCCTCCATTTTTATCTTTAACAGTTTAAATCTTTATGTAGTTTTTGATAAACAATTTCAAACATATGAGTGAGTAGAAAATAACATAGTACAGTGAACGTCTTTGTACACATCACGGAGGTAGCTAAGATTTTGCTACACGTGCTTTTTTATTCCGTTTTTCTGAATTATTTTAAGGCACATTCCAGACATTGTCATTTTCCCCTATATACTTTGATGTGCATTTCATAAAAGCAATATTTGTCTATATAACCATGGTGCTATTGTTACATTTAACAAAATTAACATTTATTCATTAGTAACATCTAATAATCTATGTTCACATTTCCAGACTGTCTTATATTTTACAGTTGATTTGTTTAACTTGGGTTCCAAAGCCTATGCATTGTATTTAATAGTTATGTTTCTTAAGTCCTTTTTATGCTAGAGCACCCCACTCCTGTCCATATACCTTTTATTTATTTATTTATTTATTTATTTATTTATTTATTTATTTATTTGCTTTTTGCCATTAACTTGTCAAATAAATGGGATCAGCTCTCCTTTAGAATTCCCAAGTTTTGGATTTGTCTTTTTGCTTCCTTGTGATATCATTTAACTTATTCCTCTAAATCTTCTCTCTCTGTAAAAGGAAGGTTTCTGTAAAGGTCATACCGAGTCATTTGAGGAGGCACACAGTGTTTGGTTGTCCCAATATAGGGATGTTAAGATTGATCAGTGGGTTCAGGCATGACAGCCCGATTTCTCCTTTGTAGTTTCCTGTCAATCCTTCATCTAATGGTTTCATCCATTGGTGGCCATTACCTGAATCAGTTGTTTCATTTAAGGTTGCAAAGTGGTGATTTTCTAATTCCTCATTCCATCCATGTTTCTTAGCTAGAATTCTTCTGCAAGGACAACCTTTTTTTTTTTTTTTTTTTTTTTGAGATGGAGTCTCGCTCTGTCACCCAGGCTGGAGTGCAATGGCATGATCTCGGATCACTGTAACCTCCACTTCCTGGGTTCAAGCAATTCTCCTGCCTCAGCCTCTCGAGTAGCTGGGATTACACAGGTGCACACCACCACGCCTGGCTAATTTTTGTATTTTTAGTAGAGACGAGGTTTCGCCATGTTGGCCAGGCTGGTTTCAAACTACTGACCTCAGGTGATCCGCCCACCTTGGCCTCCCAAAGTGCTGGGATTACAGGCAGGAGCCACCGTGCCTGGCCAAGGACAACTTTTTCTCATTTAGTAGGGCTGTTTGGCTGTTCTGAAATACAGGCAATTTCCTTCTAAGCAAGACACTGGGAAGTTTCAACCATTATTTCTGTTCATGTTCCATTCTGAAGGACTTAGTTCCATGGCTACATCTAGCTTCAAGAAAGGAGAGTAGATTTTGGGAGACAATAATCTACCACACTACCCAGACCTACTGGGTCATATAAACTAGAAACCCAGATCATCTTTGATTCTTCTATATCTTTGCTTCCTTCTAGTATTGGATTAGGTATCAAGTTTCTACAGATTTTGCCTCATCTATATTTCTCAACTTTGTCCTTTCCCCACCATTCCTGTTGTAGGGCCTCATCTCAGTAGCCTCCTAACTTGTCCCTTCACTCTAGTGTGTACTCCACTCCCTCAGCCCATCTCCAGATGAAGCTGGAGAGATCTATCTAAATCCATATCTGATCTACTATGTACTGCTTCTTTGCCTTTGTGCATGTAACACTTTCTTCCTGAAACGTCTTTCTCATTTTCCTGGTGAATTTGTCCTTCAAGACCAGGCTCATAAACAGGGCCAGGACTAGGGAAAAACAAGCAAGGCAGTCCCCTTTGATGCAGAATGTAAGAAGGTGCCACAAAACTCAGTAATCAATATAAATAACATTTGTATGCAGTATTTTTAAACAATCAAAATTAATGCAAAAAATTCATGATGAACCAAATACCAAAATTTCATATAACTCATCTCATTCACCTTACCCTAATCCTGGCCCTGTTGAGTCCTAGCTTTAGTTAAATTTGATATTTGATTCATCATGGCTTTTTGTGGATTAATTTTGGTTAAAAAATATCATATTGAGACATCATTTATCTTGATTACTGAATTTTTCTTGCACTCCCTTACATTTCATGCCTAAGAAAAGTACTTCACTTGCCTCATGCTGGTCCCTCTGTTGCTCAAGAATCACCTCCTTAAAGAAGTGTTCTACTTACCACAGTGTATTAGTAGTTTTCATTTATCTTTGTGATAGTTCGTATCTTGATTTAATGGGTTTAGGTTTTTATAATGATAATATTTGAAAACTCTTGGTAGTAACAGTTAACTTTCTGCATAAAAGCACGTTGCCATTACATGACTTACTAAAGACATTTGTTGAAATCTAGAATGGTAGCATGGTGCTTCATAAAAATTAGGCCTACATTTGCGCCACTAGTATTTAGTGACTGACTACTAGGATTGTGTGTGTGCAGAGTCTGTGGGAAATTGTACCAAACCTTTTACATGGCCATTTAATGCTATCTTTCCTTTCTTGCAGCTCTCAAAGGCCACTTGCCAGAATATAATATCATGCTTTTTATAAATAGAACTCAACTTAAGGTCTCATAAACATAAAATTATATTTTAAAACACATTTTTCGTTTTTATAATTACGTAAGCAATGCATGTTTAATGTAGAAAAATATGGAAGGCAGAAAAAACACAAAAGAGAAAAATGCTTACTTGTAGCCTCACCACTCAGACATAAACCACTGTAAGTATTTAGTTTTATATGTTCACCTCGTCTCTTTGCTGTGCTTATGGATATTTTTAAGTTTACATGTTTTTTATAAAAATGATATAGTACTTTGCAATTTTTTTTCTGGTTAGCAATTAATTTTTTATATCTTTCAGTGTCAGCAAATACCATTGTACAACAAAATTTTATGGCTCCATAGTATTCTATTAAATGAATATATAATTTCTGTAGCCAATCTGTGTAGTTGTTGTTTTTGGATATTAAGTGTTTCGAATTTTTCACTAAATGAGTCATTTTTTAGTCCTGCTGAGTACTTGTTCTTTCTCTTTTCCAAATTTTCTTCTAGCTCCAGAAATAATAGACTTAGTGTGAGGAATGTGAGGCTGATGAAAATCATCTTTATAAAATACACTTTGACACAAATTCTTTTTCTATACAGTTTAACTAATTAACTTTATCATAATAGCAGATATTTTTCTGGGATTCCTGAATACTGCTTTTTAAATTTTAGATGAATTTAAAATGAATTTAAATGAACTTAAAATGAATTTAGCATTTTGGTTCTCTCTGACAAAACAAAATGTTCACCTCTTTTCATTTTAGATTCGAATGCAGGCTCAAGGAAGCTTGTTCCAAGGGAGCATGATTGGAAGCTTTATCGATATATACCAACAAGAAGGCACCAGGGGTCTGTGGAGGGTAAGTACTCTTCTCCTGCTATTATCCTACAGTCTCAGTTCCTACAATTTGCAGAGAATTTTTTTTTGTATAAAGACATAAAATCATGAATTATAATCCAAAAACTAAGGTAAGAAACTCCTCATCTCCCTTGAAAGGCTGAAAAGTTATCGTTGGCCTTTTATTTCTGCATAATGTTTGGGGATTATATAGGTGGGGAAAGTTATTACATTATTTGAAATGGCCGTTTCGATCATGTTCACAGTGAATGTAGTTGTTCAGTGTATTTTTTTTTTTTGCCAGTTCTGTACTAACACGATGATGTATGTCTTTGTAGTGCTTATGTTCAAAAGCTGTTACCGGCCGTGTGCTGTGGCTCATGCCTGTAATCCCAGCACGTTGGGAGGCCAAGGCAGGTGGATCACTTGAGGTCAGGAGTTCAAGACCAGCCTGGCCAACGTGGTGAAACCCTATCTCAACTAGAAATACAAAAATTAGCCAGGCATGGTGGTGCATGGCTGTAGTCCCAGCTACTCAGGAGGCTGAGGCAGGAGAATTGTTTGAACCCTGGAGGCGGAGGTTGCAGTGAGCCAAGATCATGCCACTGCACTCCAGCCTGGGTGACAGGGCGAGACTCTGTCTCAAAAAAAAAAAAAAAAAAAAAAAAAAGAAAAGCTGTTACCTTAAACAATTTTTTAACCTAAAAAGTATAACATGTACTGTAAAATATTGAGAAAATATAGAAAAGTAAAAAGAAAAAAAATCCAGTAGTCCCACTGCCTAGAGATAATTTCTGTTAAACTTTTTGTCATATTATCTTTCAGTCTTCTATCTATACTTTGCTTTTCGTCATTGTTGCTCTAACTTTTTAATCCCTAATTATTGTAATATTAATAATATTATTAGTAGAATATACAGAGAGAGTGAAATGGGAAATCTATTAATAGACTTTTAAATAAAAATGAAAGCTTTGCTATTTTTCTTCCTTTATAATTTTTCATAACGAAAATTTCAAGCATAAAGAAAAATTGAAAGAATAGAACTATGAAATACATACCTATGAGCTGGATTCGATGGCTGTTAAAGTTTGATCGTATTTGCTTTATCTGTTTATGTGTATACACACATACACTCTTTTTAGCTAAGCTAAATGAAAGTAGGTTGCAGACATCATGGCACTCAATTAAATTCTTCATTGTGCATCTCCTAAGGATAAGGATAGTCTTCTACATAATAACAATACCATTATCATATCTAAGAAAATGAACAAGTCCCTAATACTTAATATCTAGCCCATATTAGAATTTCTTGTTAATGAGACTAGGCTAATTTATAATTTATTTTCTTCCTTCCTTCTTTCCTTCCTTTTTTTTTTTTTGACAGGGTCTCACTTTGTTGCCTAGGCTGGTCTTGATCTCCTGGCTTCAAGTGATCCCCTGGCCTTGGCCTTACAGATGTGAGCCACCATGCCTGGCCAGGCTAGTTTTCTTATAAAGCGTTTCCTCATTGTGTTTAACTTGTTTCTCTTTTTTTTGTATTTCCTATAAACTGTAAATAGGGTCCATTGGCTTGATTAGATTCATGTTAAACATGTTTAGTAAGGGTGCTTCATAGGTGATGCTGTGTATTTCATACTGCATCACAGCAGGAGGCACATAATATTAGTTTGTCCCATGATTAGTGGTGCCAAGTTTGATTATTTGGTAAGATGACATCCACCAGATCTCGCCATTGTAAAACATAATTTTTTCCCCTCCTTTGCAATTAGCAAGTAATCTGATACGCATATATCCTAATATCTAATCACCTTTCATCTAACTAATGGTCTTTGCATCCATAATGGTCCTTGAGGTTCGCTTTTTGGTAACAGCAGGGTACACTTGCTTGATATGTCTAATTTAAAGCTAGAAAATAGAACTAACTAGAACTTTCTCACAACTGATGACAAGGAACACAAACAGAGGAATAAATAGAATTGGAGATTTTTTCACAGGAGCATAGCTACTTTATTTTTTATTGTAGTAAAAAGTAGACATAACATAAAATTTACCATCTTAACCATTTTTGACGGTTCAGTAGTGTTAAGTACATTCACATTGTTGTACAACTGATCTCCAGAACTCTTTAGGTCTTATCAAACTGAAACTCTATACCCATGAAGCAACTCCCCATTTCTCCTTCCCCTAGCCCCTGGCAACCCCCATTCTATTTTCTGTCTCTATCAATTTGACTATTATAGGTAATTCATGTAAGTGGAATCACACAATATTTATCTTTTTGTGACTAACTTATTTTATTTAGCATAATGTTCTCAAGGTTCATCCATGCGGTAGCATGTGTCAGAATTTCTTCCTTTTTAAGGCTGAATAATATTCCATTGTATGTATATACCACATTTTGTTTATCCATTCAACCATTGGACATTTGAATGGCTTCTGCCTTTGGCCTATTGTGAATAATGCTGCTGGGTAAATGGGTGTGCAAATATCTTTTTTAGACCCTGCTTTCAATTCTTTTGGTTATATAGCCAAAAGTGGAATTGCTGGATTCTGTGGTAAATCTATGTTTATTTTTTGAGAAACTGAACATAACTGTTTTTATGATCCAGGCTACTTACATGATCTAGGCACCTAACATAAAGAAGCAAAGTACATTGTTGAATGTATTCTTCTGAGACAGGCATGTTTTATTTGCATGTTAAAAATACAGGACTTATTTTTTCATTTCAACAAGAAAATATGTTTACATTTTTCTTCAAACATGTGCTCATCTTTGTTTATCTTCCTGCTCTGATTGTAACATGAATACTGAAAACATTTCACTTTCTTCCTAATTTCATTGTAAGAAAAAATAGCACGAGCACAATAACAAAGTATAACTAGCACTTACCACAGAGTTGGAGAGAGAGTAGCGTGGTAAGGACTGTGGTCCTGGAGAGCACGGAGAGCACAGTCCCCTTTGAGAGAGGACAGGACAGCTACTCCTTAGCTCCAGCCCATTGCTGCCATGTGTTGACGGTGAGCCCAGTGTGGTCAAATTTTCTGGCCTTTCAAGAGAAGCTGGAAATCTGCATTTCTGTGTGAAATATCCTGATTTTTACATATTAACAGCCAATTCAGTCTTTTGGAAACACTGTGGGCCACTCAAAACATGTCTATAGCCTCATTTTGGCCTGTGGGCTCCAGTTTGGGGCCTTACTGTTCACCAAGGCAGTCTTCTGTGAAGGGTACCCTCTTTATGAGAAGCAAGCCAAAGAGCCAGCAAGGAAGGTACCCTTCAGCTAGCCAGCCATATCAGCACAATCAAGCATCTTGGCATAGCTGTGTCACTTCCACTTCATTTTATTTATTTATTTATTTATTTATTTATTTATTAATTTTTTGAGATGGAGTCTTGCTATGTTGCCAGGCTGGAGTGCAGTGGCGCGATTTCAGCCCACTGCAACCTCTGCCTCCTGGGTTCAAGCGATTCTCCTGCCTCAGCCTCCCGAGTAGCTGGGATTATTATTATTATTTTTTTAAGTGAAAGCAAGTTTATTAAGTAAAGGAATAAAGAATGGCTACTCCATAGGCAGAGCAGCCCCACTTTATAAATTGAGTTTGGGAACTTAGAGATAACTGAAAACTTTTTAATATAGTAGTTATCCCAGAAAGCAGATGTCCCCATGGTATGTTATTTTCAATTTTAACTGACACCTAAACACAGTTATAAAATTAAAACATGCATTGTGAAAATGTAAAAAGAAATAGGCATAAAAATGAAAATTAACATCTCTTATCCTAATACTAGAGGAAAAAAATATTTTGATGTATTTCATTCTAATCCTTTCTAAGAATTTGGCATGTGTGTGTATACCTTTTCCCCTGAAGATGGAATAATACTATATATAATTTTATGCCTTGCTTTATTTAACATGCTATCATGCTATCATAAGCGTTTTCTTGTGTCATTAATATTCTTCAAACATGTGACTTTTAATGCTCTAGCAACCCTGTGTTGTAATGTGGGCTGTGATAGGAGCATCGTGCTAGTGAGTGAAACCCTGGTAATGTTACCACAGCAGGACTTGTAAGCGAAGGACCACTTTCCCTTGGGTTTTCCTCTTGTTTCTTCATACCTTTGGTGTCACCCTAGCGTTTGTCCTTTCTGCACATCTGAAAATTCTGTGAATTAAACTTGAAAGCTCTCTTCTCCCCACTGATTTTTGCTTCATGATTTTATTTATAACAGCTTTATTGGGAAAATTCACATATTATAATGATAATTCCCAAATTCTTTATTGAGATAATTCACATAAAATTCACCATCTTTAAAGCATGCAATTTAATTGTTTTTAGTATATTCACAGATTTGTGCAGCCATTACCACTGTCAAAGTTTAGAGCATTTTCATTACCAAAAAGAAACCCTTACCCTTTACCCGTCCCTTCTCATTTCCCCCAGCCCTCCTAGCTGTAGACAACCACTACTCTACTTTCTGTCTCTATAGATTTGCCTGTTCTAGGTATTTCCTGTAAATGGAATCAGGCAATATGTAGACTTTTGTGACTGGCTTCTTCCATTTAGCATACTGATTTTAAGGTTTATCCATGTTGCAGCATGTATCAGTACTTTATTCCTTTTTATGGCTGAATATACCATTGTGTGGATATACCACATTATATTTGTCCCTTCATCAATTAATGAGCATTTGAGTTCTTTGTACATTTTGACTATTATGAATACTGCTATGAACATTTCTGTACACATTTTTGTATGAACATATATTTTCAGTTCTCTTGGGTATATACCTAGATGTAGAATTGCTCGCTCATATGGTAATCTGTGTTTAACTTTTTGAGGAAGTGCCAAATTGTTTTCCACAGTGGCTGCCCCATTTTACATTCCCACTGACAGTGTATAAGGGTTCCTGTTTCTTCACATCCTCACCAACACTTGCTCTTTTACTTTTTCTTTATTTATTTTTATTTTTATTTTTTTTGAGGCAGGATCTTGCTGTGTTGCCCAAGCTGGAATGCAGTGGTGCAATCATAGCTCACTGCAGCCTCAGCCTCCCAGGCTCAGGTGATCCTCCCACCTCAGCGTCTCAAGTAGCTGAGACCACAGGCACATGCCACCATGCCTGGCTAATTTAAAAAATTTTTTAAAGCCGGGCGCGGTGGCTCACGCTTGTAATCCCAGCACTTTGGGAGGCCGAGGCGGGCGGATCACGAGGTCAGGAGATCGAGACCACGGTGAAACTCCGTCTCTACTAAAAATACAAAAAAAAATTAGCCGGGCGTGGTGGCGGGCGCCTGTAGCTGGGACTACAGGCGC
>NW_026652282.1:110879769-110881333 GCF_009828535.3 Hylobates moloch
AAAAAAAAAAAAAAAAAAAATTTTTAAGAGATAGAGTCTTACTATATTGCCCAGGTTTGTCTAGAACTCCTCCTCAAGTGATCCTCCTGCCTCAGCCTCCCAAAGTGCTGGGATTACAGGCATGAGCCACTGCACCTGGCCTTCTTTTACTTAAAAGAAAAATTGTTATAGCCATCCTAGTAGGTATGAAGTGGTATGTCCTTGTGGTTTTGATTTGCATTTCCCTAGTGACTAATGATGTTTAGCATCTTTTCGTGTGCTTATTGGCCATTTGTGTATCTTTTTTGAAGGAAATATCTTCAGGTCTTTTGGCCATTTTAAAATTGGATTGTTTGCCTTTTTTGTTGTAAGAGTTCTTTATATATTCTTGACACTAGTCCCTTATCAGATATATGAGTGGCAAATGTTTTTTTCCATTGTGTGTGTTGACTCTTCACTTTCTGGGTGGTGTCTTTTGAGTCACAAAAGTTTTTAATTGTGATGAAGTCCAGTTGATCTTTTTTTTTCTTTTGTCTTTTGTGCTTTGGGTGTCGTATCAATTATTTTATTTTTAGTATAGCAAGTGAATTGGAAATTTGTATATGTTCCATTATTCGTCATTGATTTGAAAGAGCGACCTCTATACTTCAGACTTGTATTTTTCTGTTACTTTTCAACTCCTGACCTATTTTGTTCACTCTAAGACATCATTCCCTTTGTATTTCCTTGGTGCCTAATGTCACTTGTGTTTCGTAGGGTGTGGTTCCAACTGCTCAGCGTGCTGCCATCGTTGTGGGAGTAGAGCTACCAGTCTATGATATTACTAAGAAGCACTTAATATTGTCAGGAATGATGGGCGATACAATTTTAACTCACTTCGTGTAAGTAGGATGGGATGTGCTCATTTTATTTCCAGTATTTTGAGCACAAAAAGCCTCTTTTACTGAAATCCTCAGGTGGAATTTGATAACTGGTAGGTATGGCCTAAATACCCTTGTCTCTCCTATTATCAGAACTTCAAGCCTTATGAACACTTTATACTTCACGGAAATGCCAGGTGCTATGGGGGCTTGGGTACTTGGGAACATTGTCTAATACAGCAGCCTATCAGAGGTCTAATTGATTTACATTTATCCATACACAGCTTCTATATCTAATAAGCACATCTATTATTTGCTTTGGTTAATTTTGTTTGAGAAAGCAAACTTTTCTCAGTGGGAATCAGAAAAAAAGGGGTAAATAAGGTCTGTGAAACTAAAGCAGTTTTTCGGCTAAAGACTGTTGCTGATCTCATTTTACATTTTCTTTGTCTTGCAACCTTTATGATAATTTTGTTACTCAAATGCATTTGGCATGTGATGCTGTGGTTTGAAAAATTTATGTAACTGATAGATGGTGCATGATACTTTCTACTTAGGAATCTTGTTAGGTTTAGAAACTCTCCTTTAAAAAAAAGGCTGAGTTAGGCCGGGTGTGGTGGCTCACGCTTGTAATCCCAGCACTTTGGGAGGCCGAGGCGGGCGGATCACGAGGTCAGGAGATCGAGACCACGGTGAAACCCCGTCTCTACTAAAAATACAAAAAA
>NW_026652282.1:110881343-110896975 GCF_009828535.3 Hylobates moloch
AAAAAAAAAAAAAAAAAAAAAAAAGGCTGAGTTTCAGATTGAAAACTGAAGGGACAGCCTTTGAATGATGTCTCTTTAGAAAAATTTCCTGTCTCTTTAGATTGTAATGAAAGGCCAAGTGCCAGGTTTTATCTGATGGGTCTGAGTTACATTGTACAGTTTACGTTTGGCCTAATTTCTGTTTAAGTGGGCAGGGAGTGGAAGTGGGGTCAATCTACTTAAACTTTTCCCCTTAGTTCCAGCTTTACATGTGGTTTGGCTGGGGCTCTGGCCTCCAACCCGGTTGATGTGGTTCGAACTCGCATGATGAACCAGAGGGCAATCGTGGGACATGTGGATCTCTATAAGGGCACTGTTGATGGTATTTTAAAGGTAAGTACATTGTGGATTTGGGTTACAATTTGGTTTTCTTTGATGTCTTAGACCTTCCTTCAGTTCTTATTATTAGTTGCTACATACCATTTTGAAGATGAAAGAGCCATATTTTTTAGTAGCTTCTCAGTTATTCTCAGGTAGAAAAGCTGTCTCCTTAGCAATCTGCTAATTTTCAGTGGTACTTAATATAATGATTCCCATTTGAATGCTTTAAAATACAGGATACTTTTATTAATAGTATCATGTAGAATTACTGATAGAAAAGACAGTATATCCCCCATTTGCCTACTTCATACAACACAGAGACCCTGCAATAGAAAACTCAATACTTCAGGAAAAAAGCCTGTATTTTATTTCAGTTCAGGGTTATGCTATTGTTCACTTTGGCTTTGAAAGTTCCTGCTGTTGTGTTTGTGGGAACTGAATATTCTAAAAGTATTACATCATTACTGGTGATATTATTGCTACTGAAAACAAATTGAGGCTAAAATATGATGTTGCCATATGGTTTCTCTCCTGTTACCAGTTTTATTTAACAACTATTACATATTAGACACCATTTTAGTAGTTAGAGAGAAATTACAGTTATTACAAAAGTACTATAGGTATACAAACAGATCATCAGTACAGCCTGATAAGTGATAAACTCAGAGTTCTCAATTTGGAAGCATTGAGGTAGGCTCCCTGTAGATGGTGGCATCTTGAATAACAATAACTCACATCCACTGAGTGCTTTTTTGTGTGTCAGCAACTGTCCTTATGAGACTTACGTGTATTCGTTCATTGAATCCTCACCATTACTCCACGAGGTAGACACTGAAGCACTGAAAGATTAAGTAAGCTGCCTAAGGTTTCACAGCTACTAAGTGGGAGAACTGGAATTTAAACTCAGATCATTTGACCTCAGACTGACATTTACCTCTTCACTATGGTGCTTTCCTCATATTGGTGGCCAAGGGTTAGATTATAAAGGATACTGAATGCTATATTGAGGTGCTTGGACTTTTTTTTAACTTGTCAGGGAGCTGTTGAAAGTTTTTAATCAGATTAGCTTTGCATTTTAAATAGATCACTTTGGCTTTGTGGAGACTGGATCTACCACAGGGGTTCCGCATCTTGGGTACACACTGGAATGACTTGGGGGAACTTTCGCAGCTCCCTCCTCTACCTTAGACCAATTAACTCAGAACCTAGGGAGTAAGGTCCAGGTGTCAATATTTTAAACTATATCAGGTGACTGCAATGTTCATCCAAGGTTGAAGACTACTAAGGGGATAAGCCTGGAGCCGTGGTTTTTAAAAGTTTAACATGCATCAGAATCACCTGGAGGGCTTGTTAAACTGCAGTTCACTTGGATCCATCTCCAGATTCTGATTTAGTAAGTATGGAGTGGGACCTGGAAATTTGCATTTTTAGCAAATTCCCAGGCAATACTGATGTTGCTAGTCTGGAGACCACACTTTGAGAACCACTGACCTACAGATAGGGAAGCTGATTAGAAGGCTCTTGTAATTTGAGAAAGAGGGGATGAAGGCCTGAACTTGAGCATGATAATGGAGATATAGAAGGTGGGACAGAGTCAAGAAAGAATTAGTTGATAGAGTCAACAGGATTTGATTGACTGGATGTGGAGAGGTGTGGGAGAAAGGAGGTGTCAAAGATAAGTTCTGGGTTTTTGGAGTTGGTGACCAGGTGGTGACATTCATTGACAGAGACATCACAAAAGGAGCACGTCTTGGGGGAAACACCATAGTTTTGGATACCCAGTTTGATGTGCGTGAGGAAAATCCAGTGGATGCATTTGGATATTCTAGAGCCCTGACTCAAGAGAGGGTTCATGGATAAAAGCCCATGGAGTCATTAGCACACAGGTGGTATATAACTGTGGAGAGAGTTGACCAAGGAGAGTAGGTAGAGGAGTTCACAACCTTTTTGCCTTCCCAGCATACTGGAGTACGATAAAATTCTTTCCCGTAATAATGATTGACTGAGGCAGCAATTCTCAGACCCTGGAAAGTATAGTTTGGCAAAAGCCCCCATTGGTATTTCTGCATTTGACAATCACTGGTGTAGAGGGAAGAGCACTGGGCCAAGGAAAGAACACTGCAGAATACCAATTTTTATTTATTTATTTATGCCCAGGCTGGAGTGCAATGGCACGATCTCTGCTCACTGCAACCTCTGCCTCCCGGGTTCAAGCAATTCTCCTGCCTCAGCCTCCTGAGTAGCTGGGATTACAGGCGCCTGCCACTACGCCTAGCTTATTTTTGTTTTTAGTAGAGACAGGGTTGCACCATGTTGGTCAGGCTGGTCTCGAACTCCTAACCTCGTGATCCACCCGCCTTGGCCTCCCAAAGTGTTGGGATTACAGGTGTGAGCCACTGTGCCCTGCCCAGAATACCAATTTTTAAGGTCTTGGCAGATGAGGAACCTAGGAAAGACACCAAAGACAAGGAAACTTAGAGAGTAGTGTCATGGGAGCCAAAGAAGTTAATGAGTTTCAAGAAGGAATGAGTAGTTACTTAATGTCACATGCAATAGCGATCTAATATGATAAGGACTGCAAAGAGTCTGTTGGATGTAATATTTTTTAGAAGGTTTGGTGAATTGGTGTTTGCAAAAGCCAATTGCTGTGCATTGAGGAATATGTTTGATTATTCATTCAAGTAATAAAAAAGAAAAAATCAAGCTGACTCTTGAAGAGGCCCCCACACACACAAAAAAAAGAAAGAAATGTTTGTCTTATGTGCTAAGCACTGTTCTAGGTTGTTGAGGATGTATTGGTAAACCAAAATGTCCCTGTGTTTATGACACTTAGATTCTAATAGGAGATAAACACAGGAAGTAATGATAAATAGACAAGTGTAAAGCACTGTTTCAAGAAGATTGGCTAAAAGATTTACTATAAGATTTACTATACAACAATATAGTAATAGCTAATGTTTATTGAATGCTTATTCTGTCGCAGGCACTGTACATAGAGTATATCCTTTAACTCTCACAGCGACCTTGTGGAGTAGATATTATCTTTCCCATTTTATAAAGGAGGAAACTTAGGTTCAGAGTAGCTAAGTAATAACTTACACAAGATTACACAGCTAATAAGAGGCAGGTCTGAGACTTAATCCACAATCTGTCTGATTCCAAAGTTTGTACTTACAACCACTATGCTGTTCTGAATCTGCAGAAACATGTTTTTATGTTGGTAGTAACCTTTAAGTACTTACATTTGCTCACTCATTTACTCACTTGCTACTAAAAATTTTTAATAGCAGTCATTTTTTAAAATGACTTTGTTCTATTTTGCCATTATATGTAATAGCATCAGACTTTATTATTTTGTCTATGCTTATCTATAGAAGTTCTTTGTTTTCACACAACTGCCTATGCCAAAAGGTGCATCCCAGTTCTCACGTTGTGAAGAAATTGGTCACTGTTTTTGGAAATTTATAAAGATTCAAGCCGGGTGCTGTGGCTTGCATCCTGTAGTCTTAGCTACTCGGGAGGATCGCTTGAGCCAGAGTTTGAGGCTGCAGTGAGCTATGTAGTCTTGCCACTGCACTCCAGTCTAGGCGACAGAGCAAGACCATGTTTCTTAATTAAAAAAAAGATCCAGATGGCTCACAGAGTGTTAGAGACCCTTACTGTTTTTGTGTTCACCTCCTCAACAAATACTTACGGGAAAATTTCTTGCACCAGACACTGTGTTAGGTGGTGGTGACACAATGGTGAACAAACAAAGCTAGTTTCTGATCTCTTGGAGATTTCATTCTAGTTGAGGGAGACACAATAAACACACAACGAAACAGCATAATTTTAGATAGAAATAGATGCTATGCAGAAAATAACAGCATATTGCAATAGTGACTCAGTAGCGGGGAACTACTTCAGCAAGGATGGTCAAGAAAAGCCTCTGAGGAGGTGACATTTGAGCTGAGATCTGAATGATGATCTCATTTTTCAATGTCTAACATAATGCCTAACACACTGTAGTTACTTAATAGATATTTGTCCATTATATATGAACCGTTTCTGCTGGCTAAATTCAGCACATGCCACCAGTTTACAACGTTTATGCATAATTTGTCATTTAATTATCATTACCATGTATATAAGACCCCTGTTGTATAAAGTAGGAAACCAAAACTCAAAACACTTCACATTTTTCTTCATGTAATCCTCAAAGCATTCACATGAGGTAGGCCATGGCATTATATAGAATTTATAATGATGAAAAAGACTCAGAAGAATAATGACTTGCCCAACTTTCTATTTTCTTACCCTGCTTTAGTTCTCTTTGTAGCACTTATTTTTGGATATAATATATATCAATTTGTGTATTTGTCAGCCCCACTAGAATATACACTCCATGAGGGTAGAAACTGCTGTATAAGTTATCTATTGCTGTGTAACAAATTACTCCAAAACTCATTGCCTTAAACCATTTGTTATTTTGCAGTTTCTGTGGGCCAGGGATTGCAAAGCAGCTTAGCTGAGTTGATTCTGGCTTAGGCTGTCTCCTGAGGTTGTAGTTCATATGGCAGCTAGGGTTGCTGCCATCTAAAGCCTCGACAGGCTGGGATAGCTGCTTCAGTGATCACTCATGCAGTTGTTGGCTGGAGCCCTCAGTTCCTCACCATGTAGTCCTCTCTTCACGATATAGCAGATGGTTTCCTCTAGAGTGAATGAATCCAAGAGAAAATAAGGCAGATGCTTTATTATATATAAAATATATTTTATGACCTAGCAATGGAAGTGACATATGTTCACTACTACCATATTCTGTTGGTGACACAGACCAAATACTATGGGGTGGAGGCTACACAAGGGTACAAATAACTGGAGGTAGGGTTCATTGGGGGCCATCTTGGAGGCTGGCTACCATAGACACTTTTTCTGTCTTGTTTATTAGTATATTCCCAACATCAAGAATCGTGCTTTGCATATGTATGGTAGGTAAATATTTATTGATTAAGTGGGTGGATGGATTTAGACTACAGATGAATTTAAAATGGACCTTTAGAGAAAAGACTATTCATGGAGCCATAAGTTGCCCTGGGGTGGGAGTGGAAGGTGATGTCAAATGTAGAGAAAGGTGAGTTCACTCTGTTTTTGGTTATATCTTTTCTGCAGATGTGGAAACATGAGGGCTTTTTTGCACTCTATAAAGGATTTTGGCCAAACTGGCTTCGGCTTGGACCCTGGAACATCATTGTATCCTTTGAGAGAATGAAAGCAAGTGCTTCAAGCTCCCAGATAATTCTAGGCTATGGGAAGGAAAATTTGATTATTAAAGCCTTTTGGGCTAGTGAGAAACTCAAGCATCCCATTAGCGACCCTTGAGAATGGAATTAAGTAGAGAAACAGCTTTCAGTTGGAGGCTAATACAAACTAAAGGGGATAGAAAAGATATGTCAAATTTACTCTTTAAAACAAAATGACAACAAACACAGCTAATCTGGAAGGGGCTATGAAGTTTTTAGAAACCCTGATGGAAGAAGCCTATAGGAAAGTCCATGCTGAGGTGGTTCAGATTTCCTACCCCTAACTACAGGACCAAAATAGCTGGGAAATAAAAACAGGACAGAAGACATTCATGGGGTGAAGGAATCCACAGCCAAGTAGGCTTCTTTCTTCATGGGTAAATCTCCTTCAGTTTGTTTGAGTGCCTCCTAAGTGCAGAGCCATGTATTGGATACTGTGTGTGGTGTTGTGTGTATAATGGTAAGCACTGCAGGGTTGGAAAGTAATTCCCTGCCCTTGTGGGGTCTGTAGACAGAGAGAGGGTATCTCATTCCCTCTTAGAATCACTGTGATCATCTAATTATATGTCATCACTGATGTTCTTGGTTACTGTGTGTGTGTGTGTATGTGTGTGTGTGTGTGTGTGTGTGTTTGTCCTGTTTCCCCCTGAAGACTATAAATATATTAGAGTTTTACTCTGTTTATGTTGTTCAATGCCAGTGATCTAAATGGGCACATGGTAGGCACTCAACGCATGCTTGATTTGACAGGTGGTGTTTTAAAAAAGATTTTAAAGCAAATGCAGCTTAGAATAGCATAGACTACCTTAATTTAAGAGAATGCAATACTAATTTTAGAACTAGCTTTGGCTTTCAATATCAACCTGGTGATCTTCCTTGACTTACTCCTCAGTTTTTTATCACATACGAGCAGCTAAAGAGGCTTCAAATCTAAGAACTGAATTATATGTGAGCCCAGCCCTGCCAGCCTTTCTACTCCTTTGCCCTTTTCCCGTGTTCTAATGTATTTTGACAATGTTGTAAGTGTTTACCAAGCCGTTGGTCTCCTAAGGGCCTCCTGATGGAAGAACAGTGGGGTGGTTCAAAGTTATTTCTATGTTTGTGTTACCATGTTAACTTTTCCCCGAGAGAAAGTGTTAACATTGAGACTCTGGCCCCAGATTGGTATCTTCTATGAAGATGGATACTGATGGGTGACATTGAAAACTGCCTGCTTTCCAAATGTGGTTAAACGTAATTGGTTAGCCCCAGACTTGGGCTAGAGCAGAAGGCATAGGCCAGGGTGGTTATTGCTATATGTGTTACAGACCTCGGTTCTCATTAAAGTATTTATTGGCAGAATCACTTTGGCTTTGTCTTCATTTACTATTTTCTCCTTTGCCAACTCTTGAAGTTACATTCTCCAGAGAGTAATAAAGGAAGATAACTATGAAATTGAGACTGGACTCTTAAAGTGCACTTTTATGAGACGAGAATGAGTGCATTGTGCTTTCCCACTGCCATTCATTGTCATAATGCCACTGCTAAACGTTGGGCAGGTGGTTCTTTCTTAAACATGAATAAACAAGCAAGTGGCTCATTTGGAAGTTTCTACAGGTAAAAGGCTAAAAAAAAAAAAGGCTAAAAATAGAAGCCTGTTCCCACGGTTCTAATCATCTTACAGGTACAAAGTTCTGGCTACTTTTTTTGTACTGGAACAGAGCCCGGCTCATTGTAGGCATTCAGATATTTGTGGAATTAATAGTTCTTCATCTTTATCCATTCATTAATTTGTTCAACATTTATTATGTATCTATTATGTCTAGGGCTATAAAATGACTAAGACATAGTGTCTGTTTTCAAGCTCACATTATAGTGGAAGAACAGATTTGTAAGTAAATAATTACAGTAAGACCTAAGTACTATGTGAGAGATGAACAAAATGCTGTGTGGGAGCACAGAGGAGGAACAGCCTTACCTAGAGGATTTGCCAAAGGCTTCATAGCAGAAATGACACTCGAGGTGAGACAGAAGAAGAGTCTATGTCACCATGAGGATAAGGCATTATACATTTTGACAAATGTGTAATATGTATCTATCATTATAGAATCATATAGAATGGTTTCACTGCCCTAAAAATCCTCTATGTTCTTATTCGTTCCTTCCTTTCCCCTAACCTCTGGCAACCGCTGAGGCTTTTTACTGTCTCCATGGTTTTGCCTTTTCCAGAATGTCATATAGTTGGAATCATACTTTTCAGATTGCCTTTTTTTTTTAAACTTACTTAATATGCATTTAAGGTTCCTCCATGTCTTTTCGTGGCTTGATAGCTCATTTCTTTTTAGCACTGAATAATATTCCATTGTCTGGATGTACCAGTTTATTCATTCACCCACTGAAGGACATCTTGGTTGCTTCCAAGTTTTGATAATTATGAATCAAACTGCTATAAATATTTGTGTGTAGGTTTTTGTGTAGACATTTTCAACTCATTTAGGTAAATATAATACCAAGGAGCACAATTGCTAGGTGGTACGGTAAAAGTATGTTTAGTTTTGTAAGAAACTGCCAAACTGTCTTGTGAAGTGGCTGCACCATTTTGCATTCCCAACAGCAATGAATAAGAGCTATTGTTGCTCCACATCTTCTCCAGCTTTTGGTGCTGTCATTGGTTTGGATTTTGGCCCTTCTGATAGGTGTGTAGTGGTATCTCATTGTTTATATTATTTATTTTTTAAAACATTTACTATATCCATCAGATACCCTACTCATCCCCAAATTAGCAAAAGGGAACACATTTTTTTTTTTCACAATAGTACAGGCTGAAAATAGTTTCTTTTTTTGTTGCCCAGGCTGGAGTACAGTGGTGTGATCTCGGCTCACTGCAACCTCCGCCTCCCGGGTTCAAGCGATTCTCCTGCTTCAGCCTCCTGAGTAGCTGGGATTATAGGCGCCTGCCACCATGCCTGGCTAATATTTTTGTATTTTCAGTAGAGATGGGGTTTCACTATGCTGACCAGGCTGGTCTCGAACTCCTGACCTCAGGTGATCCGTCCACCTCAACCTCCAAAGTCCTGGGATTACAGGTGTGAGCCACTGCGCCCAGCCTGAAAATAGTTTCTTGAAGGATTTATATATATTGCAAAATGGCTTTAATTCACCTCAACCTAAATATTATTCCTTCAGAAACACCTTTCAGTGATTTCCTCTCCCCCAATGTAAATAACTTTCCTCATTATAATTTCATATACCATGTATCAGAATTTATATCTATGTACTATATGTGTGTGATTATTTCACTAATTTCTATATCTCCCATCATTTGGGGCTCCATGAAAATAGGGATTATGTCAGTTTTGTTCACTACTGGGTTCTCAGTGCTTTATACAGTTATGTGCACTTAGTACACATTTGTTAAATGAGTAAATGAACTGGTCTGTATCCAAAGGATCTGATTAAATGCCTAAAACATAGGAAAGGTTCAACAAATACTGTGGAATTTAAATTGAATTAAATTAAAATTTGATTAACTGGGCGTGGTGGCCTGTAATCCCAGCTACTAGAGAGGCTGAGGCAGGAGAATCGCTTGAACCTGGGAGGCAGAGGTTGCAGTGAGCCACAATTGTGCCACTGCACTCCAGCCTGGACGACAGAGCAAGACCCCGTCTCAAAAATAAAATAAAATAAATTTTGAATTATTAGGAAAATGGCTGTAAGCTAAGGATTACTAAAGGTATGAGCAAGTAGCAGGGCAGTGTTTTCCATGGTTTTAGTACCATATATCTGCTGGTGACTTCCAAATATACATCCTCAGCCCATACTTCTCCCCTGAACTCCATATTTCTATGTCCCACTGCTTATTCTACATCACTCTTAAAGTCTAATAGGCACAAGTTGGGCTCAGTGGCAGACATCTGTAGCCCCAGTTACTCAGGAGGCAGAGGCGGGAGGATCACTTGAGCCCAGGAGCTTAAGGCCAGCCTGGACAACATAACAAGACCCTGTCTCTAAAAAATAAAGTCTAAAAGACACTTCACAAAACAAAATTCTGGGTTTGCCCCTACAAACCCTTTTAGTGGCTCAGTCCTTGAAGTAATCTTTAACTCTGCTTGCTCTCTTCCACAACCCACATCCTTTCCCCTAGCAAGTCATATTTGAAGGGATAAAATGATAACCAAAATCTGTAGGTTGTAAGATGCAAAAACTTTCAACTTTTTTCTCCTTTTTTTGAGAGGCTGGAGAATGAAACAACCCAGATAATAGCTAATTAATAATTAGCTTAATTATTAGCTATTAATAATAGGTAATACAGAGTATGGGTTTTATTATGTGCCAGGTACTGTTTAAGTATATTGTGTTTATACTCTGTCTACATCCTTACAACCAGCCCTATGAGAGTAGGTACAATTCTCCTTTTTCAGATAAGAAACTGAGGCACAGAAAGGTGAAATACTTTTGCCTCTAAAACATGGCAGAGTCAGGATTCTAGCCCAGGCAGTCTGGCTCATGATCCCATACTTACAATCACTGTGCTTGAGGTGTACTGACTTAACCTTGTCCAGAGTCACTTAAAGTTTATGGCAGGTGAGCAGTAAAGAATATTGATTTCATTAATTCCCCTATCTTTCTAGCGCCCTGGGAGAAAGAAGGTCAATAGTTTTTGTGGTTGGTCACTCTTTATCACTTAACAGTAATACTGGATTAAGATTATTTTCCTGGAGACCTGTGACTGCAAATACATCATTTCCCCTTTCTCCACTTTCTCCCGCTTCTCCCTCTTCCGTTTGTTGGCCTTTCTTCTCCATGACCTCCTTCATCACTGCTCCACCCCCTTCTTCCTCCAGTCTGAGGACAGTTCACTAGGGGTAGCACAACAGGGTTCAAAAAGAGGGTCTTGCAGTCAGAGATGGCACACCAGAACAACATGAACTTGTTCCTGTTGTATGTAAGACCATTTGTTGAAGAATGTGGAATTACTGATACAGATGCCACTAGTTTGAAATTTAGTAATTTGGACATGGGGCTAGGCTTTCTACCCTTTCTCCTCCAGGCTATCCACCCTTTCTCCTCCAATGGAAAGAAGAATTTTGTTACACTTATAAACAAATTTATAGGAGGAAGGATTACTATGAACCTGATTATAAATTAAATCTCTATTCACTAAAGCATGTCACTTAAGGGGTAATATTTTTATTAGCCTAATCTAGTCAGGATATTGCATGTAGGTTAAAGTAATAAAATTGCTGGGTATTAAAAAATAAATATCTTCATGTCTTCTCAAAATGGCCATTTCTCTCTCTCTCTCTCTCTCTCTCTCTCTATATATATATATATATATATATATTTTTTTTTTTTTTGAGATGGAGTCTCCCTCTGTTGCCCAGGCTGGAGTGCAGTGGTGCAATCTTGGCTCACTGCACCCTCTGCCTCCCGGGTTCAAGTGATTCTCCTGTCTTACTCAGCCTCTCAAGTAGCTGGGATTACAGGCATGGGCCACCACACTCGGCTAATTTTTGTATTTTTAGTAGAGATGGGGTTTCACTATGTTGGCCAGGCTGGTCTCGAACTCCTGACCTCAGGTGTTCCACCCACCTCACCCTCCAAAAGTGCTAGGATTACAGGCGTGAGCCACCACACCCGGCCAATAATTTTTATTTCTGAGGTTTCACTATTAAAGGATATTTCTTCTCTCTATTCAGTGTCTCAGCATCAGAATTCAGTTGTATTTTGGGCTGTGCTTTACTTACCATAAACACTTCATGCATCCTTGTCACTCCCATTTATTTTGTAAATAAGAAAAACCATTTAGCACTTTCATTGTATAAGATTACTAAGGGACCTAGTAATATTAAAGTGGTGGTTGGAATTTTGGATAAGAAATGTTTGGATTATGCATCTGTTTTTCACATTTGAAATAATCTCAGAGCCATTCAGCTACAATTTCTTGGTTTAGTTTTCTCATCTTTTTTTTTAACTACTTCTGAGATGATATGATACCCATTTGCTTTTCTATAGGAAATGCTTTCATATTTGTTGAGTGGCTCAATGGACATATCTGCAAAAATACTAAGGAGGGGTTGGTGGGTAAAAGCACATTGAACAGTTTTGTTATACAGCATGGCATTTTACTGGGCCTGTGACTGTGTTATCTCAGCAAGCTTATCAGCTTTTTAGTGCCTTAATGTCAACACAATTGAGACAGAACTGGAACTGTTATGGATGTATCATGGTAAATGGGAACTGTGATTCAATCATGGGATTGTTGGGCAACATACACCAAATAAAAACAAACTTAAGCAGATGAAGAGAGCCCCTCAGGCTCTTGGCCCTACGGGGTTTTAGTTTCCCCAGTGCTTGGTAGCAACTGAATCCCGTCTGCCCCATTGTGTACAAGGTGTTTTGAAAGAAACAGGAACTGCTTTGTGCATTAAAACAGACTCTTAGACTCTTAGCAGCTGCATCGGTCGTTTCTAGGACTCCTCATGAGAGGGCTCTTTGAGCCCAGTGGCTGATTACGGTCCCAACAGCTTGTAAATGCAGGGAACATATGGCTGAGTAGTAGCATGTTAAGCTTTCATGCACTTTACCCTGCCATGGTTGATCCATTAGGTGAAGCATGTCTTGCCCTTTCAGCAAACTGCAAGACTATGGCTTCAAGGCTTCATTCAGCAGATTCAAGAACGGTTTCCTAGCTCTGCGTGAAAATGTTTTCTTATTCTAATGTCTACTTAGCATTGTATGGAGCAACTACGTCCAAAAATTTTAAGAGCCAAAAACACTGAAATCGATATCTGGATATCACACTGCACTGTATTGATGGAGTTGTACTCTGTGAGAGGCATTCTTAAACTACTGTGTTCTGTTAGTTTAGATTTCTGAATTTGCAGAAGGCAGATGAACCCTAGCAGTAGGCCATATCAAAAAGCTTCCTTTTGTAAAAAAAAAAAAAAAAAAAAAAAAAAAGCAACTGGTTAACTTCCTCAGTATGGTTTATTCTTTCAGGAAGCTATGTGCTTTTATCTCTTTGGGATGTTCCTATCAGTGTGGTCTGTTCATTTATGGCTCACTTATGACTTCTCTTAGCAGGTGTCTCAGGGAAATATTACACTTCAAGAAATGCCAGCACAAATGTGAATCAAAATTCTTGGCCCGGTGCAGTGGCTCATGCCTGTAATCCCAGCACTTTGGGAGGCCGAGGTGGGTGGATCATGAGGTCAGGAGTTCAAGACCAGCCTGGCCAATATGGCGAAATACCATCTCTACTAAAAAATACAAAAAATTAGCTGGGCGTGGTGGTGTGCGCCTGTAGTCACAGCTACGCAGGAGGCTGAGGCAGGAGAATCGCTTGAACCCGAGAGGCAGAGGTTGCAGTGAGCCGAGATCGTGCCACTGCACTCCAGCCTGGGCAACAGAGTGAGACTCCATCTAAAAAAAAATACTTATAAATATTTAATGCTTCTTGATCTAGTAATACTGCTTGGCGAATTTATCCTAAGGAATGGGACAGAGACATGCCAATGATTTATACACAGGGTTATTTATCATGCTATTATAACAGAAATTAGAAATAACCTAAGTTTTAGCACAGCTACAGGGAAATAAAGTATTATACCATTTGTTGAAAAAGCACGCAACCATTACAAGTTGTGTTTTTGAAAAAGACTTGATGACATAGGAAAATATACACAATATAATGTTAAGTGAAAAAAACAGATGAAGGAGAATAACAGTGGTCATCTCTGGATAGTATAATTATTGGTAACTTTGTGATTTCCTATGTTTGCAAAATTTTTTTAATGAACAAAAGTTGTTTTTATAATCGTAAAAGAAATAGTAAACATCATTTATATATCAGTCTATACCTCTAGAAGATATCCCAGCAAAGCTGGGGCAATTTTAGCACATAGCTCTCAATGTTTGTGAGATAGGTAAGTGGATGGACAGACGAATGAATGCATGACGATTGGCATTTGTAGTCACCATCATTTAATTTATAAGATTGCAGAAATAACAAGTGAAGATTTTTTAATTAAAAGGAGGAAATTCCAGACCTGTCAGCAGTTTGAAGGATGACGTGGAAAATACTGAAGGAGCCACAGAACTGAGTGGCTGACAGTAGCCGAGGAGTTGTGGTCTGTCATTGGGTCCATTGCTATTCTTGTTTTTGCTGATTCTGTGTGTGTCCTTAAGTATCTTGTGCCTGCTGTTTTCACTGGTCTCTATTCAGTTTGGCTAGTGACTGGGCATGATGGGAATGAAATCAAGGTCATGAGTTCCATTCCCATTTGAACCAGTTAACACTTCTCCTTCTAGGGAGAAGATATCCCAAGGCTATCTCTGGCTGACACTGGACATATGGACAAGCAGGAGTGTGTTGGTCAGGGCAACCTGCCTCTAACACTTGTGAAACCACTTAAAACACCTCTGTACAGAGGCCTATAGTGTCCTTATGTTCTTTGAGAATAGTCCTCTGAAATTGAGGTGTTGATATGTATAACCTTTCCTACCTAAGGAATTAATATAAAACTTAGTCATGTTACGATTTTAATTACAAATTCAGCCTGGTGCAGCGGCTTCCTCCTGTAATCACGGCACATTGAAAGGCTGAGGTGGGAGGATCACTCAAGACTATCATGAACAACATAGGGAGACCCTGTCTCTACAAAATATAAATAAATTAGCTGGGCATGGTGGCATGTGCCTGTGGTCCCAGTTACTCAGGAAGCTGAGGTGGGAGGATCGCTTGAGTCTGGGAAGTTGAAGCTACAGTGAGCCATGATCACACCACTCTTAAAACAAAAACACCACAAATTCACAGTAAGCTGTTCATGGAAATAATAAATGGGACTGATTGGCCTACATTGCATCCTACAAGGTATTAATATCTGGGATGTTTTGATCACCTTGCTGAACTGAATCTGGCTTCTTGGTAAGCCTATCAAGAGACAACATCAGATGTATGAATGAAATCTAAATGTTTCCAGTACATTCTCTTATCTGTGAAGGAGCCTGCATCAAAGAAAGCCATTAGACTTTTGTATAGCATCCTGTATCTCTGCTCTTGGTGGCTTATTAAACACAGTAGTGTTGTTGTTGTTGTTGTTGTTGTTTTGAGACGGAGTCTCACTCTGTCACCCAGGCTGGAGTGCAGTGGTGCGATCTTGGCTCACTGCAACCTCTGCCGCCCAGGTTCAAGCGATTCTCCTGCCTTAGCCTCTTGAGTAGCTGGGATTACAGGCGCCTGCCATTGTGCCTGGCTAATTTTTGTATTTTTAGTAGAGACAGGGTTTCACCATATTGGTCAGGCTGGTCTTGAACCCCTGACCTTGTGATCCACCCGCCTCAGCCTCCCAACATGCTGGGATTACAGGCGTGAGCCACCGTGCCCAGCCAAATGCAGTGTTTTTAATTGTGATTACTCTTAAATCCAATTACCATACTAGTGCCAGTGCCTTGTTTGTATCTGCTCTGTCTTGATACTGCTAAGGTATTAGATTTATTGTTTGTCTTTTTCAACCTGAATCACCTCTCATCACTTATTTTTAAAAATCTTATTCAGGGGTTGAGGAATTTACAGTTCTGAGTCCAATTGTCCTTGTCCTGTATGTCATAATATCTGAATATGAGGGACTCCCTTAAATGGGTCAACTGACTAGTTCAGGGTGTTTAAAGAAGAGGAAGAGAACTGACATTTTTGAGCACTAACAATATGCTGTAGTTTACTAGATATTTACATATACATTATCTGAGTTAATCTTCAATATAACCATGTAAAGTAGGCATTATTATCCCAGTTTGATGAATGAGAGATCTAGTTTGAGAATTTAAATCACTGAATTATCATTTGAACACTGGTCTGTTGGATTTCAAGACCTGTGATTTTTCCATTGCACATACTGACTCCCAGGGGTAGCAGAGTTTCTTAGATTGAACCTAATAACACACTGATCACCTGGCCTCCCCTCCCCTCCTGCTTTTCTGTACTTATATATATATATATATATATTATTTTTA
>NW_026652282.1:110896990-110920555 GCF_009828535.3 Hylobates moloch
TATATATATATTATTTTTAATTGACAAATAATTGTATATATTACATGGGGTACAATGTGATGTTGATATATGTTTAAAATGTGGAATGATTAAATGAGGCTAATTTCCTTTTTTTTTTTTTTTCTAAAAGGACCTTGGCTTCAAAATTAACTTTAATTTTCATTCCACCTTGCTTATATTACCTTGGCAAGATCAGTCCTTTGTAGCAAGGCCAGGATTTAAGCTTTGAACCACCAGTAAGGAGGGCATTGGTTTGAGCCTGCTTTCAATTTTGTCCAAAATCCAGTTATTCGTATTTTACCTAGTTCCCAGTAACTCATAATACAATCCAAGAATGTGCCTTATTGCTGGCCTGGTACTTGCTGGATGCTCAGCATTTCAAGGCATATTGGGTTCCATCATCCACTTGAGAGTCAAAAAGTTCTTCAGTTGTAGGAACACGATGCTTGCTATGTTGAAAGCAAGCATGTTTCTCCTCTGGGCCAGACTGGTAAGCAAAACGACTGCAAAAAATTTACCAAAGGTGGGTTGATGTGTACGTAGTAGAATAGATCAATGAGAAACAGACCATTTGGGCTGAAGAAGATATAGGGTGAAGGTAGGGAGAAGGAAATTTTCAAGAGTAGGGAAACTGAAAGGGATGATCATTATCCTCTGAATGACTGAGGAAAGAAAGCTGGGAGTTAATCTAAGACTAAGGGGAATTAAGAAAATCGGAGCGCAAAGCATAGTGGTGTGGTAACATCCTTTGAAAGGAGGGTGGCTGGATTCCATCCAGGTCTAAACATTATAATTTGTGATTGAATGAAAAATTTCAAGGGCCTCTTGGAATTAGCCATTACACGTTGGATTCAAATGCATCCTCAGGTCATTAATTCAGGGATATTGAGGGATTAACCAACCTAAGGTTGGTACCTAATTTGGTACCTAATTCAGTACCAAATCCTAGGCAAGTTAATCCATACTGGTTTGGTTTCTTCTTGCCCTCTTTTGTTGTCAACTCGGCAGCTTTCTGGGGCAATATTACAGTTTAAGGTCTTGAGAGCCAAACTCTCTAGCAATCCACTGTGGAGACCAGGAGGTTTTGGAGAGGGTTACAGGGAAACTCAGAAAGGCAGAGAGTGGTTCCTGAGTGTCTTCGCCATTCTGTTCTTGATTTTTTGCTGCCAGGTTGCCCAGAGAGAAACTGAGCATACTTCCCATCTGCCAACCTTGTCATTTTCTGTACCCCATGGAAAGGAGGATGAGGCACCTGCACCTCAGCTGGTCTCCTGTGCAACAGTCTCTTAGGGAAATGCAAAATTGGGAGTAAGTGGAAGGAGCCCTGAGGAGCAAAGTGGCTCCAGTCTGGAGAGCTTGGCTGTGCCTGCCTTGGTACCCACATTTTTTCTCTCTCTCTTCCCTCCCAGTGCCTCAGAATTTGTGATCCAGCATTGTCATCAGCAAGTAGCCACAAGTGACATATGAGGCCATCTTAAGGGAAGGGGCAGCAGAGAGTTAAAAGATGGTGGATTGGGACTGGTAGCAGCAGAAATAATCACAAGATAGTGTTTCTTTGGGAAATAGCCTATTTTAAACATCATGAGGTGTGCGAAAAGACAAGCTTTAGAGGAATTGAGGTTTCTACCTTTTAGGCACATTCACCATATAAGATCTCTGATTAATATCAGTAAGGGCAGGAGGAGGAGGGACTCCTCACCTTGCCAAAGCAATTACTGTAGTAAGTCACTATAGTAAACACTTAAAAATAACAGAACCTCATTTCTCTAGTGCTGTTCAGTATGGGAGCCACTAGCCACATGTGGCTACTGAGCATTTGAAATATGGCTAGTTTAAACTGAGATGTTTTGTAAGGGCAAAATACACACCAGATCTCAAGGACTTAGTATGAAAAAGAAACCAGCATAATTTTTATATTGATGACATGTTGAAAACAATATATTGGTTACATTGGGATAAATGAAATATTAGTTTTGCCTGTTTCTTTTTACCTTTATAACACGGTTACTAGAACATGTAAAATTATGCGTGTGGCTCATGTTATATTTCTGTTGGACAGTGCTGCTCTGGTATACTCAAAAATAGAATTTGATCTATAAGCATCTTTTTAGCAGTACATTTCTTGCTTTAAGCAAGTGTACCTGTACACCAGAGACAGGCTTATTTCAAAAGAAGGACAGGGAGGAGTGGCGATTTGAAAATGGGGAAACTGATTATAGAAGAAAGTCAGGACCCTGCCTCAGTTACCTCTCAGTCCGGGGGTGGGGGATGCTGGGACAGGGGTCAATTGCCTGAAGCAAGTGCTCTCATCCCCCTAGCTCCTGCTGATCTAGTTGGGGCTCCAGAGTGGGGAAGAGAAAGGCACTTTGAAACTTCTCTGCCCTTACCGTCTTAGCCATCAAACTCTGAGCTGGAGATAGTGACGATGTGACAGGAACTTTCCCTGGGCCTCTCTGGGCCACCATTCCTGGCTGAGAGAAAGAGGAGAAATGAGGTGAGCACCTTCTTCACTCCTAAGGCCATGTGGTAGAGCTGCAGTCGCACCTCCTTCTGCCAATAGGCATAGATGAGTGGGTTGAGCAGGGAGTTGCCCACGCCGAGCAGCCACAGATAACGTTCCAGCACAAGGTAGAGGTGACACTCCTGGCAGGCCACCTGCACAATGCCAGTGATAAGGAAGGGGGTCCAGGATAGAGTGAAGCTCCCAATGAGAACAGACACAGTGCGGAGAGCTTTGAAGTCACTGGGAGTCCGTGGGGGTCGATAACCTCCAGCCATGGCTCCCGCATGTTCCATCTTTCGGATCTGCTGGCTGTGCATGGAGGCAATCTTGAGCATGTCGCAGTAGAAGAAGACAAAGAGAAGCATGGCTGGGAAGAAGCCAACGCAGGAGAGGGTCAGTACGAAGTGAGGGTGAAATACAGCAAAGAAGCTGCAGTGCCCTTTGTAGGCAGTCTGCTGGAACACGGGGATTCCGAGTGGGAGGAAGCCAATGAGGTAAGACACTAACCACAGCCCGGCAATGCAGGCGCCGGCCACGAACCCACTCATGATCTTCAAGTAGCGGAAGGGCTGCTTGATGGCAAGGTACCTGTCAAAGGTGATCAGCATGACCGTGAGGACAGAGGCAGCTGCGGAGGAAGTGACAAATGCCATCCGCAGGCTGCACAGGGTCTTCTGTGTGGGCCGAGAAGGGCTGGAGAGCTGGTCTGTGAGTAGGCCAGAGATGGCCACACCAATCGAGGTGTCAGCCACAGCCAGATTCAAGGTGAAGCAGAGATTGACACCATCATTCTTGTGGATCAACAGCAGCACAGCCACAGCCACCAGTGTGTTAGTAGCAATGATGAGGGAGGCCAGGACAGCAAGGATCACTCCAAATGAGAAAGATGATTCCATGTCTTGAAGTGGCAGGACTTCACTTACCAGGGCATGCTGTCTCTCCAGCTGAAATTCTCATGGGCCAGGGGAAGAGGAGCTGTGGATTCAGAGGTAGAGCACGATTCTGGCCTTCACTGGCAGTCCAGGCTGGCAGGTCGCCATCTTTGGGATCCTACAGGTCATGAAGAATTACCCTCTCTTTTCAGTCCTCAGCCTCCTGCCTCTCCAGCTCTCTAAAGGCAGCAACTTCAGTATAGACCTCCCCCTGGGCCCTGAACTAGTCCCTCCCCCTCCAACCACCAAGTTACTAGACAACTCCCAAGTACCTGTACATGCTGTCTCGCCAGGCCCTCTCCCTTCATTGGTGCTTCAGGGACTCTGGAGGGACAGGGACATTCATCAGGTCTCCTGTCTGTCAAAAGATGTAATTGACTCCAATCATACTTTTTTCTTCCTCCATACCTCAACATTAAATTTCTACTTTTCTTCCAAAACCTTGAGTACCAGCTTAAATAATCTCAGCTTAATTAAGCTTTTTCTTAATAACTAATTCTCAATTACTATTATGAATTGCTTTTAATCAAGCAAGATGCTCATAATCAGTTGAAGTGGGAAGTGAGGGTAGGTGAGCTTTTTGAGAGGCCCCAGCATACTTTCAGGAGTGCTACCACACATTTAAGCTGTCTCTTACCTTTTGCTTCCTAGCGCCTCAAATTCTAATTCTCTCAAGTAGGGCGTGCTGTTCCCCCGTTTCTCATCCCTAGGAACTGAGTTGAGGATTCAGGACAGGAAAAACAGGGCCAAAAACTGGGAGTCCGTGGGGGTCGATAACCTCTAGCCATGGCTCCTGCATGTTCCATCTTTCGGATCTGCTGGCTGTGCATGGAGGCAATCTTGAGCATGTCGCAGTAGAAGAAGACAAAGAGGAGCATGGCTGGGAAGAAGCCAACGCAGGAGAGGGTCAGTACGAAGTGAGGGTGAAATACAGCAAAGAAGCTGCAGTGCCCTTTGTAGGCAGTCTGCTGGAACGCGGGGATTCCGAGTGGGAGGAAGCCAATGAGGTAAGACACTAACAGCTGTCATTCAGTTTAGAGCCCATTCGCCACCTCGCGCTGCTGTCTCTCAAGTATACTCATTGATAATTATGTCTGCAGTATGTTGGGCCAGGTCTGGTCAGTGAGTAGTGGCTGCTGGGCTTGCCTTTCTCAATCCTATAGACCCGAGGTATCTCTGTGGGAGGAGAAGAGGAGATGAGCTGCATTCTGGGAAGTGTCTGCTTGATGTTTGGCTATAGAATTTTCCATTTTCCATTTTCCAGGAATAGGAACGTGGGGGCGGTTGGGGGGGGGAAGGTTAGACCAAAGGGCGACTGTGTTGCTGAAGCAGGTGAGATGCACTCCAGAGGGGCAGCTGCATAAGTCACTCCTGTTTTAGGATGTGTATCCATTTGCTTGGGTACATTAGAACTACCCTTTCACCTGCCACTCTTATCTTGGATACCAAGAAGAGAGGGGTGGGGAGAAGAGTGGTTAGAAGCTTATTTACTCAGTTCAGGTGAGAGCACAAATGGGAAAGGTTAGTGTTTGAAGTGAGGGAATAGAGAGCAAGGTGCAGAGTTGGACGCAAATATATTCCAGGATGTTTTGACAGTCTGAGAGGGCCTTTGGCAGATGTCTCTCCTAAAAAAGGATCAGAAAGACTGTGTTGTGGGGACTCAGTATTCTAGTTGCCATCCCGAAAACAGTTCTTATTCTTTGGTACGTCCATTAGGAAATTGATTCCAGTTGCTTAGAACCTAGCCTAATTTTATACCTGGACCTAAGGTGTGCTTGGGTTTCCCCAGCTCTTGACTCCACGGAGTCAAGTTAGCCCTTTTCAAACCCATGTTCAAACTTGAGAGTGTATCAGAATCACCTGGAGGGTGTCTTAAAACCCAGGTTCTTGGGCCCTACTCCCCAGAGTTTCAGGTCATTGGTGAGTCTGAGAATCTGCATTTCTTTCTTTCCTTTTTTTTTTTTTTTTTTTGAGAAGGAGTTTCGCTCTTGTCGCCCAGGCTGGAGTGCAATGGTGTGATCTCAGCTCACTGCAACCTCCACCTCCCAGGTTCAAGCAATTCTCCTGCCTCAGCCTCCCGAGTAGTTGGGGTTACAGGTGTGCAGCCACCACGCCCAGCTAATTTTGTATTTTTAGTAGGGATGGGGTTTCACCGTGTTGGCCAGGCCAGTCTCGAACTCCTGGCCTCAGGTGACCCCCTTGTCTCGGCCTCCCAAAGTGTTGGGATTACAGGCATGAGCCACCGTGCCCGACCAGAATCTGCATTTCTAACAAGTTCCCAGATACTGCTGTTACTTGCTCAGGGACCACACTTTCAGATGCACTGCTCTAGTGCGATGGTTCTTACCCTTAGCTGTGCATTGGAATCACCTGGTGATTCCAAAAAATACTCATGTTTGGGCCACACACCAAGAGATTCTAACATAATTTTTCTGGGTGGTACCTGTGCAATGGGAGTTTTAAAAGTTCCTTGGGTGATTCTAATATTCAGCCAGGGTTGAGAACCACTGTCTTTGGTTTCCTCATTGGTAACATGGGGACAGTCATAGTTATATCACAAGGCTGTGAGGATGATAAAATGAGGTATGATATGGGCAAAGACTTCATGACTAAAACACCAAAAGCAATGGTAACAAAAGCCAAAATTGACAAATGGGATCTAATTAAACTAAAGAGCTTCTGCACAGTAAAAGAAACTATCATCAGAGTGAACAGGCAACCCACAATATGGGAGAAAATTTTTACAATCTATTCATCTGACAAAGGGCTAATATCCAGAATCTACAAGGAACTTCAACAAATTTACAAGAAAAAAAAACCCCATCAAAAAGTGAGTGAAGGATATGAACAGACACTTTTCAAAAGTAGACATCTATGCAGCCAACAAACATATGAAAAAATGCTCATCATCACTGGTCATTAGAGAAATGCAAATCAAAACCACAATGAGATACCATCTCATGCCAGTTAGAATGGCAATTATTAAAAAGTCAGGAAACAACAGATGCTGGAGAGGATGTGGAGAAATAGGAATGCTTTTACACTGTTGGTGGGATGTAAATTAGTTCTGCCATTGTGGAAGACAGTGTGGTGATTCCTCAAGGATCTAGAACCAGAAATACCATTTGACCCAGCAATCCCATTACTGGGTATATACCCAAGGGACTATAAATCATTCTACTATAAAAACACATGCACACATATGTTTATTGCAGCACTATTCACAATAGCAAAGACTTGGAACCAACCCAAATGCCCATCAATGATAGACTGGATAAAGAAAATGTGGCACATATACATCATGGAATACTATGCAGCCATAAAAAAGAATGAGTTCATGTCCTTTGCAGGGACTTGGATGAAGTTGGAAACCATCATTCTCAGCAAACTAACATAGGAACAGAAAACCAAACACCACATGTTCTCACTCATGAGTGGGAGCTGAAGAACATATGGGCACAGGGAGGGGAACATCACACACCGGGGGCCTGCTGGGCGGGTGGGGGGCAAGGAAAGGGATAGCATTAGGAGAAATGCCTAATGTAGATGATGGATTGATGGGTGCAGCAAACCACCATGGCACATGTATACCTATGTAACAAATGTGCACATTCTGCACATGTATTCCAGAACTTAAAGTATAATAAAAATAAATAAATATAAATAAATTTTTAAAAATGAGGTATGATAGTTATGAAAAGGCTTCATAAAGTGTAAAATGTTACATGGGTATCCAGTGTCTTCTAGTCTCTGCTAATCAAATTAACACATTGTTAATCAAAGTGTGTATCAGAAGCATTGTTATGACCTGAGAGCTTGTTAGAAATGCAGAAGCTCCTCTGGGCGCACTGGCTCACACCTGTAATCCCAGCACTTTGGGAGACTGAGGTGGGCAGATCACCTGAGGTCAGGAGTTCAAGACCAGCCTGGCCAACATGGCGAAACCCCGTCTCTACTGAAAATACAAAAATGAGCTGGGTGTGGTGATGGGCATCTGTAATCCCAGCTACTCGAGAGGCTGAGGCAGGAGAATTGCTTGAACCTGGGAGGCGGAGGTTGCGGTGAGCCAAGATCGCGCCACTGCACTCCAGCCTGGGTGACAGAGTGATACTATGTCTCAAAAAAAAAAAAAAAAAAAAAGAAAGAAGAAATGCAGAATCTCAGGCCTTATTCAAGACCTAGTGAAATAGTCTGCAGTTTAACAAGATCTCTAGGTGATCTGCATGCACATTTATCTTTGCCTCTCTCCTACTCTCAGGTGTCTAGCTGTATTAGTTTTCTTTTGCTGCTGTAATGAACTACCACAAACTGACTTAACAGGAATGTAGTATCTTACAATTATCAAGGTCAGAAGTCCAAAGTGGGTCTTACAGGGCTGAAGTCAAGGTGTCAGCTGAGCTGTGTTCCTTCAGGAGGCTCTAGGAAAGAGTCCATTTCCTTATCTTTTTCAGCTCTCAGAGGCTGCTTGCATTCCTAGGCTCCTGGACACATCACTCCATGGTCACGTCTTCTTCTCTGACCTTCCTGTTTCCCTTTTTTTTTTTTTTTTTTTTTGGGACAAAGTCTCACTCTGTCACCCAGACTGGAGTGCAGTGGCGCCATCTTGGCTCACCACAACCTCTGCCTCCCGGGTTCAAGTGATTCTCCTGCCTCAGCCTCCTGAGTAGCTGGGATTAGAGGCATGTGCCACCACGCCCGGCTAATTTTTTTTGTATTTTTAGTAGAGACGGGGGTTTCACCATGTTGGTCAGGCTGGTCTCGAACTCCTGACCTCGTGATCCGCCCGCCATGGCCTCCCAAAGTGCTGGGATTACAGACATGAGCCACCACACCCAGCCCCCGTTTCCCCTTTTAAAGGACCCTTGCGATGACACTGGGTCCACCTGGACAATCCAGGATAACTCCTCCATTTCAGGATCCTTAACTTAATCACATCTGCAAGTACCTTTTGCCATGTGAAGTCACATATTCACAGGTTCCTAAGATTAAGACACGGACATCTGTGTTGAGGGACATTTTTCTACGTACCACGCTGGTATTCTTTGCTGCATGGATCTCTTCCCTCCCAAACCCCCCTTCAACAGTCTGCCATTGGAACCAGGCTCCTGGGAGAGGAGCTCTAGGAAGGTAGCCAGGATAAGCCAGGCCTAATTTCTCATGGTGCCTAGATCAGCCATCTGCCTGTGATGATTTAGCTGCATCTTGCCTAAGGACAAAGGTGTAGTGACATTTAATAAATACCTCTTCCTGAATGACTAGACTGGTACATATATTACTATAAAATACTATGCAGCAATGTGAAAAGAATGGGATAGGTTTATATGTACTGATATAAAGAGACTTCCAAGATACGTTGTTGATTGACAAATCACAAATCAGTTTCTAGAGTCTTGGCTCACTTATGAAAAAACCCCCCAACCCAAATATATGTGGATGTAGATGAACAGAATGCATAGAAAAGAGACTATTAACAAAGAGTGAATAACTTTGAGGAGGGAATGGGATTGGTGGGGGCTGAAGAGTCACGATTTGCTTTGAATACTTTTTACTTGTCGTATATATATATAAAATATGTAATATTTTATTATTATTATTATTATTTTGAGACAGGGTCTCATTCTGTCACCCAGGCTGCAGTGCAGTGGCATGATCTTGGCTCACTGCAACCTCTGCCTCCTGGGTTCAAGAGATTTTCCCGCCTCAGCCTCCTGAGTAGCTGGGATTACAGGCACCCGCCACCACGCCCTGCTAATTTTTGTATTTTTAGTGGAGACGGGGTTTCACCATGTTGGCCAGGCTTGTCTCAAATTCCTGACCTCAGATGATCCGCCTGCCTTGGCCTCCCAAAGTGCTGGGATTACAGGCGTAAGCCACTGCGCCGGATAACTTGTCATATATTTTCACAGCAAGAATGTATCTATGTAATTTCAAAAGAAACAAACATGCCCCTTAACTACCTCTCCCTGTTCCAACCCAGGCACCATTTTGCAAAGGGATTTTCCAAACAACATAAAAGTGCATTTGTGTGTGATTGCACACCCAGGCAAATATCTATAGTCACACATCTCTTAATGATAGAGATATGTTCTAAGAAATGCATCATTAGGCAATTTTGTCATTGTGTTAACATCACAGTACTTACACAAACCTAGATGGTATAGCCTACTGTACATCTAGGGTATATGGTATGGCCTATTCTCCTAGGCTACAAACCTATAGCTTGTTACTGTACTGGATACTGTAATTATTACACAATGGTAAGTATTTGTGTATCTAAATATATCTAAACACAGAAAAGGTACAGTAAGAATACAGTATTATAATCTTATGGGACCACTATCATATACGTGGTCCATTGTTGACTGAAACATCATTATGTGCCACAGAACTGTATATATTTATATATACACATACATATATACACTATTTTATATATGTAATATATGTTATATACAAAATACACAGATACATATGTACACTATATAGTATACACATTATATATATTAAAATAACACATACATACATACATGACAGAGAAAGAGAGAGAGAGAGAGACAGAGACAGAGAGGATGTGTGTTTCCTTTTATTCATATTGCTGTTACTGGCCTGGGCTACAACTGTAAAGAGAGGGGTGTATGTGGATTGAAAGAAATGTAGGACATGACAGGGTGGGAGAATCAGTATTTGAGGCTCTTCTTGGAGTGGGAGGCGCTTTGAGGAAATAGCCCTATCCTTCTGGGGCATCTGAGTCTTCTTGCAGCAATGGATGATACCAGCTAACATTTATGGGGCCTTTAAGTGCCAGGTACTGTGCTAAATATACAACATGGATTTTCATTTAACCTTCACGACAATTTTGTAAGGTAGGTACTATTCATGCCTTGATTTTACAGGTTAGGAAACCAAGGCACACAGAGAGGGTGACTTATTTCCCCAGGGCTACACCACTTGTAAGTGGAAGATGTTGGAAATCGACATACAGGCCAGCAGCTTGTGTGAGACCTGTGGACAGCCACCAAGAGTTCATCCCGTCTCATGTCAATCACAGAGATTACATCCTGTCCCCTTTATTACCAGTTTGTGTCTCTGTGCCTTTGCACATCCTATCACCGCTGGCCTTCAAGCTGACACTTTTATACTTTGGGTTTTTTTTAAGGCCGTTAGGCTGAGAAGTAGTAGAAGCCTTTCTTTGTTAATAAAGTCCAATGATCATGGAAAATGAGGCTCATTTTACCCTAAGCCCAAGGAAATGTATAAATCTGGACTCATGTGCACCTCTCCATTTATCTTATCACGCCTGCTTTCCATTCTTGCTATTGCCTCTTTCATTCAGTACTTTATTATCCTTCATCTGCACTATTACTGTAGCCTTCTAACTACTCATCCTGTCAACCCACACAAACATTGCCTATACAGCAGGTTTATGGAGTGCCTATTCTATGTTAGTTACTATGATAGGAAAGAGCTTTTCATACATTCAATAACATGTTGTGAGCTATGGGTTATTATCTCATCTCCATTTCATAAGTAAAGAAGCTGAGGCTTGGAGAGATAAAGGGACCTGCCCAAGGTTACCCAACTAGGAAAGGGTGGCAGAGCTGGGATTTGGAATCCAGTTCTCCTTACTCTTGGTCCAATGGTCTTTTTGGTATTCCATGTTGCAGAAGCCTGGGTGTGGTAGGCTGAATAATGCCCCCCGCATAGATGTCCACATCCTAATCCCTGGAATCTATGAATATATGACCTTACTTGGCAAAAGCTAGTTTGCAGATGTGATTAAGCTGAGGATTTTGAGATGGAGAGATTATCCTGGATTTTTCCTGTGAGCCCAGTGATATCATCCCTGTGAGCCCAGTGTTATAAGGGTCCTTACAACAGGGAGTCAGGAGATCAGAGTGGGCAGTTTTGGAGATGTGATGACAGATGCCAGTGGTTGGAGTGATGCAAGGAAGGGATCACATGCCAAGGATTCAAGAGGCCTCTGGAAGTCAGAAAAGGCAAGGCAAGGAATCCTGTCCTAGAGCTTCCAGAAGGAATCAGCCCTGCCAACACTCTGACTTTAGCCCAGTGAAACTGATTTCAGACTTCTGACCTCGAGAACTGGAAGATAATAGATTTGTGTTGTTTTAAGCCACAAAGTTTGTGGTAATTTGTTACAGCGGCAATAGGAAATTAATACATTGGTTTCAAGGGTTAGTATGTGGAGACAATTCAAAAACTGGGTCCTGGTTATATTGCTGCTTGGCGGTGGCTACTGCCCAAGAGGCATTTGGTTGCAATACTACAAATGTTCCTACATAGCCAGGAAACAGCAGCATTGTTGGCCTGAGGTGCCAAAATGCCAGTGGCCAGGAAGCCCAGCAGAGGGCACTCTGCAGGGAGAAAGTAATCCTTGGAAAGGCTCTGCTCCTGTTTAGCTGGGTAAATAGGACACTTTTCGCACTTCTGGGTTGCTCTGAATTTGTTGCATCTTAGCTGGGATTCATGCAAGCCAGAGTAGCTCTTCAGGGACATTTTCATTTGTCACTCAGGACTCAGAACCTTCTTGCTCCATTAAAAAAAGGATGTATATAGTTACAACTAGTAGGCTGAAATCCTTCCTTCCCCTGCAGAATAGGAGTTGAGTAAAAACACACGTACCTTTTTGGCCAATGTCCATGGCTTGTGGAATGGGGTGGGGTGAGGGGAGAAAATATATATTCAATTAATGTTTCTAGCTTTCTTCATTGCAAATCTTTCTTGAAGTGTATTCTTCAAGAAAGATACCAGTCAGGGGGTCATGCTAGGCTGTTTTCTATAGCAGCCCTCCAAGTCTCAGAAAGCAATTTCCACCTTTTTCCTAAGGAAGAACTCGTTTCATTCACTAGGGGGTAAGATTTGTGGGTTGCAGAAGGGGTCAGGGGGTTTGTAACAATGGCTGGGAATATTTGGAATGTGAAAAGAATATAATATTATTATTAATATTAGTAATATTCACCTCTTATCACAATCCTTGCAAGATCTCTAAGAGGTGATATTATCACCATTTCATAACCTGGGAAGGCTACCACAAAAAAGTTAATTGAAGCTAATTAAATTGCCCAAGTTTCTATACCTAGCAAGTGGTAGAAGGGATTTGAACCCAGGTCTGCCAAGCTCTATGTGTCCCACCTGTTCTCTCCAGAATGTAAGTTGCTGACCAGAGATGGAATGCAAGCTGTGTGGCATCATACTATAGCCTTGAAAACCTGCATCAACCCTCAAGAAGGATGCCACCTCCTGCCATTCCAGGGTAGAATGCTGCCAGCCTTCATGCAACATCATTGTGATTTGAGCCAAGACAGACCCATCCTGTGCTTCTTCTCTAGAAGCTTAGCATTGTCCGTCAGCTTGTCCCCGAGCACTCATGCGCTCTGGTCTTTACAGTGTCATGTCTTGGTGATCTGGCTTCTTTGAGCTGTGGCCCACTCATTCCTTTCCCTAATTTGTAGACCATCTCCTATACCTTGGATCAGTGTTTCATCTAGCACTCCCGGTAACTGGCTTCTTCACCTCAGGCAACAGAGCACCCCAGGAAAACTCTGGCTCAGAACAGTGAAAATGAATAAGAGGAGGGTAAAAGCTGCCCATGCAAGGAATATTTTGGAGAACAGGGAGTGGGCACTAGTCATTGGGGGGACTGACCTGCCTAGGTGAAATTGTGATGACCATTTGGGAACTCTTGCTCTAGGTAGGTTCCTGTTATCCCTGAAAAATACTTTTACATTCAGCTCCAGTTAGATCTGCCCAGTGCTACTTCTCCTCCCACCAGGTCTGATTGTCCCATTTGGTTCAGTCCAGCTAGCATGCCCTTTAGGACTGCATGCCAATGGGAACTTCACATTATGAATTTAGAGTAAATGTGATTTGTGATTACAGGTGGGTTCTACCAGAACTAGAGACATATGCTCCTCCAGCACTTTTTTTCTCTACTTTCTCCCTTTCTTCCCTGGAACTAGATTCTGCTTTTTAATCAGCTCATCAAGAATCTTGGCAGCTTCTGAAGTTGTGCTGCGTGAGGTATGGAAAATCGCTGCATTGGCTTAGGCAGTGGAGGAAAGGTGAACAATAACAGGCAGGTGGTAAAAGACATTTGTTGTGCGTCTTTTAGAAGGCATACTCACCCCTGGAGGCAACTTGGCCTCCTCCTCCTCAAGAGTTTGGGATTCTTTTTCCAATCCCTCAAGAGTCTACATAAGCATCAGATTGCTGGGAGCAAGCAGCTGTGCTGAGCCACGGGGGAGCTCAAGGCAGTGCAACTGTGCTTCCAATTTATCTATCTCTGACTCACATAACTCACGAGAATTCTACTACAACACCTGCTTGCTAAGCTTTGCAAACTGCTCTCAGTTATCTGTGGATGACGGTAATTCATAGGTAATCATTAGATGCTCTAAATCAATTGTCCTTAGCTATTGTTTTTGAACTATGGAACTATTTCAGAATCTTATGGGAGCTATGGACTTTCTAAAAAATGCACATGTTCACATGTAAACACATCGTACACACAAATTCAGGGTCCTCCCAGACTCCCTAAAGATCATGCATGTATCCTAAGTCAATATCCCTGGAAGAGTCAATAAGATCTTCTGTTAATACAATGCATCATTTCTTATTTTCTTATTCCCAGGCAACCTACAATTAAGGAACAGAACTTATAAACACATAAACTTAATCTGCTTTCTTAACACAAGGAAAGTATGGCCCACATCCACTCTTTTAGACTTGTGTTTTGCTTCCATCTGACACTTAAGTCTTCAGCATGGGAGAAGGTAAGTACACGATGGCATGCTGGTTAGATTTATGGGTCCTCTCAAATCAGTTTTCCTGATGGTGATGTTGTTTTGGATCAATTGAAATAAGTGGGTGAAAACATTGAAAAATTAAAGGTGCTTCTACCAAGAGAACTTTTCTGCAGTGTTTGACAATAATGATCACCTTTCACTCCCTTTTACTTTAATATAATTTTGTGTTTTTTTTAGAGACAGGGTCTTGCTCTGTCACCCAGGGTGGTGTGCAGTGGCACAATCACAGCTCTCTGCAGCTTCATCCTCCTGGGCCCAAGTGATCCTACCACCTCAACCTCCCAAGTAGCTAGGACTATAGGCTCACACTACCACGCCTGGATTTTTTTTTTTTTTATTTTTTGTAGAAATGGGGGCCTCACTATGTTGCCCAGGTTGGTCCCGAATGCCTAGCCTCAAGCAATCCTCCCACCTTGGCCTCTCAAAATGTTGGGATTACAGATGTGAACAACCGGGCCCCTCCCCTTTTCTTTTAGAATACATGTTCTCCTGCTTTTTCATCTTCCTCTGTCATCCTCCTTCTCAGTCTCCTTTACTGACTCCTCCGGTATTTTTAACTGATTTACCAATTGAATTCATTAGTTTTCTTCCAAACCAGTCTTCTTGCCTGTTTTACCTTAGCAAAGTGTGTCACACCCAACTAGTGTCTCAAGCTGGAAACCTAAGCATCATCCTTAGATGTTTCCTCACTACCCACATCTACTTGAATCAGCATGTTGTGACTATGAAATCTGTTGACTTTGTTTGCTCCTGCTCATCACAGTCAACTGGTATCCTAACTGATCTCCCAGCATCAAGACTTGCATGCCTTCAATCCATCCCCCACACTGGTTCCAAAGTGATCAAAGAGAAAATTGACCATGTCACTCCCAGGCTCAAAGAAGCATGCTCAGATTATATTTTTGTCCCCACATATATGTTTTCCTTATAGGGTGAGCATGTTCACCTTTATATTCTCAGCACCTAAAGCAGTATCTGCCTATAGCAAGTCCTCAACAAAAGTGGTCAGCTGGTTGACTGGTTGAATGACTGAATGATTAAGCTATATGATCACTTCTCATTGCCTACTAGCTAGAATCAGAACTTCTTGGCTTCATCTACAAGGCCCTTAACAAAATGGCCAGAACTCTTCCATCCTTATCTTCAGCCATTACCACTCTGCCCCATCACATCCCCTGGTCACATCATATACTTTTCACACTTTGATGCTTTTGCCTCTGGTGGTTCCACTGCTTGAAATGCTGTTTCCGTGTGGTACCCATCCTGTGTCTTCCATCTACATGTGACTGCCTTCAAGGCTCAGCTCAACAGTCACCTGACTCCATGTGACTTTCCCTGACAATCTACTTTCCACCCCCAGCTTCCTCTGACCCCCAGCATCAGAATTAATTATCCCTCAGCTGGTTCTAAAGGCATTTCACTCATACATTCAATATGACATTCATCACCTTGAATACAAAGTACTTATTTATATCTGTAACTATCTTGTAACACTGTGAGCTGCTCAAGGGCAGGTACTGGCTTTTGTGGTTTTATTCACTGTAGTATCCCCAGCATCTAGGCCAGTGTCTGGGCACTGACAAACACAGGATGTACCTTTATGTTGGTGTCATGTGTGTTCTTATTTATTTTTATTTAAAAATACAATATTTTTTTAGTTTGGAACAATACCAGCATGGAACACCATCTTCTTTGCTGTCACCTGGAGACAAATCACCATCATCCGTCGTCTGATTTATTGTAGAGCTTCCAAAGTGGTCTTCCTGCTTCTACTGTAGGCACCCCCTGCCCCCTCCCTGGTCTGTTATCAACACAGCAGCTAAGGTGAACCTACTAAAATGTACATCAGATCAGAGTTCTTTGGTGACTCCCTACCTCACATTGAGTAAATTCCAAAGCCAGTACCCAACATCGTCACGTTTGATCTGTTCTCCTTACCTCAACTTATCCTGTGTATAGGGGTTAAGAGTGCAGACTTTGGAGCTATATGACCTGGATTCAAATCCTGGTTTTGCCATTTACCAGCTGTGTGACCTAGGGCAAGCAACCTAACCTCTCTGTGCCTCTGTTTTCTCATCTACCAAATGAGGATAATAGTATCTGCCTCATAGGGTTGTTGCAAGAAGTAAATGAATTTATACATGTAAAGTACCTAGAACAGTGTCAGGTACATGGTAGGTACTAAGTAAGATTTTCTCAAATAAACAAAAATCTATCATTCTCCCCCTTGCCTACTCCTCTCCAGCCACCCTGGCCTCCTTGCTGTTTCTGAAATACACTCAAAAGAGTGTCTCAGAACAACAGTTTTCCGAGACACTCACATGGCTTCCTCGCTGTCTTCCTGTGGTGGCACATGCCTGTAGTCCCAGCTACTTGGGAGGCTGAGGCAGGAGAATCACTTAACCTGGGAGGCGGAGGTTGCAGCGAGCCAAGATTGCATTACTGCACTACAGTCTGGGCGACAGAGTGAGACTCTGTCTCAAAAATAAAATAAAATAAAATAAAATAAAAATAAAAAAAGGAAAATTCTAACCATATAGAAATGAACAAAGGGAAAATAAAATAAAGTCTTCTTTACCCCTACCCTCATCTGTTTACCTAAAGGTAATCATAGTTGTGTCATTTTTCAATTTCATTAACCAGTAAGTATATTGGTTGCATTCTATGTATGTAGGAAAATGTTCGAGGCTTGAGGTTCTGAAGGGCTTATAAATGCAGAGCCTTTACCTTCCAGGATTTCATAGTCTTTCTGGGAGAAGAACATAAAGGAGTTCTGTAGTGTTACAGAGTTCAGAAGTGAGAGCCATCACTGTGGGCACATAAGATCAGGAAAGGTTTCCTGCCTGATGAACGACTTGTTGGGGGCTTGGGGCTTGGGCAGATTTCAGTGAGAGAGAGGAGGGTGGCCCAGGGATATGAGGCTCTCTCAGCAGAGGTGCCTAGGTGGGATGATGAAAGGGGCCTTTGAGGGAATGGATAGAAGTGGAGCCTGGCTTAAGCTGAGTTTTTTAGTGGGGGAGCAGTGACAGAAGAGAATGGAGAATAGGGGCTGGGGCAGCTAGAAGAGTACTGAAAGAGCTAGGAGGCATGTACTAATGGCTCAGATAGGACTGTGACTGGAAGAGACACATTTTATAGATACTTCAATAGTACAATTGTTAGGACTTGGTGAGTGAATGGATATGTTGAGGTGAAGAAAAGGGAAGACTGAAATATGAAACCCATGTTTTTGAGCATGGGCAACCAGGAAAATGATGATAATATTGCCCAAAATAGGGAAGTCTGGAGGAAAAACTGTTTGGGGGTGTGGTGTGGTGGTGGGAAGTTGGGAGATGACTCTGGCTAGATAGTTCAGCCTTTCCTTGAATGTGGGGACTGCCTTTGACTACCTTAGCATTACCCTCAGAAGCTAGAACTAAATACTGCATAGAATATTTGCTAAATGGATGTTATTGGTGGAGATCACTTATAGCCACCTTGGATGCCAAACCCTGGTTCTACTTTCAGATGTTAGGTTCAGATGGTCCTCTGCATCTCCACCTCTTTTCAACTCAGACTTATGGATATCTCTAGGCATCATCTTACCTACCAATTCCTGCCAAATGCAAGTACATCTATGGAAAATCCGACTTCCTTGCTTCGTTATTTACTTCAGGATCTCCTAGGGTGATGAACCATCCTGGTTTGTTCTGGGATTGCCAATTTTAGCTCCAAAAGTCAGAAGTCTCAGAAACCTCTCAGTTCCAGGAAAACTGGAGCAATATTCAGCTCTCTCACCTTCAGAATACCTCTGCTGAACCTACCAGCTGCATAGTAATAACAGCCTTCTCATGTTCTCAATCTAAATTGGTCTTATTCTACCCTTTTGCTTCAGCTTCTCTTGGAACACTGATGACTGATCCCCAGGTATAGTCTTAACTCTCTCATTTCACAGCCATTTGAAGAAGTTGGCAAGATAATGCTGCATGCTAGTTTACTACTCTGCAGTGGTTACTTCAACCCACAACTAAGCAACCTGAGATTCCTAGGAGCAGATAAACCCCATATGCAATCTGTCACTGTTTAGCTTTCATTGCCAAGATAATTTTACAAAGTTAATGAATAGCTGGGTTGGAATGGGGAAGGCGGAACAGATACAGAATGAATGAGGAGGAACTGTCATTGGTATGCAGCCTCTGTTCTCCTTCTTAGCAGGACATTGGTTACATGGTGGGCCACTTGAGGGTACAGCTGTTATCATCATCAAAATGCTTTTATGAAGGACCTAATATCTGGTGCTCTGAGCTAGGCCGCACAGCTCTGGACTTTCACTTTTAGAACATCCTGGTCCAAGGGCAGGTATTGATGTGGACACGTGCAAAATGGATTCAAACTGTCAATATGGGTTAAATCACATATTATATGTTAATAATCTCTTCCACTGGTTTCTAGATATTTCTGGTTGAAATCTATCAAGCAAATATATCTTGTCCCCTTAATTATCATATTAGCTCCTTGAAGGCAGAGGACCCACCCTGATACTCCTGTCTACAGACCTTAGCTGTACGGGACAAATCTAGATGTTCAGTAAGGACTGATTAAATCAACCTGACCTGATGGGTGCAGGTAGAGTAACTTTCAAGTTAATTTATTCCTTTGAGCCTCATTTCTTCCTCTACAAAATGAGGGTGGAAATTTTTTTCTTTTCTTTTCTTTCTCTCTCTCTCTCTTTCTTTCTTTTTTTTTTTTTTTTAATAAAAAGGAGTCTCACTCTGCTGCCCAGGCTGGAGTGCAGTGGTGCGATCTCAGCTCACTGCAACCTCTGCCTCCCAGGTTCAAGTGATTCTCCTGCCTCAGCCTCCTGAGTAGCTGGGATTACAGGTGTGTGACACCATGCCTGGCTAATTTTTGTATTTTTAGGAGAGACAGAGTTTCACCATCTTGGCCAGGCTGGTCTTGAACTCCTGACCTCAGGTGATCCACCCACCTTAGCCTCCCAAAGTGTTGGGATGACAGGCGTGAGCCACCACACCTGGCCCCCCCTTTTTTTCCTTTATTTTAGAGACAGGGTCTTGCTATGTTGCCCAGGCTGGTCTCGAACTCCTGAGCTCAAGCAATCCTCCTACCTCAGCTTCCCAAAGTGCTGGGATTATAGGCATGAGCTGCTGTGCCCGGCTAGGGATTGTAATTTTATCTGCTTTATTGGGTTGTTGTGAGGGTGGAGAGACAATACATGTAAATTGCTTAGTACATACTCTAGCATCGTTTAGTACATAATCTGCTCAATTGTTAGCTATTAACAATATTAATTTCTGCCTCCTGCTCAACTAGGAGAGAGCCTATGGAAAAGAGTAAGTGCAGCAGCTCTCATGCAAATGTGTAGGTATTCAATTCAGCCTATAGAGGCACACTGGTCTGCTGCCTATGTATTGGGATAAGGACAACAGAAGATTTACCTTTTCACCTATCTTCTTCACTTTTCTGCCATGACAGGGATGCTTTGATGGGTCTGTGCGTTAGCAACTGACTAGGAGCGAAGGTCCAAGTGGGACTCTGGACTGGGAGCGAGGGCTGAGACTAAAGTCGCCGCCACATCAGGCTGCTTGTTCTGTTCACTCAGCAAATATTTATAGCTAATCTAACCAGTTTCAGATATCGTTCAAGAGCTGGGGGTCCTGCAACGGCCCATGCTCATGCCTTTACCCCATTTCACAGAGAAGGAAAAACAAAAACTAGAGAAAAACCATCGCTACAACATGTAACCGCACGAAGCGCAGAAGGCTGCTAGTGCGCAGGCGCCACGCCCCCGTACGCCCCGGCTCTTCCGGCGCGAGGTCACCGAATCGACTGGCTACTGGCGCCGGGGCCGCGCATGCGCTGCGCTGCCTCTCCCGGGCGCTGATTCCTGAATGCTGAGCGCGAACTCGAGGAGATGAAGTAAGGCGTCAGCTTCCTTTTGAGAAAGGAGCAGCGGGCCGCTGGGGGTGGTCCACCGGGGCAGGGGTGGTAGAGCGTCTGCGGGGCCGAGGGGCGGGAGCGGCGCGGGGACTAGAACAGCTCGTCCCCTAGTTTTGCTCTTCCTCAGCTCCGGCCGGTTCGCACTTACCTGTCTGCTTTTCTGCCTCCCCCCCCCCGCCACCGTGAAGCCCTTTAACTAAGGTGAAGCTGATCAACGAGCTGAATGAACGAGAGGTCCAGCTTGGGGTGGCCGATAAGGTATCCTGGCACTCCGAGTACAAGGACAGCGCCTGGATCTTCCTGGGTGAGGTCCACATCTTTCTTCCGCAGTGCTCTCCAGATTCTCCTGCTCGGTTTCCGACTATTTCAGCATTTTCACCCTTCACTCCTGCTTACATTCATCGCCCACCTTTATATCCATCTGCTGTCTGCCCGGGAATCCGTGTTCCATCTCTTTTCTGCCCCATTTTTAGTTTTCCTTCCCTGCCAAATCAGTGCTCATGAGAGTTACTGTTTGCCATTTGCTGTGCTAAGGTTCAGGGACTGTTGTTATTTCTCTCACCCTCTGACCCGTTATACAGCTGAGGAAATTGGGGTGCAGAGAAGTTAAGGGACTTCCTTAAGGTCACATAGCTAGTAAGCGCAACAGGCAGAACTATAGCATTCTAGAACTCATGGTCTTAGCCACAGCCCCATATTGCTACCACCGCCCTCCCCCATTCCCTTTCCCTTCCAGAATTCACTTTGCTCCTCTAGCTCCTGCTTTGTAGTCCATGGCCACGTTACCATTACTGTATTCACTTTATATCACAATCAGTAATTGTACAAGTTTGATGCTTCAAAGAGGTTATTGTACCAAACATTGTGCTAAGCACTTTATATATATCGTTTTATTTAACTCTTATAGTAATCTTGCGAGTTACATGCTAATATCCCCATCTTACAAATGAGGAAAGAAACATTTGGAGGGGAAATTATTCTCTAGGAAATGCTCAACAGTGTCTTTATAACCTCTGTCTATGTGTAGGTGGGGTTAATCATGACATATGTAGACTGATTTTGTATCATAGCTGTAAATTTGTGGGTAATGAGCAGATGAATTCAACATGTTTGTGGAAGCAGAGGTTTGTGATGGAAACTATCTGCTTTGTCCATAGGATTTTGGGTGCCAGGAGGACTGAGTGATCAGATTAGTTTTGTTAGTGGTGACCCCGACTTCCACTCAAAATTAATCACTCCTTTTCCTGTACTACTGGTACCTTACACATATGTACTTCTGTCATTGCATCAGACTTGATTTCTTTCTTTCTTTTTGTTTTTTGAGTTGGAGTTTCACTCTTGTCGCCCAGGCTGGAGTGCAATGGCACGATCTCGGCTCACTACAACCTCTGCCTCCTGGGTTCAAGCGAGTCTCCTGGGTTCAAGCGAGTCTCCTGCTTCAGCCTCCTGAGTAGCTGGGATTACAGGTGCCCGCCACCTCACCTGGCTAATTTTTTTTTTGTATTTTTAGTAGAGACGGGGTTTCGCCATGTTGGCCAGGCTGGTCTCGAACACCTGACCTCAGGTGATCCACCCGCCTCGGCCTCCCAAAGTGTTGGGATTACAGGCGTGAGCCACGGCGCACAGCCCAGAATTGATTTCTTTAAGGGCAGGGCCTATTGCTTACTGTTTCCACCCCTAGTGCCTGGCCTAGTGCATGGTATGTAGTAAACACTTGGTAAATGTTGTTGGAACTGAAACGTGGTTTTCTCTTCTAGGAGGGCTTCCTTATGAACTGACTGAAGGGGACATCATCTGTGTGTTCTCACAGTAAGTGTCCTTTCATTTCCTGCCTCCTGAGTTGACAGAGTACTTTGTTTCTGTAATACATTTTGTGGCATCACAAAAACCACTTATTTTCGCTCTAGGCTGAATGGCATCCCTGCATGGGGAGGGCTGGAGCTTCTGCTCTAGTCTAGATCAGTCCCAGGACATGGTTCTAGAATGTTCTCCTGTGGGAGATCCAAGAGGTTTGTTAATTTGGGAGGCCATCTGGGGGATTCTAGTCTATTTCTGTTGTTTTTCACTGAGGCTTGTTCAGCCTGGGCCTAGACTGGAACAGACTGGAACCCTCAGGAAGGTACCATGTCGATATGCCTCCTTGGGCTCTTGCAAACTAGGGGTAACCCGTGGTCACAGGGCCCTTCTGGCCCTTACCTGTGTGGCATCATACGATTGGGGCAAAGCACAGAGGAATTGGGGTAAAAAACAGAAGGTTGTAGTTTGCTTTCTTTGTTTCTCGATGAGTGTAAGGTTAGTGAGCAAAGGCGATCTCTACCTGGAGGCTGAGAATCACAGCCCAAAGGGAACAAGAATGAATAGGAGACCTGTATATTCTTCATTCTGCTGAGGTGTTAGCAGCAGCATTTTGTGGGAGAGGGTGTTGGCAGCTCATACTGATAGTAGCAGCTGGTAGGAGAGGGGCTGGGCAACTGGCCTGCAACCCCAGAGCTAAACAGCACAGTTAGTCCACAGGGCCAGAGGACCACTACGTTTGGGTTTTGTAGGCCTTGGGAGCATAGTACTGTTTCAGAGAAGTTGGACAGCATGTACAGGTAGCGGACCATGGCAAAAGGGGCTGGCCAAGCGAACATAGGTAGCATACACTGGCAGAGGGATTGCTATGGCAGGATGGTAGGGCCATCCATGGACAGAGGGCCCTGGCCGAGTGGTTGGGCCACTTATGGGGCAGCAAGACATGGGAAAGGAATTGGGCAATACCCATGAGAAGAAGGCTGTGATAGAGAACCTGGGCAACCCACACAGGTGGAGGGCCCTGGCAGGGACAAAGATTGCTTCCTCCAACTTCTGGATGTTGGGAAGTTCACAGCAGGTGCAGCCTATAATTTCTACCCCTTTGTGGTACTTCTACTCAGCCTTCCATCTTGGAGCTGTTCTACTTGCATTGAGTAATGATCAGCTAGCATGTGTGCGTGTTTGTTCATTCTAATTATCTATTCTCTATTCTGGTTATGCACATTGCTCTCCATGAAGATTGCCTTTGCCGCTGATAACAGTGCCTTTCAAAAAACTACTTTGTTGGCTGGGCGCGGTGGCTCACGCCTGTAATCCCAGCACTTTGGGAGGCCCAGGCGGGCAGATCACCTGAGGTCAGGAGTTTGAGACCAGCATGGCCAACATGGGGAAACCCCGTCTCTACTAAAAATACAAAAATTAGCCAGGCATGGTGGTGTGCACCTGTAATCCCAGCTATTCGGGAGGTTGAGGCAGGAGAATTGCTTGAATCCGGGAGGTGGAGGTTGCAGTGAGCCAGGATCGTGCCATTGCACTCCAGCCTGGGGGACAGAGCGAGACTCCCCCATCTCAAAAA
>NW_026652282.1:110920596-110950153 GCF_009828535.3 Hylobates moloch
AAAAAAAAAAAAAAAAAAAAAGAAAAGAAAAGAAAAACTACTTTGTTTTCTGATTTTGAAGGTAATATATAGTCATTATAGAACATTTGGCAAAATAAAGTATAAAGAAGAAAATAGGACATACTCTTAAGGAAAACCTTAATGTTTTGGCATATCTCTTTATCATTTTTTAAAAATGTTGGACATTATTTCCAATGGTTTGCTATTATGAATTATACTGCAATGTACATTATAGTATATAAATTTTTGTATGCATCCCTCATGGTCTCTTTAGTGAAAGAGGAATATGGATCAATATGTTAGCATTTTAAAGATGTTTTATAAACATTGCCAAATTGCTCTCCAAAAGGTTGTATCAATTTCCACACTCATTAGAATGCCCATTTTTCTGAATCCTGATTAACAGTGACTATTTTAAAAAATATTTGCCAAAGGGCTTCTCATTATTACTTTGCTTTGCCTTTATTTCATCATCAGTGAGGTTGAACATCTGTTTATAGATTTGCAGCCCATTATTTTTCTTTGTAAATTGTCTATTCATATCCTTTGTCAACTTTTTTCTACAAGTATTTTCCTTATTTTCTTGTTGATTTTACATGAGCCCTTCATGTATGAAGGATATTAACTCTTCGCTATAGTACTTTGTTGTGTATTGTATTATAGGTTGAATATCCCTTATCCAAAATGCTTGGGGCCAGGCACGGTGGCTCACGCCTGTAATCCTAGCACATTGGGAGGCCGAGTCAGGTGGATTGCCTGAGCTCAGGAGTTTGAGACCAGCCTGGGCCATGTGGTGAAACCCCATCTTTACTAAAATACAAAAAATTAGCCAGGTGTGGTGGTGGGTGCCTGTAGTCCCAGCTACTCCGGAGGCCAAGGCAGGAGAATCACTTGAATCGGGAAGGTGGAGGTTGCAGTGAGCTGAGATAGTACCACTGCACTCCAGCCTGGGCAACAGAGTGAGACTCTGTCTCCAAAAAAAAAAAAAAAAAAAAAAAAAAAAAAAACAACAAAATGCTTAGGACCAGAAGTGTTACCAATTTGCATAAACGTAATGAGCTATCTTGGGGCTGGGACCCAGATCTAAACATAAAATTCATTTATGTTTCATATATACCTTATACACATAGACTGAGGGTAATTTTATACCCTCAATATTTTCAATAATTTTGTGTGTGAAACAAAGTTTGTGTACATTGAATCATCAGAAATTAAAGGTGTCAGATATGGAATTTTCCACTTGTGATATCATGTTGGTGCTCAAAATGTTTCGGACTTTGGAGCATTTTGAATTTTGGATTTTCAGATTAGGGATGCTCAGCCTATACTATGGACTTATTTTTTCTTAATTTGATATGTTATACTTATCATTATTCTTTCTTGATGCTCAAATTTTCCCTATTTGAGGGTCAACATGAGTTCCTTCAAGCCAGTGCCTGTATTCTTTTTTTTTTTAATTCCTGTTTTGAGACAATTTCAGGCTTAATACAGGAACATTATAAAATGGTATAAAGAATACCTGTATCTCCGTCACCCAGATACCCCAGCTGTTAGCATTTTAATTTAATTGATTGTTCTGAGACAGGGCCTTGCTCTGACACCCACTGTAGCCTTGAGCTCTTGGGCTACTGTCATATGTAATCTACAAAAAGGTAGTGTTACTTCCTTTTTTCATTTCTTGTATCTGTTTTATCTAATTGCATTGGCCTATACCTCCAATTTAGTATTAAATAGTTCCTAAACTTAGTTGAATTGGTTCTAGTATTTCTCATTAAGTGGGATGCTGGATTTTGGGCTCAAGTGTATGTATGTGATTATGTAACATATCTGTCAATTCCTATTTTATTTTTATGACTTTATTTTTAAATTTATAAACCTCTAACTTACCTGGAATTTATCTTTTTGTAAGGAGTAAGGTAGTTTTTTTTCTAATGTTTTTTCTTTTTTTTTTTTTTTGAAACAGAGTCTCACTCTCTTGCTCAGGTTTGGAGTGCAGTGGCATGATCCTAGCTCACTGCAGCCTCGAACTCCTGGGCTCAAGTGATCCACCCCACGCACCCTCCTGAATGGCTGGGACTACAGGTGCACATTATGTCTGGCTAATTAAAAAAAATTTTTTTTGTAGAGACAGGGGTCTGGCTGTATTGTCCAGGCTGGTCTCAAACTCCTGGCATGAAGTGATCCTATGGCCTCGGCCTCCCAAAGTGCTGGTATTATGCATGTGAGCCACCGTGCCTGATCTTTTTTTTTCTATTTCCTTTTTGTTTTCCTATTTCTATCTTCCTTTCTGTTTGTTAGCTTTTTTTAGAGACAGGGTCTTGTTCTGTTGCCCAGGCTGGTCTCGGACTACTGGCCTCAATTCTCCTGCCTCCCAAAGTGCTGGTATTATAGGTGTGAGCCACCATGCCTGGCCTTTTTTTTTCTATTCTGCATTTTTGTTTGTTTGTTTGTTTTAGAGACAGGGTCCTGTTCTGTTGCCCAGGCTGATCTCGAACTGCTGGCCTCAAACAGTCCTCCCACCTTGGCCTCCCAAAATGCTGGGATTACAGGCATGAGCCACCATGCCTAGCCTAATTTCTGCTTTTATCTTTATTAACTGCCATCTGCTTTCATTAGGTTTGCTTTCTTCCTTTATGTTCATCCTTTCTCTTCACAATAAAATTCTTTTAAAATTACAAATTTTCCTGAGTATGACGTTAGCCAATTTCATAAGTTTTGGTATATATTCTCATTTTTGCTATTTTCTAAATAGTCTGCCATTGATTTTTTTTTTTTTATTTTGCTTCGTCTTCTCTTTCATGCAGTTAGGAGAGTAGCTTTCAAGTTCTAGTTAGGTAACATGTGTTTTATTTTAAATTTCATTTCCAGCTTTATAACATGATAATTGGAAACATAGTCTGTTCTGTTTTTTGTAGTATAATTATTGAGGTTTACATTGAGACCTAATCCATAGTCAATTTTAATACGTGCTTCATGGATTCTTGAAAATGTCATCTTGTAGGATTCAAAGATATCTATGTATCTAATAGTCCTACATTAATATTTGTTATTATAATAGAGTAATTATGTGTATTAATTAATCTGATTTTAGTTTATTTCTGTCCACTTTGTGCATGATAAACTTCAAAGTGATGTGTTAAATTCTCCCATAACTTTCTCTATTAGTTTCTTTTTGCCTTTCTAATAGCTTTTTTAATTAACATTTTTGATTTCTTAATTGGCTCATAAAGTTTTCCTGGCTTATACCTTTGTTGTGTATTTAGGCCTTTTTCAGTGTAAAATAATCTTCTTAGTCTCATGTGATATTTTTATTTTGGCCTTGAATTAGTCTTTGCTCTGGATATTGCCACCCATTTTTTAATTGGGGATTCCTGTTCTTGTCTGACTTTTTCTTTGCAACCTTTCTATGTCATCTTGTTCTAGATGCATCTCTTGTATACACTATATTATTTGAATTTTGTTTTATTACCTTATCTGCATGTTTTTGCCTTTTAAGTCAATAGTGTCTTACTCTTTTATAAAATAAATAGATATGGGGAGATTGTTAACATTAATCTCGTGCGGGACAAGAAAACTGGGAAATCCAAAGGATTCTGTTTCCTCTGCTATGAAGACCAGAGGAGCACAATTCTGGCCGTCGACAATTTTAATGGGATCAAGGTGAGTGTGCTTACTAAGCAGGTTGGTTGGACTTTTTTCCCATGTATAGGGGTTTCGTTTTCTACTTGGTTCCCACAGACACAAGGGCAGCACTTGTGAGCTTGGTGTGTTGCGGGGGCTGCAGAGATGTGGAGACACTGGTCAAGAAGAGATTCCAGGAAATAATTCTGTTGGCTCATGGCCCTGCAGGACTTGCTTCTTTTCCCCATCTGTTAACAAACCATCTCCCCAGGAGCATAGGCACCAGGCCTGCCTCTCATCCAGGCCTCTGTTTTTCACCTTTCTTTTTTTACTGTCTACTGTCATCTCTGGTGTACTGGAGGATGAAGAGACTAGCAAACATTGCTCTTCCATATTGTGGTGTGTTGGGGGTTTTGGGCTTCATCATGGCCTCATAATCTAGGACATAGCCATGTATGTCTGTCATATATCTCCAGTGACCTAGCATATTGGGCCCTAGAAATTCTCTAGTTAATATCTGATGACAGATTCTACAAAAGTAATTTCATCCTGAAATTTTCTCCCCCCAGTTCCCTCTCATTTCCACTGTCATAAGTGAGGCACTGAGTTCTTAGAAGGAGATAGGGCAAGTCAGGCTTATTGATGCTCCATGTGGTTGCTGCACTCATTTAGGAAAAGAGTGTCACAGAGTTGGTGGGGGGAGGCTTGAGTTGGAGAGTTTGTCACTGATTCACGAGTATGGAATAGCTGGAGATTATAGAACAGTGGAACAAGGTTCTAGGCTTGATGTTTAAGGGAGCCATCAGTTAGAGGGCATCACTGTAAAAGGAAGGTTTTCCAAAGTGTTTCAAAATGGAGAAGAGGATACATGACAGAAGCCACTCAGGCTTCAAGGTAAAAATAAAAATCTGCTCTTGTATTGGAACAATAAAAGCCAAACTTTAAATTTTGGATGACTTTGCCTAGGGAGTAAGTCTGTATCTGCCTATAAATAGAATGTTTTTATTTTAAGTGAGGTGTTAATTTTTGGGGGGTGGGGGAGGGGGACAGGGTCTCACTCTGTTGCCCTGGTTGGAGTGCAGTGGCGTGGTCTTGGATCACCACAACCTCTGTTGCCTGGGTTCAAGTGATTCTCCTGTCTCAGCCTCCTGAGTAGCTGGAATTACAGGTGTGCGCCACCACGCCGGGCAAGGTTTTGTATTTTTAGTAGAGACGGGGTTTCACCATATTGGCCAGGCTGGTCTCGTACTCCTGACCTCAAGTGATCCACCCGTCTTGGCCTCCTGAAGTGCTGGGATTACAGGTGTGAGCCACTGCGCCTGGCCAGAGGGGTTAATTTTTTGTTGTTGTTCATCTGGAGAGATGTGATTTGTAGTGCAAGAATCAGTGTGAGCCGATTGTTCCAGTATGGTGGGGCTAGAGCAAGGTGTGAGGGCTTAAGAAAAAAGCAAGTGCCCTTTTCTTGATTTCCTTTCTCCCTCCAAACTGTTGGTCTGACTTTGCCTCCTAATTACTGGGTGGAGAAAGCAGTTGTAGCATTAAGCTAGACTTCAAGAATTCCTTCTAGTTGCCAGACCTTCTTAGGGTATGTTTCACTGTAAACTTAGGTTACAGATCAAGGGTAATTCATCGTGCATCTAAATCTCAGTCTTCCCTGATGCTTGTGCTTTGAGGTAGTTTTCCTAGTCTTTTTCATTTTATGGCACATACGGAACATGAAGATATTTGTATGCTGCCCCGGAGTAAAGTGATGAGGCTGCTGGTACAACTGCCCCAGGCCTCATCTGGCTGCACTGAGAGCTGAGTGTATTAATATTTAGGTGTACATGCTATGACACACCAGTTGGACAGGTCTGCTTTAGTGACAGAATTTAACAAGAAGGTGAAGGATGTAGTTCAAATCATGGTTCTCTGTAGCTTGTGTTCAAATAGTTTGACAGTTTGGTATGAGGTCTGTCTTCACTGAAGCATCGCCTGTCTTGCTTAGATCAAAGGAAGAACTATCCGAGTGGATCATGTATCTAACTATCGGGCTCCTAAAGACTCAGAAGAAATGGATGATGTGACCAGACAGCTCCAGGAGAAGGGCTGTGGGGCTCGTACCCCCTCACCAAGTTTGTCTGAGAGCTCTGAAGATGAAAAACCAACAAAAAAGCACAAAAAAGGTAAAGCATTAAGACCTAAGAGAAGATTCTGGGTGGCCTTAATGTCTGCTCTTCCTTGCATTCACTGATAGTTGATAATCAACTCAAGTGTGAAAGGGGACGGTGTGGGGAAGCATAGTTTAATTGGGAAAGTGGGGAGTATCAGTGGAAGGCTGGTGCTATGGGCAGAATTGTGTCTCTCCCCAAGTTAATAGTGGTGAAATCCTAACCCTCAGCACCTCAGAATGCGACTGTATTTGGAGATAAGGTCTTTGAAGAGGTAACTCAGGATGGGAATTACCTTGTACAGCAACTTGACATATCAAGGGTGACAGACATCCAAGTTGGCTTCTCGGAGGCACTCTCCTGGAGGCCTAGACAGTGGCTGCTTCATGCTGCTGCCAAGGTTGTTCTCCTTATGCACATTCCCCACCTCCTAGCATGTGAAAGTTTTTTTTTTTTGAGACGGAGTCTCGCTCTGTCGCCCAGTCTGGAGTGTAGTGGTGCAGTCTTGGCTCACTGCAAGCTCCGCCTCCCGGGTTCACGCCATTCTCCTGCCTCAGCCTCCTGAGAAGCTGGGATTAGAGGCGCCCGCCACCACACCCGGGGAAATTTTTTTGTATTGTTTTTTAGTAGAGATGGGGTTTCACCGTGTTAGCCAGGATGGTCTTGATCTCCTGACCTCGTGATCCACCCATCTTGGCTTCCCAAAGTGCTGGGATTACAGGTGTGAGCCACCGCACCCAGCTGTGAATGTTTTTGAACTATAGCACCTGTGGTTGATGTAATGTATTCAGAAAAGAAAGGTGCTTTTTTTTTTTTAAGGGAGTTCTTTATTTTTTTCCCTTTTCTTATTTACTGCTTCTTTTATCCTCCAGACAAAAAGGAAAAAAAGAAAAAAAAGAAAGAAAAAGAGAAAGCTGACCGGGAGGTACAGGCAGAGCAACCATCCTCTTCGTCACCCAGACGCAAGACAGTAAAGGAAAAGGATGACCCTGGCCCTAAGAAGCACAGCAGCAAGAACTCGGAGAGAGCTCAGAAGTCAGAGCCCAGGGAGGGGCAGAAGCTCCCCAAATCCAAGACGGCCTACTCTGGTGGAGCAGAGGACCTAGAGAGGGAGCTGAAGAAGGAGAAACCCAAGCACGAGCACAAGTCCTCAAGCAGACGGGAGGCAAGAGAAGAAAAGACCAGGATTAGGGACAGAGGGCGGAGCTCAGATGCACATTCTAGCTGGTACAATGGGCGTTCCGAAGGGCGTAGTCACAGAAGTAGAAGTAGGAGCCGAGATAAATCCCATAGGCATAAAAGGGCCTGGCGCTCCCGGGAGCGGGAGTCTTCGAATCCCAGTGACCGTAGGCGTCACTGAAGACTGTTCAGCTGCTCAGTAGATTTGGAAATAATTATGTTTTTTAAATGCAGTCAAATTCAGTTGGGTTGTTACTATTTTTGTATCTAAAACTTCTGGGGCTGGATTCTTTTAATCCCTTGAGTATTAGAGTCATTGGAAGGGCTGCAGTTTCAACAGCTAGATATCGTGGATATTCTTTGCAGCATCCATTGTCCCTGTACCAGAGTATGTATTGTGAATTTTGGTTCATAAATATGGCTCTTGAACCCATAGACCCCAGTTGAAGATGGAATTTTCAGGAAAGGGAAAATACCAGATAATTCTAGAATTCTAGTCTTCCTGTTAGATGTTTATAGCCCAGCATCTTGGGACCTTTCTAGTTACTAGGTTTGGACAGCTTGATGTGAACGAATGGGATAGGATTTTTAAAATCAGCCAGCTCCATGCCCAAACCCTCCTGTTTGCAGAACTTTTTAATGTCTTTTCTTTTTCATTAAAACTTTTTTGTTTGATATGCCTCTTTCCACATTTTTTCTTTGCAATGTATTTATTATTTATTTGTATTTAGGTGAAATTCACATAACATAAAAACCATTTTAAAGGGAACAATTCGGTGGCATTTGGTACTGAACATCCACAGTGTTGTGTAACCATTGCCTCTGTCTAGTTCCAAAACATTTTTTATCATCCCAAAATGGAACCCTGTACCCGTTAAATAAGAACTCCCCATTTCCTCCCTTCTCCTTGTCCCTAGCAACCACCAGTCGACTTTCTGTTTATGGGTTTGCCTATTCTGGATCTTTCATAAAAATGGAATTATACAATTGTGGCCTTTTGTGTCTGGCTTCTTTCACTTAGTATAGTGTTTTTTTTTTTTTTTTTTAATTTGAGATGGAGTCTCACTCTGTCACCCAGACTGGTGTGCATTGGTGCAGTCTCAGCTCACTGTAACCTTTGCCTCCCGGGTTCAAGCCATTCTCCTGCCTCAACCTCCCCAGTAGCTGGGATTACAGGCACACACGCACCACCACACCTAGCTTATTTTTGTATCTTAGTAGAGATGGGGTTTCACCATGTTGGCCAGGCTGATCTTGAGCTCCTGACCTCAAGTGATCCGCCTGCCTTGGCCTCCCAAAGTTCTGGGATTACAGGCGTGTGTCACCACACCTGGCCTAATGTAGTGTTTTTGAGGTCCATCCACGTTGTAGCATGTATCGGTACTTCATTCCTTTTTATGGCTGTATCATATCCCATTGTATTGATAGAGCACATTTTGTTTATGCACTCCTCAGTGGGTGGACATGTGGGTTGTTTCTACTTTTTGACTAGCCAGATTCCTTTTTGTGTTCCAGACATACCAGGCTACCTTTTAGCCTTTGTCCTCTTTTCAAGTAGCCACTGTTGCTGGGATGGGAACCCTTTGTCAGCTTCATTGTCTGTCCTCCTGGTCTGCCTGGCAGTTCCTTCTTATTTTGAGTTTTAGCGTTCTTCTTTATCTGTCAGTCTCTTAATGAGTTTGGTAGGAACTAGGTCACAGGACCTTTAATAAATACTCCCTGGTAAATTATTAGAGGTCAGATTTCTGACCCTGCAAAATGAAAGACCAGAGCTTTAATAGTGAGGGCACTAAGTTGGACTTCCCTGTGTTAATTTGGACCCTTGGTTAGACATGCAGGAGAGTTTGGGAGAGTTTGTGGGGGATGTAGTAGGGGAGGGTCGAGGAGTCTGGGAAAGCTGTCAGACTATGATACAGATCTAACCTCTGGAGAAGAAATAGGAAGGAAGGGTGGGTAGGAAAAGTCTTGTGCAGTTCTAAGATGGTTTCAGCTAGACCAAAGTGAGTTGAGCCAGAGTCACCTGTCAGAGGAGCCCTGCTACATCAGCCATCATAAGCAGTTCATGCTATTGCCTCTTGGCCTCCATCTCAGCCATTGTGGCTGCTGTGCTCATGCGCCCATTATGCCAGTGCTGTGGTAGCCAGTGACAGAGGCCCATGAACCGGGTTAAGTCATTTCGTCTGCTTGTTTTTATATGTGGCAAGGAATTGGATCACATAATTATGGTTGCCGGTTAGGCAAGCCTAAAATTCATGAAACAAGAGCTGACACCGGTGGGATTTCTTCAGGGAAATCTGTTTTCCTCTTAAGGCTTTCAACTGATTGGTTGAGGCCCACCCACATTATTGATGGTAATCATTACTTAACTGATCGTAGATGTTAACCACATCTACAAAATCCACTACTTCCCCATTATCAACGGGATACGTTCCAAGACCCCCAGTGGATGCCTGAAACTGGCTAATGCCGAACCCTACATATACTATGTTTTTTCTGTACATATATATGATAAAGTTTAAATTATAAATTGGGTACAGTAAGATTAACAACAATAACAGTAAAACAACAGTTATAACAATATACCGTAATAAAAGTCATGTGAATGTGGTGTCTCTCAAAATATCTCATGTATGTAATATTTTCCGACAACAGTGAACCACAGGTAACTGAAACCACAGATAAGGGGGGATTACTGTACCTTCACAGCAACACCAAGTAGTGTTTGATTGAGCAACTGGGTACTATAGCCTAAGCCGAGTTGACACACAACAGTAACCTCACAGTTTACTATCTTGTCTGTGGAGGGGTTTGGGGGAGCAGCTTCAGAGGTTTCCACATGGCCTTCCTCACTATGACAGCTCTCACTCCAACAGACCAAGGAGCCATGGGGGCATTACTCCTACTGCCAGGTCAATTCCAGTTACACACTTAGGGCTAGGAAATGACCACTGGCTGGGTCAGCAGCAGGCCCACTGTGAATCCTGTTTTGGCCAGAATTTCAGTTATCACTTGGCCTCCATAAGCCCCTAGTCTAACCAGGGCCGTGATGATGCTTCCTGTCTCTAGGTATCAGTCAACTTAGATCTTGGGTCCAGTGTTCCGCCGAATGTTTGAGTATTCTCTCCCCAGTGTACATATACCCAAGTAAGTGGCTGTAGGTCCCTTTGGGGAAGTACTGGATGAATCATTGCATACTCACCATTGTCCTTCCCAGGGATCCAGCCACCTCTTTCCAGACCTGAAAACCGGCTGAAGTATGGCAGCTAAGCAAGGAAGTAGGACTTTTTACTGGGGGAAGCTCCCTTAGCCTCCTGCTCCTCCACTCCTCTTCAGCTTGTAGATAGGAAGCAACACCCTTTTTGACTGTTGCTCCTAGGGACACCATGTTCCATTAGCCATCTCCAGAACTCCTTGAAGGTAAAGCCCCCATGGCTGTCCTTCAGACCTCGTGGTTCGCTCTGGTATTTGTGGCCTCCTGCCTTCTGGAGGTTAAGCACCTCTGTCTGGTGTCTCTTACTCTGGGGCCCCATCATCCCCTTTGACACTGATGAGCACAGCTCTGTGATGGTCTCTCACTGTAAGCCTTCGCGTGCAGAGGTGGCCACCTCTGAACTTAGTGATGCTGGTGTCCCTCTCACCAGTGCCTTCCTGCTGACCTCAGTGCATGAGATGTCCCCTGCCCCACCATGGAACACTGTCTTCTGGTGGGCTTTTGACTTCATGTAATCTGTCCACCCCAGCATGCCCACTTCCCTTCATTCCTTCCTCTGCCATCTGCCAGGGCAGCTCAGGTCTTTCTACTTGGCCCAGCATTGGCCATTGCTTTCACTGGGCCTTTGAGATCCATCTTATTAGAGGCTGCTCACCCACTATGGGCCTTGCCAGGAGGTTAAGTCGTGTATCCTGAAAAAGGGCTCCCAAGTCTGAAGTTTTGCTTTTCTGGCTCTCTTGATATAGTACCTGTGAAATCCAAACCCAATACTTCCTTGACTTCCGCTAGCCTGTGCCAGCTAATTTTTGCAGCTCTTTGGTGTATGCTCCCTCCTTTATTAGGACCAGTACTTTCTTAGCCAGTTTCTGCTGAGATTAAACCCTAGTTACCAGTTTAGTAACCAGAGAGAGAGAGAGAGGGGCTGGGGACAGCTGTGAGTGAGGCACTGGTTGCCTAGTGTGGGGAGCAGCGTCTGCAGCATCTTCTGGCACAGGGGAAGTGCTAGCTCTTAGTAGAGAAGAGTGGGCCCCTCTGCAAACTGACAGTTGAACTAGTGTGTTTGCAGAGCCAGCACCCTCAGGGGTGTCCAGCCAGATGTTCCCATCCCAAGTCTTTCCAACCACATGAAGTCTTGTGGCCCTGACTTCAGCAGAACAGATCTGCTATGTAATAAATATTGACTGTTATATCTCTCTGGACTTGGGCAACTTGATCACATCTTCTCTTTGGCTCAGCCATGTCCGTTCCTCCACTGCAGGAGATCAGGGCCTCTTTGTAAGCTCCATGGAAGCCCTTTGGCTCTCACGAAACAGCGTTTAGTTGCTTATTAACTGTCACCCATTTCTCATTACCCTGTTGCAGGGCATCAGGACAATTTAATAATACTCTTATCTAGCCATTTCCACTGTCTTTGCAGGGCTTATCCCTCCCAGATTTTCAAAAGTCTGAGCCAGGATACCTGCAAGGCCATTCTCCCAGTTTTCCCAGGTTATCTCCACAGAAATCTTTAGCAGTTGGACTACCACCCTGTGCCAGTGTCCATTTTACCAAGCAGGCAGTGAGCGAAGCCATCCCAGAACCCCATCTCGCCATTGCCTGTATTCTTGGACCACCACCAGGACCATTTGTGTTAGTTTGGGTTCTCTGAAAGGCAGATGCCAAGATGAGATTAGATGTATGAGAGATTTACCAGGGGAAACTCCCATAGGGAAAATGGGGAGGGAGTCAGATAGAGCCTAGATAGATGCACATCTAACCCCTGTGGAGGACAGAGAAAAGGAAGGATGGGTAGGAAAAGTCTTAGACTGCAGGGTGCAGTTCTCAAATTTGTTTTTATTTTGTTTCATTGTAAATTAACAAATAATTGTATGTACGTATGGGATACAAAATGATGTTACGATTTATGAATCATAACACCATGTGTGGAATGAATACATCAAGCCAATATTCAAGTGATGCAGTTCTAAGGAGGTTTCAGCAAAACAAACGTGTTTCTCAGGAGGGACGGTTCGCCACAGGCCCTGAGCGCCCCTGCACGTTCTTGGCGAGTATCTGAAATCAATGTGGAACCATTGCTGCAGATAGTCACTGTAAGGAATTTAAAATTGTATTAGTCTCGTTCAGACTGCTATGTAACAAATATTGACTGTTACATCTCTCTGGACTTGGGCAACTTCATCACATCTTCTCTTTGGCTCAGCCATATCTATTCCTCCACTGCAGGCTTCAGAAGCAATGCTAGGCCTGTAACCAACAAATGACCCCATGTGGGCTACGAGCCTACATGGAGAATAAACACCCAACAGTCCTGAGAAACTTCAGATAACAAAGGGAGTGTGCTGTGGAACTTCTCAAATCTCGAGAATCTGGCCAGTTCTCTAGGTTTCAGAACATCCTGAGACACACAAAGTAAAACCTTAAGCATTATTGATTAAACTTTCAGAGCTGCACATTTGCACGTTAGCTGTTAATTTTAGCTAGGGTGAGCAACACCCTTGTTGACTATTGCTCCTAGGGACACCATGTTCCATTGGCCATCCCCACAACTCCCTGAAGGTAATACAGACCTTGGCTGTATTACCCTGTGGCTGTCCTTCAGACCTTGTGGTTCGCTCTGGTAATACAAGCTGGGACCCTCCAATTGCTCTCTGAAGTCTCACTCATGGAGTGGACACACTGCCGGGGACCTGTTCCAACTGGGACTCCAGATGGCTGTATCCAGGACTTCCCAGCACTGCTTGATCTGGGTGTAGGTATTCTCCCCAGTTTGTTGAAAAAAACAAAACAAAACAAAAAAAACAAAAAAACATATTTTCCTTTTACTTTTCCCTTTTCTCCTACTTTAGCTTTTGCTAAGTTAACTATTATACTCTTTTGTTACATTGATCATTAAACTTTTAACTGCATTTGAGTGTAATATTACAGTTTCTTTTGCTCGTGAATCCTCAAACCCAAAATGATGAAACTTTCAGCAAAACAGTCACATAGGCAACCAAGTAGGGCAAGGTGACCACAGTGTGACTACTATTTAACTGCTCACTTCCCAGGGGAGGGGCACTGGCTACTTTGCTCATTACCCAAAAAGTCCTGAGCCCTTGATCCTAGGTTCCTTAGCTGTGATTCAACTGCCTGTATGCATAGCGTCCATCTGAGCCTGTTGCATTGTCCCGTGGCACTTGGGGGCAGGGGAACTGGAAAAACCACACTGATGCTCATGTTGCTTGCTGTGTTGTAATAAACTGTCTCGTTTGAACCCATTAAATTTCATTGTCTATGTTCGACACCTATGATGAAGAAATGGCAGGTTTTTTCCTGGTCATTCTCTATTAGATGGGGGCTCTTCCTTGACAGCATCCCTGACCCAAAGTCACGTGTTAGGGGAGTCCTTTGCTTCATAGAAATGGCCTGCCTTAGTGTCTCTGCCACACCGAGAGATGCCTGTAGAAAGTTTGGTTTTGGTGAAAATGCAGTGATGCATGGTAGGTTTCAGCCACGTTGGATTTCAGCTGCAGTAGTGTTGAATTTCAGAGCTCAGTGGTCAGCTACGCTCCCTGCAGTCAGAGGTCTGAGGGGCACAGATACATCTTGCTCTAGGCCCAGCCTGAAACAACTCACTAGTCATTGACTTTAATTAACCTTTGGGAACAGTGAATGTTTACTTGTTCCTTTCATGAGTTGACTTCACAGAGGACATTTGGAATTCATTAGTGGACAAATTGCTAGTGACCTCAAACCTAAACAGCCACATTGAGTGAAGTGCTCATGAAGAATACTGTTTAGTTCTTAGCATATCAATATTTTTTTGATGTGGCCTAATTAACACCTGAATCTGTCAGTCTCTTTTTTTGTTTGTTTGTTTTTGTTTTTTGCTTCCTCTAACGTATTGAGGCATGTACCTAGTAAGTACCTGACTTGGTAGTTTATGGACTCATGAATCCTAAGTTGGAAATGATCCTTATCTGGTACAGGCCATTCCTTCTGTAAACATGTTTTGAAGCTCTTTGAAAGAAGTAACATGGTCATCATCTAAATGGGTATTCTAGTGAAGTGGAAAGTGCTCCCCCATGGGCTGTTATGACCAAAGAATAAAGTCAAACTTTTCCTGGTGTCTTTTATCTGAAAATGTAAACTTAGAAGATATAATTTGAGGAGTGACTATTTGCACTATGAATGATTTAACCTAGACTTCTTCCTTAACTCAATAAGTGGCCCCTGAGTTTTGCAAGTGTTACTGGAAACAGCACAAAATAGATGATAAGAGCAGATCATATTTTTCAACAGGAAATAATGAACAATTACATTTGTGATAAGCATTTGGTATTCTATAGCTGAAGGATGATCAATAGTAAGTCATCAAAGATACATTGGTCCCTAGATGGATCATTCAAAATACTGAAGTTATGTGCCAGGTGCTATAAAGTGGCAAAACTGTAGGACACATGTGAATTGTGTTACTTTAAACTATATGCTTGTCATACAGATGTATAGCCATTGTAATTGTATATTTAATCTCAAAACAATTTGCTCTCTAAAATGAACATCAGTCCAAAATTTGGTTCCTTTTTGTTGGCTTAGAATTTAAAAGATTACTTTGGGGATGATTGAAGATGACCTAGCCTCTTTAAAGAAGCTGTTCAAAGAAGCCTGAATGAATGTTTTATTTTTTAAAAAAATTTTTGTTTCCATAGGTTTTTGGGAAACTGGTGGTATTTGGTTACATGAGTAAGTTCCTTAGTGGTGATTTGTGAGATTTTGGTGCATCCATCACCTGAGCAGTACACACTGAACCCAATTTGCAGTATTTTATTCCACATACCCCTTCCACCCTTTCCCCTGAGTCCCCCAAGTCCATTGTATCATTCTTACACCTTTGCATCCTCATAGCTTAGCTCCCACTTACAAGTGAGAACTTTGGATATTTGGTTTTCCAGTCCTGAGTTACTTCACTTAGAATAATAGTCTCCAGTTCCATCCAGGCTGCTGTGAATGCCACTAATTCATTCCTTTTTATGGCTGAGTAGTATTCCATCATATATATATATATATCTTGCAGTTTCTTTGTCCACTCGTTGATTGATGGGCATTTGGGCTGGTTCCATATTTTTGCAATTGCGAATTGTGCTGCTATAAATATGCGTGTGCAAGTATCTTTTTCGTATAATGACTTCTTTTCCTCTGGGTTTTTTCTCATGCCTCATGTGAACCTGAGGCATTTGATGTCATTCTATTCACCTTAGGTTGGGATTAGGATTTGTTTAAGAAATGATATTGGTGATGATGATAATATTTCTTTGAGAGGAAGGCATTTATTTACAAGCAGCTAATCACAACAGCAAAAAACCTTCATGATTATTAACGTAAATACCTAAGTTTGTTAGGTTTTCATTAGTATACCATATGATTGTTAAATGATAAAGTATGCTGTGTAATTGTTATCAGAGTGAACATCTTACTTTGTGTGCTGTTTTCACTTATACATGCATTTATGTGTTCATATTATCACTGTCCTTGTGATTTTCAGTTGCTATGTAGTATTCTTTTCTGCTGATACACCACACCTGTCTCCCACTTGGATTGTTTTTCTTTACAATTAATAGTACTGCTATGAACATTTTAATATTGACCCCCTTAAAAGTTTTTCCTTTCCTTTAAGGTTTCCTTGGACTGTATTCTCTAAAGTAGAGTTACCAGGTCCAAAAGTACAGATATAACCCTACCTTGTCTTACTTGCTGTCAGATTGCTTTTCAGAAAGAACAAATTTTTAGAACCACCATCACTATAGAGTTCAAGTGTAATTCTTTCCGTACATTCCTGGATTTGATCATTTTATTATTTTTTGCTTCTCAGAAAGATATATTGTGATACCTTCAGTTTATTCTAATTTACATTTTCTTTCATGACAGGTGAAGCTGTCTGTGCATTTTTACTGTAGTCTTTTTTTAAATTTTCTTTCTTCTTTCTTTCTTTCTTTCTTTCTTTCTTTCTTTCTTTCTTTCTTTCTTTTTTTTGAGATGGAGTTTCACTCTTGTTGCCCAGGCTGGAGTGCAGTGGCGTGATCTCTGCTCACTGTAACCTCCACCTCTTGGGTTCAAGTGATTCTCCTGGCTCAGCCTCCCGAGTAGCTGGGATTACAGGCGTGAGCCACCACGCCCGGCTAATTTTGTATTTTTAGTGGAGATGGGATTTGACCATGTTGGCCAGTCTGGTCTTGAACTCCTAACCTCAGGTGATACACCTGCCTCGGCCTCCCAAAGTGCTGGGATTACAGGCATGAACCACCACGCCTGGCCAGCTGGTGCAGGTTTTGATTTGCTCTTTGTGATTACTTGACTTTGGTGTTCTAGATGAGGCCTATCCTTTCTCCATCAATTGGATTTTGCCAAGTGCAGAGCAACAGGTATGACCGAAAAGCATGAGCTCTCCACTAGCCATATCGGTGCTGAAGGGGTCAAGAGGATTCCTGGAGGCTTGAAAGCCCCTCTGAGAAGTCAGATCTTTGCACTGCCCTAGATGTTCAGGGATATATCTTGGAAATGAACTATTAGAGAGCCCCTAAAGCTCACCTGAATTGGCTTGTACTTACAAAGCCATGTACTAACTAGATCTGCACTATCTAATAAGGGAGTCCCTAGCCACATATGGCTATTTAAATGGAAATAAAATGAAAAATCCAGTTGGATGTGGAGAAATAGGAACACTTTTACACTGTTGGTGGGACTGTAAACTAGTTCAACCATTGTGGAAGTCAGTGTGGCAATTCCTCAGGGATCTAGAACTAGAAACACCATTTGACCCAGTCATCCCATTACTGGGTATATACCCAAAGGATTATAAATCATGCTGCTATAAAGACACATGCACACATGTGTTTATTGCGGCACTATTCACAATAGCAAAGACTTGGAACCAACCCAAATGTCCAGCAATGATAGACTGGATTAAGAAAATGTGGCACATACACACCATGGAATACTATGCAGCCATAAAAAATGATGAGTTCATGTCCTTTGTAGGGACATGGATGAAACTGGAAACCATCATTCTCAGCAAACTATCGCAAGGACAAAAAAACAAACACTGCATGTTCTCACTCATAGGTGGGAACTGAACAATGAGAACACATGGACACAGGAAGGGGAACATCATACTCCGGGGACTGTTGTGGGGTGGGGGGAGGGGAGAGGGACAGCATTAGGAGATATACCTAATGCTAAATGACGAGTTAATGGGTGCAGCACACCAACATGGCATATGTATACATATGTAACAAACCTGCACATTGTGCACATGTACCCTAAAACTTAAAGTATAATAATAATAAAATTTAAAAAAAAGAAAAAGAAAAATCCAGTTCCTTAATCACACTAGTGACTCAACAGCCACACGTTGTTTGTGACTACTGTACTCAACTGTGCATATATAATCCAATCCCATTATCACAGAACATTCCATCAAACAGCACTGAATTGGACCATTTACACATGATGGGATTGTATGTAGCTATGTAATCCATTGTGAAAACCTCTCTGGATCTTTCTATGCCCCTCTAAACCCTACTTGTCCTTTGAGGGTTGGCTCAATTCTAGTTCTCCCAGGAAACATCTCCTGACCACTCCAGCTCACAGCAATGACTCCATTCGTGGAACCCCCTAGAGCAGGGGTCCCCAACTCCACTGGTCTGTGGCCTGTTAGGAACCGGGCCACACAGCAGGACATGAGCAGCAGGGCAAGCAAGCATTACCACCTGAGCTCTGCCTCCTGTGAGATCAGCTGTGGCATTAGATTCTCATAGGGAGCTCAAACCCTATTGTGAACTGTGCACATGAGGGATCTAGGTTGTGTGCTCCTTATGAGAATCTAATGCCTGATGATCTGAAGTGGAACAGTTTCACCGTAGAATCCATCCCCACCCTACCCCACCGCCATTTGTGGAAAAATTGTCTTCCATGAAACCAGTCCCTGGTGCCAAAAAGGTTGGGGACTGCAGACCTAGAGCACCCAAAATACTTGACACACTGTCTTATTGGTGTCACACTTTTGCTTGTCAGTTAGTCTTATCTTCCTAAGAAGGCTACAGGGACCTCAAGAGAAGAGCTTAAATCACACACTGCCTGGGTTCCTCTTCTCATGCCAGAATGCATAGCAAAAACATTTATCAAACTCTCCTTTTTTCTAGCTGTCTTCTGTACTTTGCTCTTGTTTTCAGTATTTAGAAGAATCAGCATGTAGGACACCATGTCATGCTTCAAAAACCATATAGAGGAAGGTCAGCATGCTTATTGATGTCAGGTGTAGCACTTCAGCTTCTGTCTTGGTGAGGTGGCAGGAGTGAGGACAGGATTGAGGAAGATTTGGGAAAATTGGTATTAGATCTTGAAAACACCTTTGACAGAGCAAAGGAAAATGATACCTTCTTTTGTAATTTCAAAGCTCTGTTTGACAGTACTGGGCTTAGCATCTATGAATGCACCAAAAGGGGTATGGACATTTATTTGACTTTCTAATTGAGGCTGTCGTGCTAGGGGATTGATAGTTTAGGACTCAGAAAGAAGCATTTCTAGAGTAACTTATAGTTTTGTGTGTGTGTGTGTGTGTGTGTGTGTGTTTTTTTTTAGACAGAGTTTCTCTCTGTCACCCAGGCCGGAGTGCAGTGGCATGATAGCTCACTGCAACCTCTGCCTCCTGGGTTCAAGCAATTCTCCTGCCTCAACCTCCTGAGTAGATGGGACCACAGGCCTGTGCCATCATGCCCGCTAATTTTTGTATTTTTTTTTAGTAGAGACAGGGTTTCCCCATGTTGGCCAGGCTGGTCTCGAACTCCTGACCTAAAGTGATCTACCCAGCTTGATCTCCCAAAGTGCTAGGATTATAGGCATGAGCCACCGTGCCTGGCCAAATAACTTACAGTTTTAAAGCACTGTCACAAAGAATCTTTATTTGCTCCTTTTCACACCTCTGGGGGAGGAAGCAGGAGAGGTCAGTGAGGTCAGACACCTCATCTAAGGGTTATATGGGTAAAAAGTAGCTAAGTTGGCACTAGGATCAGCTCTGCACTCCCTGAATCCTGATGCTTCTTGAGCCAGCTTTGCAGAGCCTGCCTCCCTCATCCTAGCAGATAACTGTGAAAAAACTTAACAAAGGCCAGGCGTGGTGGCTCACGCTTGTAATCCCAGCACTTTGGGAGGCCGAGGCGGGCGGATCACGAGGTCAGGAGATCGAGACCACGGTGAAACCCCGTCTCTACTAAAAAATACAAAAAATTAGCCGGGCGTGGTGACGGGCGCCTGTAGTCCCAGCTACTCGGAAAGGCTGAGGCAGAATGGCGTGAACCCGGGAGGCGGAGCTTGCAGTGAGCCGAGATTGCGCCACTGCACTCCAGCCTGGGCGACAGAGTGAGACTCCGTCTCCCAAAAAAAAAAAAAAAAAAAAACAACTTAACAAGCTAATTTCACATGAAAAGGTAAATTTCAATTCAAGTGCCAGGTTCATTTCAGAATGTCCAGGTGAAAGCAGCAGAGCATTTTAAAACCACATCAGTTCTCACCCACTTTGGGTAAACTTTCAGTTGACTGGCCCCAACAGATCTGTTTGTTGCGTGAGCTATAAAGGACTTGTGTGGCCAATAAGGTCTCCATTTGGACCCATTTTTTCTGCACCACTTGTTTTGTGCATAGGGCCTTTAAAACATATCCTAGTTCATGGTAACAAAATGATTATTGTATCTGTAAGGGCAGAAATGAACATTTATCTACGTTGCTGATGCATCACGACAGGATGTGATAGCACATGAAAAAAAACAGGGGCATAAAACACATACTTTCTTATTTCCAGTAAAAGATTAAATTCTCGTATACCTCTTGTAGTTACCTGGTTTTTATCTTCTCCAGCAATATAACCTTGGGAACCTCAAGAATCTAGGGCTTAAACTAAGGTAGCAGAGAACAAATTTACCCTTAAGCAAAGGGGAAAAAGTCTAGCTTTCAAATTAATAATGCAGTACTAGAATATGCTGGTAGTTTTAAAAACTAGTAAGAGTGACCTAGAAATTAATAAGGAAAACGCCAAAATTTGCAGGGACAAAGATGAGGACTTGAAGGGAGAGATGGATAGTCTGAAAAAGCAAGACAAAGACTTTTAGTTACAGTATTGAGGTGTGTGCTGCAAGGCCATATTCTGGAGATCTCATAGGAGGAGAAAAATGAAGCTTTGGTTTTGAAATTTGGTGATGTTGCTAAAAATGTGGATGCCTGGATTCTGTTTCCTGGAGGTGCTGACTGGGCAGGTCTGCAGAGGGGCCATGATTCTGCATCATTAATAAGCACCCCGAATGATCCTGATGCAAACAGTCCCGGACGACACTTTGAGACTCTGCCTCCAAGTTGCAGTCACTATTAGATTCTGCATGTTGCTCAAGATCGGCAGATGACTGGTATCCTAGGATCATAGCACACAGGAAGCTCATTCTGAGAAGTACAGTGAACCCTTTGGCTACAAATTCATACTTTTTTTCAAAGTAAAACTGCTGAAAAGAGAAACTGGGCAGTAGGTGTGGCATTCATAGTGTGTAGGAAGTAGGAGAGTTCAAATGAAGCCAGCTTGGTGAGACCAATTCTCTTTCCAAAAGCAAACCCTGGAGGATTCAACAGCTTAACACAGATACCCTGATGCTGCTTTCATCAGCTTGTGGGCAGAGTGGTGAGGTTCATTTGGTCACTGTGAAGGGAGACATGTGCCTGGGGTGTTTATGGCCAAAGTAAATGGGCCATAGTGCATGCTAAGTGCTAGGGAATGACACTTCATACTATGAACTGATTTACATTCCCAATAAAACTGTATTTGTAAAAAAAATACATCATAAGCTATAATGGATATGTGCTGGTCCAGAAGTCCTCTTTTTATTGTGAATTTTCTTAAATAGGCATCATTGTAATTTTTAGTAAGTTCTCCTTTGTGGACCTTCTTTCTATTTTGAGCATCTTAGCACAAGTTTGGCCATTTGTGCATTTCTCCCTCCAAAAGGAAGCAGCATCAGGGTATCTGTGTCAAGCTGTTGAATCCTCCACGGTTTGCTTTTGCCTTATCAGAGAAAAAATAAGTTATCTGAATTGACGACTGCTGTGCAGTGAGTTCCTGTATTGGACAGAATATAGCGGTTGGGTGGAGGTGTTCCTGCTCAGTACAGAAGAATGTGCTTTTACTACTTGGTTGGGCATGCGGTTGGAAACCTACATGGGATATTTTTCGCTTGCCACTGTACTCTGCAGACTGTCCTTGGTCACTGCCCAATTCTGGGATACAGTGGCAACTGGATGTAGCCCCGGGCTGGCGGAAAGAAATTGTACGGGATGAAAGTCACAAGCCCTGTGAGGTTTGAGCCCCAGCGCAGCCATTTGTTGGCTGTGCAACCTCAGGCAGGTCATTTCCCTCCATTTTCTCTTCTATAAAATAGGACATAAGACTCGTGGAGGAAGCACAGTACGGTAGGCTATTTCCCTTTCATGACTCCGTTTTCTCTTAATAAAATGGAGATGACGCTCTGCAGGGCAGATGTGAGAAAATCACATTCTCAGCAGAATGTCTGGTGCATAGCCGCTACTTAATAAATGTTACTTCCAATACCTGCTACCCCTCTGCCGTGAGATGCAAGTCAGAGAGCTGCATACTAACCTGCAAATTGCAATCTAGATGCACAATAAATCATATGTTTCAACCCCATGCTGGTGGCAGATGGGGGTGTGCAAGGCAGGAGCCCCTCATTCCAGAGGGGTGAGTAGACAGACATTTATATTCAAAATGACATCACTGAGCGCTGGATTATAAAATGATATATATTTTGTACCTGAAATGTCATTATTTGAAGACTATGCATCGGCGAGAATGCTTTTGCATTGAAAGAGGGTTATGAACTGCCCAGACAAAAGTGAAATACTTATCATAGGCCCCTGCCCTTTGATGGATAGTGAACAACAGAAATACCTAGAAACCCTCAAAGGTTGAAACCATTGTGGCATTGCACCCAGTAATCTCTGTCCTCTGCTCTTCCTGGGCTTGAGTTCTCATAATTCTGGTCGATTATGACCACCCAGGATTGGCCCCAGCCTTGGATGTGGACCTTGGCTGCCCTTGTAGGATCATAGCAAAGGCTCAGTTGTCCCAGGTCACAAAAAATGTCAGCCATGTCTGCCTCTCCCTCCTGGGACCTGGAATAAATAAAACATGATGGGTCCTTCTCCAAGAGAAGATAATGTTAGCAGGGGTCTGGCGGGGAGAAGGGGGAAAGGGCTGTCTATTTTACCGCCCTGATCTCCTTTTCAAGAATTCTCAGCAATTGTGCGGTCTAGAGCAAGAAAGTGGCGGGTGGGGTCGCAGAAGCACAGAGTTGATGTTGAGGCAGGCTTAGCCCCTGGCTTTCCTCTGGATCTTTATCGATTTATTCCCTCTTGGAACACAGAGGCAGCATGGTCCCAGAAGGAGACAAAATACACTGGGGTGGGTGGCGGGGTTACAGGGTAGCCACTCCATGGTGGTGGCAGTTCAAAAGGAAGTGGAAAATCAGTGAAGTAAGGCCTAAATACGCTAGGTGAGAGAAGCGTGTTTTGTATTGATTGTGTGGAGAGCAGAGTATTATCTCAAGAGTTTGACTCTGGTTCTTCCGAGAGGATTTGAGGCAGCTTATGAATTAAGACGTTGCAAAGCAGGGTACTTTAAGGGATAAACTGGGACAGGGACAATGGAAAGCACTTGTTCTTAACCCTGGCTGCACAGTAGAACCACCAGGAGAAATTTTAAAAATATGCATGCTTGGGCTTCACTCCAGTTGAACAGGAATCCCTGAGTGTGGGACAAGTATTGGTATATTTTTAAAATTCCCCAGGTGCCTCTAATATGCAGCCAGGTTGAGAAGCTGGAGGAGCAGATGCTACCAAATCCCTGACATGAGTAGATCAAATCAGTGGTTCGCAACATTGGCTGTATATTCAAATCACCCAGAGAGCTTTTAAAATCCCATCGCCTAGGCTGCAACCCGGACCAATAGAATCCGAATCTCTGGCGAGGGTGGGGGGAACGGGCAGGCATCAGTTGTTTTTAAAGTTTGCCAGATGGTTTCGATGTGCAGCCCGGGTTAAAAAGCTCTGCTCTGTGGCCGGGCGCAGTGGCTCACGCCTGTAATCCCAGCACTTTGGGAGGCCGAGGGGGGCGGATCACAAGGTCAGGAGATCGAGACCATCCTGGCTAACACAGTGAAACCCCGTCTCTACTAAAAATACAAAAAAATTGGCCGGGCGTGGTGGTGGGCGCCTGTAGTCCCAGCTACTCGGGAGGCTGAGGCAGGAGAGTGGCATGAACCTGGGAGGCGGAGCTTGCAGTGAGCCGAGATGGCGCCACTGCACTTCAGCCTGGGCAACAGAGCGAGACTCTGTCTCAAAAAAATAAAAGAAAAGCTCTGCTCTGTGTAGTGGTTCCCAAACATGGCTATACAGCAGATTCACAGGGAGAGGCATTTAGGAACTCCTAACGTAGAGACTAAATTTGACGCTGATGGCTAAAGCATTAGTCTGTTCAACAAATGTTTGTTGAGCATATACTAAACGTCAGTCACTATGTTAGGTGCTGGGGATGTGGTTATGAACAAAACAAAGCCCTTGCTTTCATGAAGTGCATACATATTCAAGGAAATATCATCTACCAGGGGATGAGGGCAGGAATTTTTGTCTGCTTTGATAACTGCTGAATCTCCAGTGCCTAGCACATAGCAGGCTCCTGATAAACAACTGTTGAATGAATGAATACTGACTGAAGGGTGAATTAAGTGCTATGAAGAAAAGTTACAGTGGGATAAGGGGATAGTGTGTGTGTGTGCATGTGTGCGTGGTCAGGGAAGGCCTCACTGAGAAGGTGGCTTTTGAGCAAGGCCCAAATGAGAAGAGGGAGCAAGCTGCACAGCTATCTGAGGGCGCAGAGTTCCTGGCAGAAGAATAGCAAGTGCAAAGGCCCTGAGGTGGGAACATGTTGGCATGTTAGAGCAGCAGTAAGGAGGCCAGTGTGGCTGCAGTAGAGTGACAACAGAGAGGTAATGGTGGGAGGGGAGAGGGTGGGCAGCTCATGTAGGGCTTGGTAGACCATGGTCAGGGCTTTGGCATTAATGGAAACACCACGGCCACTTTTTCTGTGTCTGACACTGGAGAACATATGTATTCATATATAGAGAGAATACTATTTTCCTGGAGTGAAATGCCAGCAGAAGTGTCTATGCTACTCCATAAAGGCTGCTGAGTATCTTAATGAAACTTATCTTTAACTATAGATTTATAAGGAAAAAAAATATCAGCAAGTAAAATCAGCAGAGAGAGTCCACGCAAACCAGGGAATCAGCATGGTGAAAGGAAGAGCCTGTCAGTGGCCTCCAGACTGGAGACTCTACCTCTCCTCTTTGCAATCTTATTTGGAAATTGTGGTCTATAAGTGAAATTTGAGGTTTTTCAAATCAATTTTAATATTGAGAAATGAGAAATGACTGGAAAATTGATAGGCTCTGTGTGTGTGTGTGTGCACACGCGCACATGCATGAGTATGCACTTATGTACAAATACTGGGAATGGGTTTAAAGTGAACCAAGAGGAAAGCAAAGGTGACACAAAACAAAAGAGAATCTGTAGCACTGCGTCTGGAATTGGTGGGTTCTTGGTCTTGCTGACTTCAAGAATGAAGCCACAGACCCTTGCGGTGAGTGTTACAGTTCTTAAAGATGCTGTGTCTGGAGTTTGTTCCTTCTGATGTTCGGACATGTCTGGAGTTTCTTCCTTCTGGTGGGTTTGTGGTCTTGCTGACTTCAAGAGTGAAGTGGCAGACCTTCGTGGTGAGTGTTACAGCTCTTAAAGGCAGCGCCTCTGGAGTTGTTTGTTCCTCCTAGTGGGTTCATGGTCTCGCTGACTTCAGGAGTGAAGCTGCAGACCTTCGCAGTGTGTGTTACAGCTCATAAAGGTGGCATGGACCCAAAGAGTGAGCATCAGCAAGATTTATTGCAAAGAGCAAAAGAACAAGACCTCCATAGCATGGAAGGGAACCCAAGGGGCTGCTGCTGCTGGCTCGGGTGGCCTGTTTTTATTCCCTTATTTTGCCCCACCTGCATACTGCTGATTGGTCCATTTTACAGAGAGCTGATTGGTCCGTTTTACAGAGAGCTGATTGTTCCGTTTTACAGAGTGCTGATTGGTCCGTTTTACAGAGTGCGGATTTGTCCGTTTTGACAGAGTGCTGATTGGTGCGTTTACAAACCTTTAGCTAGACAGAAAAGTTCTCCAAGTCCCCTACCCCATTAGCCAGACACAGAGTGCTGATTGGTGCATTTACAAACCTTTAGCTAGACACAGAGCACTGATTGGTGCATTTACAATCCTTTAGCTAGACAGAAAAGTTCTCTAAGTCACCACCTGACTCAGAAGCCCAGCCAGCTTCACCTCTCAGCGTCAGCTCTCGTTGGAAACTTCCCAAGAGGGCTTAGGGAAGGGGGTTTCTAGGGATCACACCTAGGACTGGCCACTCTTTTGGAGAGCTTCGTAGAAGGGGTCAGTCCCCAGGGACATTGGGAAGTAGTTGGAATCAACACTCATTTCCCCCAGCAGTGCCCTTTCCTCTCTGAAGCATCTGTTCCCTCTCTCCTTGGTCTTCCAGGCCTCACCTGGTCTACCTGGGAGTGCCATGCAACACACTTTCTTCGGATTTTTTGCCAGAGGCTCCAGGAACAGAGCTAATTGGTGGGGGAGGGGACTGTGTTAAGATGTTAAGAGGCAACCGTGGCTTACTCTGCTCTTGGACAAGGACAATGACTGAACTCAAAGGTGAAGACTTTGATGAAGGGATTTTTGGGCCCCAGGAGCCAGCCCCAGTGGAAGAGATTTGGCCCCAGGAAGGTGTGAACAAGAGAGAGCTTCTTGAGGCCCCACACAGCACACCACACAAGCGGTTTCCTTTATTTTCGCTTGGCAACCAGGTCATTTCTTTCAGGGCCCCACTGCATTGCAATGAGGGGCCAGCGAAAAAGACTTACCTTCATGGAGCTTGCATTCTCTGGATCTAGATCTGTAAGACTTTCTGTGATCAAGCACAATATTGGAAAGCAGTTGTTTCTGAGACATGTATATATTATTGGCCCAAAAAAATCTCAATACTTTTATTATTAAAGAATCAGAAATTAAGCAAACAGTAAAAGCTGAAAGAGGTGAGATCCCTAGAATGCTGGGCACAGATCTTGGCTCTTTCCTCAGACCCTGGGAAAGATGGTACCCTGGGAAAGATGGTGTGTTGTTATGAGAAAAACGGGACTGTAATGGATCCCCAAACTGGGAAGGAGCTGAGAGACCAAAGAATGACTCAGACAGGTCCAGCTTGACGAGCAGGTAAGTTTATTAGGACTTACCTACAGTGCGCTCCTGGGCAGCAGCAGGACAACTCCAGAGATCCACCTCATCCCCCATCTCTAAGCTGCTTTGAAGCTAATTTTCTGGCTCTTTGCCTACTGTGTATGTGCAATGAGACTGTTTTCCTTGGTAGGTTCTCAGATACTCCACAGGATGTTGGGGTCTCAGGCACCTGCTCCTCAGCTGGGTGCCGTGGCCTTGGCTCACTGCCAGCCTTCAGGTTTCAAGCAGCGAATATAGACCCTTAAGTAACCTGGTGGGGGACCCATCACACTACAAGTGTGACATGGTGGAAGGAGCACCAGCCAGAGTGCCAAGAGAGACAGGCTTTGCAACCAGCTGCCCATCCTTGCACAACCATTCATATTCTGTGGGCCTCTTTGCTCATCTGTAAAATGGGAGATTAGGCTGTGCCTAATCTGGAACGAGTCTTCCAGGTAAAGGAATGACAGAGGGGAAGGTGCCAGTCATAGGGAATAGTGACTTCCTGTGAAATACGGAGAACGCTGAGGCACCAGAAAATGTCAATATGCCAGTGACTGAAATTCAGACTGAGGAGATAGAAATGATAGTGAGAGACATTTCAAAAAGATCCACAGCTAGTAGTAAAAATAGCCCTAGACTTCACTTCGCTTCACTACTTAGAGCTGGGTGAACACTTGAGAGTTATTAACTTCTCGGACACTGTTTCTTCAACTGTAAAATGGGGATGTGACCATTTTCTCAAGAGCACCAGATGAAATCATGTGTATGTATTTGATATACATTTTGTAAATGTATAATTATAAAGGGCAAGGAAGAGAGGACTCCTTCTAGATTACTCTTTGGGTCAAGAGTTCTAGAAAAAAACAACAACAGAAAACCTCAGTTACCCGGAATATGAAGATCTCATTAGTTGAATTGTTTGATGAAATTGGTTAACCAGAATATCCTCTAACCTCTAAATTTTATTATTTGTTGCTAGTTGTTCTACAGTGTCTGAATGTCTTCTTCTTCTTCTTCTTCTTCTTCTTCTTCTTCTTCTTCTTCTTCTTCTTCTTCTTCTTCTTCTTCTTCTTCTTCTTCTTCTTCTTCTTCTTCTTCTTTTTTTGAGACAGAGTCTTGCTCTGTCACCAGGCTGGAGGGCAGTGGCGTGATCTTGGCTCACTGACTCTGTCACCAGGCTGGAGGGCAGTGGCGTGATCTTGGCTCACTGCGACTTACGCCTCCCGGGTTCAAGTGATTTCTCCTGCCTCAGCCTCCCGAGTAGCTGATAGTACAGGCACACACCACCACGCCCAGCTAATTTTTGTATTTTTAGTAGAGACGGGGTTTCACCATATTGTCCACGATGGTCTCGATCTCTTGACCTTGTGATCCACCCGCCTGGGCCTCCCAAAGTGCTGGGATTACAGGCATGAGCCACCGCGCCCGGCCTAAAGTGTCTGAATGTACTTTCTTACCTTAGGAAGTCTTGTACACTGCACATATTTGAACTAACTTTTTTCTGATGATTGAGGCCATGTGGATTTATCAGGGCCATCATTCCAAATATCAGTTTTTAATGTGTGTAGGCTAAATGCATACCAACCCATCAGGATATACCTAGGAAGTTGTTTTGAGGAAGAGGGCACAGAAGAATCCCAGGTATTTAAGAGCCCTAGATAAACTGATTCAAGTTAAGATTTTATGGTTTATTCTGTGAAACTAAGAATTCGTATCACCAGCCCTGACCTCCCCACTGAATGTAGACTTAAATAGCCAATGACTTGGGTGATCTCTCCACTTGAACATCTGATGGGCCTCTCAAACTCAACAGAGCCCAAACAGAGTTTTGTCTGCAACTCTCTTCTCCACCTTTGCTCCTCTCAGAGTCTTTCCTGTTTCACCAAATGGCACCACCAGCCAGCCACTCAGTTACTCAAGTCAAAATTATAGGAATCATCTTGATTATTCTTTCTTCCTCACCTCCAACATTCAGTCCATCATCAGATTCTGCTGACTCCACTTTCAAAACATATTCTGAATTTGTACTGCCTCCACTGCCACCTGCTAGTCCAAGCCACCGTCATCTCTCTGGTTGGCTTATTGTAATAGCCTTCTAACTGGTATCCCTGCTTTAATCCTATCCCTACTCAGTTTATTCTCCCACTTGGAGCAAGAGAGATTTTTTTTTTTTTTGAGATGGAGTTTCGCTCTTGTTGCCCAGGCTGGCGTGCAATGGAACGATCTCAGCTCACTGCAACCTCCGCCTCCTGGGTTCAAGCAATTCTACTACCTCAGCCTCCCGAGTAGCTGGGATTACAGGCATGCATCACCACGCCCGGCTAACTTTTTTTTTTTTTTTGTATTTTTAGTAGATACGGGGTTTCTCCATGTTGGTCAGGCTGGTCTTGAACTCCCGACCTCAGGTGATCTGCCCGCCTCGGCCTCCCAAAGTGCCCAAAGTGCTAGGATTACAGGCGTGAGCCACCGCACCCACCCAAGAGTGATTTTAAAAAATATTAATAAGTGATAGATTATGTCACTTCTTTGCTTAAAATCCTCCACAGGCTTTCTACTGTGACCAGGAAAGTGCTCCACACTCCTTCCCATGGCCTACAGCAGGCCCTGTGTGATCTGGCCCTGACCATCTCTCTTGCCAGGTGCTGTTCACTGTCCTCTGGATATGGCCTGTCTTCTCATCCTAGGGTCTTTGCACTTGTTGCATCCTGTGCTTGGTCCCCTCTGCTTCCTGTGGCTCCCTCCTTCTTATCATTAAGATCAGATGTTTCTGGACTTCTTGGACCAAACAAATGAATCTAGCTAGTCCCTCTCTATCATGTTTACTCTTCTTTTTTTTTTCATGTTCATTTATGAATCCCACAAATATTTACTGGGCACCTACTATGTGCCTATTTTCTCTCTCTTTTCTTTCTTCCTTCGTTCCTTCCTTCCTTCCTTCCTTCCTTCCTTCCTTCCTTCCCTCCTTCCTTTTTTTCTTTTTCCTTCCTTCCTT
>NW_026652282.1:110950190-110967035 GCF_009828535.3 Hylobates moloch
TCCTTTCCTTTCCTTTCCTTTCCTTTCCTTTCCTTTCCTTTCCTTTCTTTCCTTTCCTTCTCTTTCTCTCTTTCTCTCTCTCTCTTTCTCTCCCTTTCTTTCTTTCTTTCTTTCTTTCTTTCTTTCTTTCTTTCTTTCTTTCGATGGAGTCTCGCTCTGTGACACAGGCTAGAGTGCAGTGGTGCTATCTCAGCTCACTGCATCCTCTGCCTCCCAGGTTCTAGCGATTCTCCTACCTCATCCTCCCAAGTTAGCTGGGACTACAGGCGCACGCCACCACACCCGGCTAATTTTTTTTTTCTAATTTTAGTAGAGATGGGGTTTCACTTGTGTTGCCCAGGCTGATCTCGAACTCCTGTGCTCAGGCAATCCACCCACCTCGGCCCCTCAAAGTGCTCATGAGCCACCGCACCTGGCTTATGTGCCTATTTTCTAGGTATGTGAGCATACAGTGAACAGACAAAAATCCCTGCCCTCATGGAGCTAACATTCTAGGGAAGGGAGATAGCCAATAAACAAATAATAAATATCTACAGTCTATCAGATGGTATAAGAGCTAGGGAGAAAATTAAGGCAGGGGTGGAAGATACGGAGTGCTGGGGTGGCAGTGAGGTTGCAATTTTAAAGAGGATACTCAGGGAAGGCTTCACTTAGATAATATTTGAGCAAAGATCTGAAGGAGGTGAGGTGTGAGTTATGCAGATCTCTGGGAGGATGCTGCAGGCAGCCTAAGAAGTGCCACGACTCTGAAAGGAGAATGCCTGACATGTTTAAGGTCAATGTGGCTGGAGTGTAGTGGTTAAGAGGAGGTGGGCACAGAGATCATAGAGGGGGAGTGGTGTCCAGACCATCTAGGGACGTATAAGCCATTGTAAGGGCTCTGGCTTTTACCCTAGATGATATGGGAAGTACTTATTCCTATCTAGAGTTATACGTTTACGGTCCCCTGCCCTCACCCCTCCACCACAGGTTAGAATGTAAAACTCATGGAAGGCAAGAACTTTGTCTATCTTATTCGCTGCTGTATCCCTAGCACTTAGAACAGTGTTCAGCACAAAGAAAGTGCTCAGGGAATATTTGTTGAATGAATTGTGCAGGCGCAATATTACCAAAGGATATAGGAACTAGGCATGACCTAGTTTAAGCAATGAAGTTGGAGAAAACACTGACATTGGATTCAGGTTGACTTATACTCTGACTCGCTGTATGACCTTGGACAAGTCACCTCCTCACCCTGAACTTCAGTTTCTTCATCTCCAAAATAAAGGGGTTTTACCAGATGATTTTTTTTATTTCGATAGGTTTTTGGGAAACAGGTGGTGTTTGGTTATATGAATAAGTTCTTGAGTGGTGATTTCTGAGATTTTGTTGCAGCCATCACCTGAGCAGTATACACTACCCAGTGTGTGGTCTTCTATCCCTCACCCCCTTCTTTCTGACTGTCATAGCCTGTAATTCTACAATGCAGGAAATACATCAGTGATATATGACCAGGAATTCTGGTATACTTACCACTATTCTATGGCTCATCTTTTAATGAGTGTTGTTTATACTTTTGGGTGGAGAGGATAGTTTTCTTAACTCCTTGAGTGGGTTGTAGGTTCAAAATAGTCCAGGTCACCTCTAGCCCTGTGGTTTGTGTTTCAAGTCTGCCTTTCCAGTAAACATGACATTCCTACTTCTAGTCCAGTGTTACAGCCATATTGATCCTAAGGACCAAACCCTTAAGTCGTAAATATTTTAATGAGCCAGTTCTAACAGAGACAAAAAATAAAGTGGGATCTATCCTAGCTAGATTTTAAACTAAGCAAATAAATTTAGGTTTAATCTTTAGCTTTAAAAGCTTTTTTATATATTTTAATAGGGCAAAGCTAGTTATAGAAAGCAAATATACACTCTTAAAAAGATGATTAAATCCTAGTAGCATTGGCTCTGGTCCCCATATAAACGATCAATGTGACAAACCCTATTTTCTAGATCTCAGAGAAGCACAGTAATTGTAAACTCATATCACACCAGATACTCTACACTCAAATCATTAATAAAATCTCAGTAGTGACTCAGACAAAGCAAACTAATTGGTTCCTGTTAACTAGTTAACTGATGCAGTACTCCCCTAAAGTAGGTCAATCTACTGGTAAACCCAGTATTAACTTCAGGTTTGACAACAGGAAGATTCATCCATGTAATGAACACTCTCCTTTTAAATACTATTGAATTTAAATGAAGAAAAATAAGTCAATCAAGTCTTCTGTTACTTTGGCACTTGGATCTGGGGAATGATCATCATCACCACTAAATATGAAAGGTAAAAGACATTTCATTTTTCTATGCATTTTACACATGAAGGGATACTGGTTAAGCCAAAGAGAAATCTGCCAAAGTCATTATGCATACAGAAGCAAACCTGGAATGATGTGTCTGAGTTCTCAAATCAAGTGAAAATCATTGCTACATTGACTTTTGTTTAGTCTTACTTTTTATTTTAAAAATTTTTTTAAATTTCAACTTTTATTTTAGGTTCAGGGGACACATATGCAGGTTTGTTACATTGGTATATTGTATGATGCTGAGGTTGGGTATAATTGGTCCTGTTAGAGAAATGCAAATCAAAACCACAGTGAGATACCATCTCACACCAGTCAGAATGGCTATTTTGTTAATTTTTAATTTTTGTGGGTTAATAGCAGGTGCATATATTTATGGGGTACATGAGATATTGATATCTTTGATACAGTTACACAAAGCGTAATAATCACATGAGGGTAAATGGGGTATCCATTGCCCTCAAACATTTATCCTTTCTTTGTGTTACAAATTATCCATTTATACTCTTTTAGTTATTTTATTTAATTTATTTTTTTTGAGACAGAGTCCAGCTCTGTCACCCAGGCTGGAGTGCAATGGCATGATCTTGGCTCACTGCAACCTCCGCCTCCAGGGTTCAAATGATTCTTTTGCCTCAACCTCCTGAGTAGCTGGGATTACAGGCGCATGCCACCACGCCTGGCTAATTTTTATATTTTTAGTAGAGACAGGATTTCACCATGTTGGCCAGGCTGGTCTCGAATTCCTGACTTCAAGTGATCCACTTGCCTCAGCCTCCGAAAGTGCTGGGATTACAGGCGTGAGCCACCGTGCCCGGTCATCTTTTAGTTATTTTAAAATGTACAATAAATTATTGTTGACTATAGTCACTCTGTTGTACTATTAAATACTAGATCTTATTCATTCTATCTAACTTTATTTTTGTATCCATTAACCATACCCCTTCCTCACCCTTCCACACTAACATTCATGGCTTCTGGTAACCATTGTTCTACTCTATATCCCCATAAGTTAAATTCTATTAATTTTTAGCTTCCACAAATAAGTGAAAACATGTGAAGTTTGTTTTTCTGTGGCTGGTTTACTTCACTTAACATAATGACCTCCAGTTCAATACGTGTTGTTGCAAATGACAGGATCTCATTCCTTTTCGTGGCTGAATAGTAGACAATTGTGTATATGAACCACATTGCCTTTCTCTTTTTGTCTTAAGTGAAAAATTTTAAATTTAACTTTCTTGGCCCGGCGTGGTGGCTCATACCTGTAATCCCAGCACTTTGGGAGGCCGAGGCAGGTGGATCACTTGAGGTCAGGAGTTCAAGACCAGCCTGGCCAGCATGATAAACCCTATCTCTACTAAAAATACAAAAATTACCCAAGTGTGGTGGCACGTGCCTGTAGTCCTGGCTGCTCAGGAGGCTGAGGCAGGAGAATCGCTTGAACCCAGGAGGTGGAGGTTGATGAGATCACACCACTGCACTCCAGCCTGGGTGACAGAGCAAGACTCTGTCTCAAAAAAATAATAATAATTTTCTTTTCTTTTTTTACATTCTAACTTTTACTTTAGGTTCAGGGAGGTACACGTGCAGGTTTGTTACATAGGTAAATTGTGTGTCTAATGGGTTTGGTGTACAGATTATTTCATGACTCAGGTAATAAGCACAGTACCCAGTGGGTAGTTTTTTGATCCTCATCCTCCTCTCACCCTCCACCCTCGAGTAGGCCCTGGTTTCTATTGTTCTCTTCTTTGTGTCCATGTGTACTCAGTGTTTTGCTCCCACTTATAAGTGAGAACATGTGGTATTTGGTTTTCTTTTCTTGCGTTAATTTGCTTAGGATAATAGCCTCCAACTACATCTTTGTTGCTGCAAAGGACACAATTTTATTCTTCCTTATAGCTGCATAGTATTCCATGGTGTATACGTATCATTTTTTTTTTTTTCATCCAGTCTACCATTGATGGGCATTTAGGCTGATTCCATGTCTTTGTTATTGTGAATAGTGCTGCGATGGACATATGTGTGCATGTGTCTTTATGGCAGAACAATTTATATTCCTTTGGGTATATACACAATCATGTGATTGCTGGGTCAAGTGGTAGTTCTGTTTTAAGTTCTTTCAGAAATTGTCAGACTGCTTTTCACACTGGCTGAACTAATCTACATTCCCACAGGCAGTGTATAAGTGTTCCTTTTTCTCTACAACCTTGCCAGCATCTGTTATTTTTTGACTTTTTAATAATAGCCATTCTGACTGGTGTGGGATGGTATCTCATTGTGGTTTTCATTTACATTTCTCTAATGATTAGTGATGCTGAGCAGTTTTTCATATGCTTGTTGGCTGCTTTTATGTCTTCTTTTGAGAAATGTCTGTTCATGGTCCTTTGCCCATTTTTTAATGGGTGAACCACATATTCTTTATCCATTCATCTGTTGATGGACATTTAGGGTGCTTCCAAATCTTGGCTATTGTGAATAATGCTGCAATAGACAAAAGAGTACAGATATCATCACTTGGATATACTGATTTCCTTTCTTTTGTGTATAGTGAGATTGCTGGGTCATATGGTAGCTCTATTTTTAGTGTTTTAAGGAACCACCAAACTGTTCTCCATAGTAGTCGTACTAACTTACATTCCCACAAAGAGTGTATGAGGGTTCCCTCTTCTCCACATCCTTGGATGCCTGCCTTTTGGATATAAGTCATTTTAACTGGAGTGAGATGATATCTCATTGTAGTTTTGATTTGCACTTCTCTGATGATCAGTGATGTAGAGGACCTTCTCATATGCCTGTTTGCTATTTGTGTATGTTTTCTTTTGAGAAATATCTGTTCAGATCTTTTGCCCATTTTTTTGATCGGATGATTATGTTTTTTCCTATAGAACTGTTTGAGCTCCTTGCATATGCTGGTTATTAATCCCTTGCCATATGGGTGTTTTGCAAATATTTTCTCCCATTCTGTGAGTTGTCTCATCACTTTGTTGATTGTATCCTTTGCTGTGCAGAAGCTTTTTAACTTGATGTGATCCCATTTGTCCAGTTTTCTTTTGGTTGCCTGTGCTTGTGGGGTATTACGCAGTACATTTTTGCTCAGACTGATGTCCTGGAGATTTTTCCCCAAAGTTTTCTTGTAGTAGGTTTATGATCTGAGGTCTTAGATTTAAGTCTTTAATCCATTTTGATTTTATTTTTGTATATGGTGAGAGATAGGGGTCTAGTTTCATTCTTCTGCATATGGATATCCAATTTTCCCAACAGCATTTATTGAAGAGACTATCTTTTCCCCAGTGTATATTCTTGGCACCTTTGTTCACTGTAGGTTTGTGTATTTGTTTCTGGGTTCTGTGTTCTGTTCCACTGGTCTATGTGTGTGTGTTTATGCCAGTGCCATGCTGTTTTGGTTACTATAGCTCTGTAATATAATTTGAAGTCAGGTAATGTGATTCTTCCAGTTTTATTCTTTTTGCTTAGGATAGCCTTGGCTATTCTGGGCCTCTCATGATTCTATATACACTTTAGGATTGTTTTATCTATTTCTGTGAAGAATATCATTGGTATTTTGATAGAGATTGCATCGAATCTATAGATTGCTTTGGGTAGTATGGACATTTTAATAATATTGATTCTTCCAATTCATGAACGTGGAATCTCTTCCAATTTCTTGCTGTCCACTTCAATTTCTTTAATCAGTGTTTGATAGTTTTCATTATAGAGGTCTTTCACTTCTTTGGTTAAGTTATTTCCTAGGTATTTAATTTTATTTGTGGCTATTGTAGATGGGATTAATTTCTTGATTTCTTTTTCAGATTGTTTATTGTTGGCATATGGAAATGCTACTGATTTTTGTATGTTGATTTTGTGTCCTGCAACTTTACTGAATTTGTTTATGTGTTCTAATAGGTTTTTTTGTGGAGTCTTTAGGTTTTTCCAAATATAAGATCATATTATCTGAAAACAAGGATAATTTGACCTCTTTTAATCCAATTTGGATGCACTTTATTTCTTTCTCTGGTCCAATTGCTCTGGCTAGCACTTCCAGTACTGTGTTGAGTAACAGTGGAGAAAGTGGGCATTCTTGTTGTGTTCCAGATCTTAGAGGAAAGGCTTTCCATTTTTCCTCATTTATTGTGATACTAACTGTGAGTCTGTCATATATGGCTTTTATAATTTGAGGTATGTTCCTTCTATACCCAATTTTTGAGGATTTTTATCATGAAGGGATGTTGAATTTTATCAAATGCTTTTTCAGTGTCAATTGAAATGATCTAATAATTTCTGTCCTTCATTCTGTTGTGATGTATCACATTGTTGATTTATGTATATTGAACCATCCTTACATTCCTGGGATAAATCCCACTTGGTCATGATGACTGATCTTTTTAATGCATTGTTGAATTTGTTTTGCTAGTATTTTGTTGAGGATTTTTGTATTAATAATCATCAGAGATATTGGCCTATAGTTTTCTTTTTTTGATGTATCTTTCTCTGGTTTTGGTATCAGGGAAATATGGTCCTCATAGAGTGAGTTTGGAAGTATTTCCTCCTCCTCTATTTTTTGGAAAAGTTTGAGTAGGACTGGTATTAGTTCTTGAAATGTTTGGTAGAATTCAGCAGTAAAACCATCAGGTCCTGGGCTTTTCTTTACCGGGAGACTTTTTATTATGGCTTCAATCTTGTTACTTGTTATTGATCTGTTTGGGTTTTAGATTTCTCTTTGGCTCAATCTTGGAATGTTATATATGTTTAGGAATTTGTCCATCTCTTCTAGGTTTTCCCATTTATTGGCCTACAGTTACTCTTACTATCCACTAATGATCATTTGGGTTTCTGCAGTATCAGTTGTAATGTCTCCTCTTTCATCTCTGATTTTATTTATTTTTAATCCCTGTTTTTTTCTTAGCTAGTCTGGCTAAAGGTTTGTCAATTTTGTTTATCTTTTAAAAAAACTGACCTTTCATTTTTATGGATCTTTTGAATTGTTTTCTTCATTTCAAATTAACTTATTCCTGCTCTGATCTTTATTATTTATTTTCTTCTACTAATTTTGGGTTCAGTTTGTTCTTGCTTTTCTAGTTCTTAACATTAGATTATTTATTTGAAGTTTTCCTTCTTTTTTGATGTAGGCTTTTATAGCTATACTGCTCTCTTACTACTACTTTCATTGTATCCCATAGGTTTTGGTATGTTATGTTTCCATTATCATTTGTTTCAAGAATTTTTAAAATTTCTTTCTTGATTTTTTCATTGACCCATTGGTAATTCAGAGTATATTGTTTAATTTCCATGTGTTTGCATAGTTTCTAAAATTCTTCTTATTAATTTCTAGTTTTATTCCACTGTGGTCAGAGAAGATGGTTGATGTTATTTCAATTTTTTTGAATGATTTAAGACACCCGATCTTGGAAGACCATCATTGAAAGTCTTACTTTTGCTGTTCTCTGGGTCTCTGAGTCCATTCTTTGGGTTTGGATGGGTGAGTTTGTTTCTCACATAGAGTCAAAAACTTTAGAAGTCTACCTGGTGTTCTATTGTACTGTGGCTGAGCTGGCACTCAAACCACAAGACACAGTCCTTGCCACTCTTCCTTCCCCTTTCCAAAGGCAGAGGAACCTCACCCCATGGCCACTGCCACCACAGGTCCCCAGGGAGTACTGCCAGACTACTGCCAATGTTCCCTTAAGGCCCAAGGGCTCTTGAGTCAGCCTATCATGAATGCTGCCTGGCCTGGGACTCACCATTCAGGGAAATAGTCTCCCCTCTGGCCCATGGCACATCCAGAAATGCCATCTAAGAACCAAGTTTTGGAATTGGGCACCCCAAGAGCCTGCTTGCTGCTCCACCCCCTGTGGCTGTGCTGGTACCTAAGGTGCAAGACAAAGTCCCCTTTACTTTTACCTGTGCTTTTCTCAAGCAGAAGGAGTTTCACCCCATAGCCACCATAGCTGAAAATATATATGCACAGTCTCACCTGAAGCCAGCAAATCTCAGAGGGTCACCCAAGGCCCTCAACGTAGTTCCTGGGTATTGCTTCTGGTTATTCAGGGCCCAAGGGCCCTTCAGTTAGCAGGTGACAAATCCTTCCATGACTAGGTCCTTCCCTTCAAGGTAGCAGGTTCCCTTCTGGCCCAGGATAAGTCTAGAAATGTCATCCAGGAGCTAGAGCCTGGAAAAAGGGCCTGGCAACTCTGACCAGTGCCCTAAGGCTGGCTGGTATCCAAGAGGCAAAACAAAGTCCTCCCCACTCTTCCTTCTCTCCTCAAGTGGTAGGAAAAGGTCTCTTGTAGAGCTGTGAGCTGTGCATGCAGCCTGGGGTTAGAGGTGAGGTGGTGGCAGCACTCCCTTAACTGCCCCGGAAAGTGTTTCAGTAGGTAGGTCACATGCCCCCCGTTTAATGTCTCTGGGCCCAGTTCAGCATTAGGGCTCGCATAAAAGTTGCAGTCCTTGTGGCCTGGCCTATCGTTCAAGTTTTTTAAGGCCCCACGGGCATTTTAGCCCATGATAGCAAGGTTTGCTGGAACTCAAGTTTCAACCGCTGTGATTGGTAATACGCCTCTGCCTAGGGCTGATTTAAATGCTCCCTCCCTGGGCAGGAATCAGCTGAATTTGGTCTGGTTTTCCTTTCCGCTCTAACAGGACAGCACTGAGTTCAGTGCTTCACAATTGCTGTGCTGTCTTTCTGCCAGCAACCAGAGATGCTTTCAGCACCACGCTACCACTGCAGAGGTTGGGGGACATGACAATTTAAGACTATTTTTTCTACTTCTGCAGTGCTTCTTTCAGTGATATGAAGTTAAAACCAGGTACTGTGAGTGCTCATCTGATTTTTAGTTCTTATGAAGGTGTTTTTCTTGTGTAGATAGTTTAAAATTGGTGTCCTTGTTGGGGGACGATTGGTGGAACCTTCTATTCCACCATCTTGCTTTGTCTCTGGACCTTGATAACATATTTTTCTAAACTTCTTAGTAGGGAACTAATCATAGAGCAATATAAATATATATATATTTTCATGAAAAAAGACAAGGTGTTGGCTAACCTGGATTTTTTAAAATGATGAATAATAGCCACAATTTTGAAGGCCTTTTGATGTTTGCCTCTGCCCCTAACACTTTGAACATATTTTCCAAAAAAAAGCTCCAAAGAATAAATCCTCATTTCTCCTCACCTCCCTAGTCAAATGTCACTTTCCATTTTGCAATGTTAAAGACAGCTCAAGGAGAAGACAGTTATAAGTAAATAAGTGTCTTTTCCCATTTCTGTAGCCTTTGATGATGCCACAGAGCCTTTACATTAATTTGAGTTACCAAACCTAGATCTCAACATCTCATTATAACACTGTAAACCAGATTTTTGGATAAATGTTGCCCTAAAGGAATGCCTTTTGTGAAAAAGAAAATAAAAGAGGAACTTCTGTAAGAAATGGAAACAATCAATTTTGATTATGTGTCTGGTGGAGGGGAACAATGGTTCAAAAAATAAAATATCGTTCTATATGGCTTTGGAATTTGTCACTGTATGGGCCTTTAATATTCATGTATTTAGGCTGGGTGCAGTGGCTCATGCCTGTAATCCCAGCACTTTGGGAGGCCAAGGTGGGCAGATCACGAGGTCAAGAGATCGAGACCACCCTGGCCAACATGGTGAAACCCCCTCTCTACTAAAAATACAAAAATTAGCTGGGTGTGGTGGCACGTGCCTGTAGTCCCAGCTACTTGGGAGGCTGAGGCAGGAGAATTGCTTGAACCAGAGAGGCAGAGGCTACAGTGAGCTGAGATCACGCCACTGCACTCCAGCCTGGCGACAGAGTGAGACTCTGTCAAAATAATAATAATAATCATAAAATAATAATAATAATAATATATTTTCTGTGTTGGGATGTTTTGGTATCTTAAAATAGCAAATGAAGCCCTGCGAGTGGATTTCCTGACTGTGGAGTAGTCCAGGAGTTGTCTCGGTTTCCTAAACTCATTTATTTTTCTTTCTACAATTCCCAGCCCTGTGCTGGGGATGGATGGCCTTGCTATCCAGATCGCTGCACAGTCTGTCTTGGCTGGGCTGCCTATGTCTAACTTTCCTTAAGACAGCTTTTGCTCCCATTTAGAGTGGCAGGGATAGTTGTTTTGGATTAAATATTAACTTCCAACTTTCTCTGGGCTGTAAAGAGATAGTTAGAGTGCTGATAAAGGAAGAAAGTGAAGAGAACAGGCAACCAAGAATAAGAACTGTGACAGATATGTCTGCAAATGATTAAGCATTGACTTGGGGGTAATGTTTTACAGTTTAGTCACACACGTCATGTGCCCAAGGAACTACTCATATATAAATGAAGACTACCATGTGAATGATAATCTAATTTTGAAAACCCAGAGAGAAAAGGACATTTTTGAGCTGGAAAGGACCTTCATCTGGTCCAAGAAACTAAAGATCAAGGAGATTACATTAACGTCCCAGCCCATTACAATCTCAGTATTCAGGACTAAAAATAAGTACCCATCAATGTATTTACTGGCTCTGAGACTTAGTTAAATCGGCTGGAAAATAATGCTAAGGAAAACATGCTCCTAGGCAGTTTTTAAGCCACAAGCTATATCCCTAGTGTGAAAGCTCACCATCAGTGCAAGAGACTCATTTATACCAAGGGGCTTTGGTATTAAATGAGAACGTGGGGCTGGATCACTATAGCTCCATCTCCAGACAAATTCCTACATGGTAAAAGTGAAATAGGAAGAGTGATATCTAAAGAGCTTGCAGTCTAATGTTTGTTGATAAATGTTTCTAAGTAAAAACAATACTAATGTGGAGCCTTAAGTTTGAGGATATAAACGACCAGTAGAGCTGGTTGAGCTGATGCTCTAAGTGGCCCTTTTGCACCTATATAGTACAATAATAATGCATATCCATAAAAAAAGAACTATGGGAATTATAAAAGATTGCATTTCTTCTGAGTTGATAAATGAGGACTATAATTCCAGTCACTCTGGTTTGCTGTCAAGGGTATTTCCCTGTTCTCTTTCTTCAAGAAATGGCAGTTCACTCTGACTGGCTAATAAAAACTAGCTTGACACCTTTACACTGAGCCACAGGGCTGATGGGGTAAGTGCCAGGAAAGCAGAGGATTGTATTGGATGAATCAAGAGCATCCAATTCTACTGAGCTGAGCAGGAGCAAATTGACCATATTTGACAAATGCATTTAGTAGACCTACCTGAGGAAGAAAGTCACAGGAGGACAACAAGGTCTCACTAGCCACTCGCTTCTTTTCAACACTGCCTTATGCACTTCTAACAGTTTCACATTCAGTCATCCTGTCTTATCCAATAAGTTTGTCCTTCTTCCTCCTTTCTGCAGCAGAGGAGTCTAAGTGACTCCTCCCACTTATTGATGCTCTTCTCAGTGCTTCTATGCTGTGTCCAGTTCTAGCGAAACACTCCATCTGCATTTTCTCAGTAGGCTGAGTTTTCATAGAAATAACTCCTAGGTGTTCTGCAACAATGTCTGGATCACTATTGATTGGTAGTTTCCTACAGTGAAGAATCATTTTAATTGGGTGTTTCTCTTCAGTTAAATCCTAATCTAACTTTTTTTTTTTTTTTCCTGTAGCTCAGGCTGTATTTTAACAGCATGCTCCCATACCTTTTCTTTCTTTCTCCTTCTTTCTTCCTTCCTTCCTTCCTTCCTTTCTTTTTTCCTTCTTTTTCTTTCTTTCTTTCTTTCTCTTTCTTTCTCTCTCTCTCTCTCTCTCTTTCTTTCTCCTTTCCTTTCCTTTCCTTTCCTTTCCTTTCCTTTCCTTTCCCTTTCCCTTTCCCTTTCCCTTTCCCTTTCCTTTCCGTTCTTTCTTGAGATGGAGTCTTGCTCTGTCTCCCAGGCTACAGTGCAGTGGTGCAATCTCGGCTCACTGCAAGTTCCACATCCTGGGTTCACGCCATTCTCCTGCCTCAGCCTCCTGAGTAGCTGGGACCACAGGTGCCTGCCACCATGCCCGGCTAATTTTTTGTATTTTTAGTAGAGAGGGGGTTTCACCGTGTTAGCCAGGATGGTCTCTATCTCCTGACCTCGTGATCCACCCACCTCGGCCTCCCAAAGTGTTGGGATTACAGGTGTGAGCCACCGCACCCAGCAAGGACATTGTTCTTACCCATTAAATCTTTCTACACTGAAATATTACCCAGAGTGCTTTAAAACACTGTTATAAGCAGAATAACTACTTTTTCAATAGTTGCACTGTGTGCTAAAGACAGGGTGGGTGACTCTTTGGCCTGTGATATGACTTTAATCTAACTTTTAGACATGTATTTTTGAAGTGAATGTACGATTTTTAAGGTTAGTTTTTGCATTTCAGCATTTAGAGACTTGTTTTGTTTTTTATCAATTTTGGAAACAGATAAAAGCTTTGGTAAAAAAATGTGTAGCAATATCTTCTGTTATGTTAAAAGGCAGTTTGTAAGCACGTGATGGATGACTATGGGGGACTCCTGTGGTTTAGACAACATGTGTAAGCATATTTTCAACAACACTGTCAACTTCTGTACACTTATATGAAGTTAGCTCTCCAGAAAAATAGGTCAGCAGCTGATTGCCAGCCACTTCCTGTACAACTAAATTGATTTCTGAAAGTATTCTGCAGCCACTGGTGACAAAAATTTTTATGCTTTCATGAAATCCAAATTGTGGCAGATTATTTTAAATAGTCTGAACTACTAATTGAATGATTTCATCATCATTAGGATGTAAGGATTGTACATCCTGTATAATCAATCATATATTCATCTTTGGAGACCGCTGTCATAATTGAACTTACTTCATTTGAAGGTAATCCAGTTCTGTATACAAATTATCTTCAGATATTTCTGTTGCAGTGTTGGCTACTGTCGAGAAATTTTTATTATTATTATTATTATTATTATTATACTTTAAGTTTTAGGATACATGTGCACAACTTGCAGGTTTGTTAAATGTGTATACATGTGCCATGGTGGTGTGCTGCACCCATTAACTCGTCATTTAGCATTAGTTATATCTCCTAATGCTATCCCTTCCCCCTCCCCCCACCCCACAACAGTCCCCAGAGTGTGATGTTCCCCTTCCTGTTTCCATGTGTTCTCATTGTTCAATTCCCACCTATGAGTGAGAACATGCAGTGTTTGGTTTTTTGTCCTTGCGATAGTTTGCTGAGAACGATGGTTTCCAGCTTCATCCATGTCCCTACAAAGGACATGAACTCATCATTTTTTATGGCTGCATAGTATTCCATGGTGTATATGTGCCACATTTTCTTAATCCAGTCTATCATTGTTGGATATTTGGGTTGGCTCCAAGTCTTTGCTATTGTGAATAGTGCCGCAATAAACATACATGTGCACGTGTCTTTATAGCAGCATGATTTATAATCCTTTGGGTATACACCCAGTCATGGGATGGCTGGGTCAAATGGTATTTCTAGTTCGAGATCCCTGAGGAATCGCCGCACCGACTTCCACAATGGTTGAACTAGTTTACAGTCCCACCAACAGTGTAAAAGTGTTCCTATTTCTCCACATCCTCTCCAGCACCTGTTGTTTCCTGACTTTTTAATGATTGCCATTCTAACTGATGTGAGATGGTATCTCATTGTGGTTTTGATTTGCATTTCTCTGATGGCCAGTGATGATGAGCATTTTTTCATGCTTTTTTTGGCTGCATAAATGTCTTCTTTTGAGAAGTGTCTGTTCATATCCTTTGCCCACTTTTTGATGGGGTTGTTTGTTTTTTTCTTGTAAATTTGTTTGAGTTCATTCTGGATATTAGCCCTTTGTCAGATGAGTAAGTTGCACAAATTTTCTCCCATTCTGTAGGTTGCCTGTTCACTCTGATAGTGGTTTCTTTTGCCGTGCAGAAGCTCTTTAGTTAAATTAGATCCCATTTGTCAATTTTGGCTTTTGTTGTCATTGCTTTTGGTGTTTTAGACATGAAGTCCTTGCTCATGCCTATGTCCTGAATGGTATTGCCTAGGTTTTCTTCTAGGGTTTTTATGGTTTTAGGTCTAACATGTAAGTCTTTAATCCATCTTGAATTAATTTTTATATAAGGTGTAAGGAAGGGATCCAGTTTCAGCTTTCTACATATGGCTAGCCAGTTTTCCCAGCACCATTTATTAAATAGGGAATCCTTTCCTCATTGCTTGTTTTTGTCAGGTTTGTCAAAGATCAGATAGTTGTAGATAAGTGGCATTATTTCTGAGGGCTCTGTTCTGTTCCATTGGTCTATATCTCTGTTTTGGTAGCAGTACCATGCTGTTTTGGTTACTGTAGCCTTGTAGTATAGTTTGAAGTCAGGTAGGGTGATGCCTCCAGCCTTGTTCTTTTGGCTTAGGATTGACTTGGCAATGCAGGCTCTTTTTTGGTTCCCTATGAACTTTAAAGTAGTTTTTTCCAATTCTGTGAAGAAGGTCATTGGTAGCTTGATGGGGATGGCATTGAATCTATAAATTACCTTAGGCAGTATGGCCATTTTCACAATATTGATTCTCCCTACCCATGAGCATGGAATGTTCTTCCATTTGTTTGTATCCTCTTTTATTTCATTGATCAGTGGTTTGTAGTTCTCCTTGAAGAGGTCCTTCACATCCCTTATAAGCTGGATTCCTAGGTATTTTATTCTCTTTGAAGCAATTGTGAATGGGAGTTCACTCATGATTTGGCTCTCTGTTTGTCTGTTATTGGTGTATAAGAATGCTTATGATTTTTGCACATTGATTTTGTATCCTGAGACTTTGCTGAAGTTGCTTATCAGCTTAAGGAGATTTTGGGCTGAGACGATGGGGTTTTCTAGATATACAATTATGTCATCTGCAAACAGGGACAATTTGACTTCCTCTTTTCCTGATTGAATGCCCTTTATTTCCTTCTCCTGCCTGATTGCCCTGGCCAGAACTTCCAACACTATGTTGAATAGGAGTGGTGAGAGAGGGCATCCCTGTCTTGTGCCAGTTTTCAAAGGGAATGCTTCCAGTTTTTGCCCATTCAGTATGATATTGGCTGTGGGTTTGTCATAGATAGCTCTTATTATATTGAGATACATCCCATCAATACCTAATTTATTGAGAGTTTTTAGCATGAAGGGTTGTTGAATTTTGTCAAAGGCCTTTTCTGCATCTATTGAGATAATCATGTGGTTTTTGTCTTTGCTTCTGTTTATACGCTGGATTACGTTTATTGATTTTCGTATGTTGAACCCGCCTTGCATCCCAGGGATGAAGCCCACTTGATCATGGTGTATAAGCTTTTTGATGTGTTGCTGGATTCGGTTTGCCAGTATTTTATTGAGGATTTTTGCATCAATGTTCATCAAGGATATTGGTCTAAAATTCTCTTTTTTTGTTGTGTCTCTGCCAGGCTTTGGTATCAGGATGATGCTGGCCTCATAAAATGTGTTAGGGAGGATTCCCTCTTTTTGTATTGATTGGAATAGTTTCAGAAGGAATGGTACCAGCTCCTCCTTGTACCTCTGGTAGAATTTGGCTGTGAATCCATCTGGTCCTGGACTTTTTTTGGTTGGTAAGCTATTAATTATTGCCTCAATTTCAGAGCCTGTTATTGGTCTATTCAGAGATTCAACTTCTTCCTGGTTTAGTCTTTGGAGAGTGTATGTGTCGAGGAATTTATCCATTTCTTCTAGATTTTCTAGTTTATTTGCGTAGAGGTGTTTACAGTATTCTCTGATGGTAGTTTGTATTTCTATGGGATCGGTGGTGATATCCCCTTTGTCATTTTTTATTGCGTCTATTTGATTCTTCTCTCTTTTCTTCTTTATTAGTCTTGCTAGCAGTCTATCAATTTTGTTGATCTTTTCAAAAAACCAGCTCCTGGATTCATTGATTTTTGAAGGGTTTTTTGTGTCTCTATTTCCTTCAGTTCTGCTCTGATCTTAGTTATTTCTTGCCTTCTGCTAGCTTTTGAATGTGTTTGCTCTTGCTTTTCTAGTTCTTTTAATTGTGATGCTAGGGTGTCAATTTTAGATCTTTCCTGCTTTCTCTTGTGGGCATTTAGTGCTATAAATTTCCCTCTACACACTGCTTTGAATGTGTCCCAGAGATTCTGGTATGTTGTGTCTTTGTTCTCGTTGGTTTCAAAGAACATCTTTATTTCTGCCTTCATTTCGTTATGTACCCAGTAGTCATTCAGGAGCAGGTTGTTGAGTTTCCATGTAGTTGAGTGGTTTTGAGTGAGTTTCTTTATCCTGAGTTCTAGTTTGATTGCACTGTGGTCTGAGAGACAGTTTGTTATAATTTCTGTTCTTTTACATTTGCTGAGGAGTGTTTTACTTCCAACTATGTGGTCAATTTTGGAATAGGTGTGGTGTGGTGCTGAAAAAAATGTATATTCTGTTGACTTGGGGTGGAGAGTTCTGTAGATGTCTATTAGGTCCACTTTATGTAGAGCTGAGTTCAATTCCTGGATATCCTTGTTAACTTTCTGTCTCGTTGATCTGTCTAATGTTGACAGTGGGGTGTTAAAGTCTCCCATTATTATTGTGTGGGAGT
>NW_026652282.1:110967435-111056143 GCF_009828535.3 Hylobates moloch
TCTTCTTGTTGAATTGATCCCTTTACCATTATGTAATGGCCTTCTTTGTCTCTTTTGATCTTTGTTGGTTTAAAGTCTGTTTTATCCGAGACTAGGATTGCAACTCCTGCCTTTTTTTGTTTTCCATTTGCTTGGTAGATCTTCCTCCATCCCTTTATTTTGTGCCTGTGTGTGTCTCTGCACGTGAGATGGGTTTCCTGAATACAACATACTGATGGGTCTTGACTCTTTATCCAATTTGCCAGTCTGTGCCTTTTAATTGGAGCATTTAGTCCATTTACATTTAAGGTTAGTATTGTTATGTGTGTATTTGATCCTGTCATTATGATGTTAGCTGGTTATTTTGCTCGTTAGTTGATGCAGTTTCTTCCTAGCCTCGATGGTCTTTACAATTTGGCATGTTTTTGCAGCAGCTGTTACCGGTTGTTCCTTTCCATGTTTAGTGCTTCCTTCAGGAGCTCTTTTAGGGCAGGCCTGGTGGTGACAAAATCACTCAGTGTTTGCTTGTCTGTAAAGTATTTTATTTCTCCTTCACTTATGAAGCTTGGTTTGGCTAGATTTGAAATTCTGGGTTGAAAATTCTTTTCTTTAAGAATGTTGAATATTGGCCCCCACTCTCTTCTGGCTTATAGCATTTCTGCCGAGAGATCTGCTGTTAATCTGATGGGCTTCCCTTTGTGGGTAACCCGACCTTTTTCTCTGGCTGCCCTTAACATTTTTTCCTTCATTTCAACTTTGGTGAATCTGACAATTATGTGTCTTGGAGTTGCTCTTCTCGAGGAGTATCTTTGTGGTGTTCTCTGTATTTCCTGAATTTGAATGTTGGCCTGCCTTGCTAGATTGGGGAAGTTCTCCTGGATAATATCCTGAAGAGTGTTTTCCAACTTGGTTCCATTCTCCCCGTCACTTTCAGGTACACCAATTAGATGTAGATTTGGTCTTTTCACATAGTCCCATATTTCTTGGAGGCTTTGTTCATTTCTTTTTATTCTTTTTTCTCTAAACTTCTCTTCATGCTTCATTTCATTCATTTCATCTTCCATCGCTGATACCCTTTCTTCCAGTTGATCGCATCGGTTTCTGAGGCTTGTGCATTCGTCATGTAGTTCTCGTGCTGTGGTTTTCAGCTCCATCAGGTCCTTTAAGGACTTCTCTGCTTTGGTTATTCTAGTTATCCATTCATCTAATTTTTTTTCAAAGTTTTTAACTTCTTTGCCATTGGTTCGAAATTCCTCCTTTAGCTCAGAGTAGTTTGATCTTCTGAAGCCTTCCTCTCTCAACTCATCAAAGTCATTCTCCATCCAGCTTTGTTCCGTTGCTGGTGAGGAGCTGTGTTCCTTTGGAGGAGGAGAGGTGCTCTGATTTTTAGAGTTTCTGGTTTTTCTGTTATGTTTTTTCTCCATCTTTGTGGTTTTATCTACCTTTGGTCTTTGATGATGGTGATGTACAGATGGGGTTTTGGTGTGGATGTCCTTTCTGTTTGTTAGTTTTCTTTCTAACAGTCAGGACCCTCAGCTGCAGGTCTGTTGGAGTTTACTGGAGGTCCACTCCAGACCCTGTTTTCCTGGGTATTAGCAGCAGCAGCTGCAGAACAGCGGATATTGGTGAACCGCAAATGCCGCTGCCTGATCATTCCTCTGGAAGTTTTGTCTCAGAGGAGTACCCAGCCATGTGAGGTGTCAGTCTGCCCCTACTGGGGGGTGCCTCCCAGTTAGGCTACTCGGGGGTCAGGGACCCACTTGAGGAGGCAGTCTGCCCGTTCTCAGATCTCAAGCTGTGTGCTGGGAGAACCACTACTCTCTTCAAAGCTGTCAGACAGGGACATTTAAGACTGCAGAGGTTATTGCTGTCTTTTGTTTGTCTGTGCCCTGCCCCCAGAGGTGGAGCCTACAGAGGCAGGCAGGCCTCCTTGAGCTGTGGTGGGCTCCACCCAGTTCGAGCTTCCCAGCCGCTTTGTTTACCTACTCAATCCTGAGCAATGGCGGGCGCCCCTCCCCCAGCCTCGCTGCCATCTTGCAGTTTGATCTCAGACTGTTGTGCTAGCAATGAGCGAGGCTCCGTGGGCATAGGACCCTCTGAGCCAGGTGCGGGATATAATCTCCTGGTGTGCTGTTTGTTAAGCCCGTTGGAAGAGCACATTGTTAGGGTGGGAGTGACCTGATTTTCCAGGTGCCATCTGTCACCCCTTTCTTTGACTAGGAAAGGGAATTCCCTGACCCCTTGCGCTTCCTGGGTGAGGTGATGCCTCACCCTGCTTCGGCTCATGCACCGTGCACTGCACCCACTGTCCTGCACCCACTGTCCGGCACTCCCCAGTGAGATGAACCCGGTACCTCAGTTGGAAATGCAGAAATCACCCGTCTTCTGCGTCGCTCATGCTGGGAGCTGTAGACTGGAGTTGTTCCTATTCAGCCATCTTGGCTCCACCCACCGAGAAAATTTTTGATAGAAGAGAAGAAATTATACTCTAAAAATTCACAAGGCAGCATTGTGGTATATGGCCATGATGCCTGACATTTTTTGCAGGCTGTTTGGGGCACCTTTTTGACATTTTAAATGAACTCCCTAGATTCTAGAGGCAAACATACTGAAGCTGGAACCTCACCACAAAGTAACAAGGTTAGCTGATGCTGAAAAACTTCTCCTATTACTGCATTAACTAGGCTTATGCTAAATTTTCACTGTTACTGTTATGTCCTTACAAATGGAGTCTTGCCATCTATATTCCTGCAAAATATTGCATACAGATGAGCAAAAAATCATATTGGTCAACATTTTATCAATTGGTTGTGTGTTAGCCATTAAAAGTACCTCATCTGAAGGAGGTGTTTTAGTTGCAGGTGGCATTCTATGCATGGATGGTATTTTATCTATAATTATCATTTTTTATCTTGGGTGGTGCTTTATCCACAGATAGTTCTTTCTGCCTGAGAGGTACTTTATGAACTGATGTAACTTTATCTGCAGATGGGAAGGACTGATTTCCCTGATCTGGGTTTAACACTTTAATTTGAGCATCTGAAAACTCCTTTAACACGGAATCAATCAGTTTCATAGCTGCCTCATAGAGCTCATCTTGATTTACATCACTGGTTGCATTTCAACATGCATCATCTGTGTCCGGTGAGGAAGAAAAATCAATTTGTTAATTATTTCAGAGATAACTTCTTCTAAGAAATTGGCTGACAAAATCCCAGGGTTATTTTTCTGATGGGTTTTGAGAACTGTCTGGTTTATTAGGTTTACTTTTAATCTCTTTATCTTTACTTTTCTCATTCTCTTCCTCAGTTGCAGGAACATTTTGGTTAGCTCAATTTGTTGAAGCAGGCTGTGCAGAATCCTTACCATCCACCTGAGTTACATCTGCTGCATTATCTTCTAGGGTCTTTGGGATTTTGAATCACCTATTTGTCCTTAAAAAGAAGATATTTCTAAATATTGCTGTAAACGCTTTCAGTGACATTTTGGACATGTTCAGAATGTGAGATTTGTTTATCATCTGTAACTCTTTAAGTTGGAGAATCTCTCTTCTTCTCTTGGATCTATTTTTCACCTTGATTTTCAGAGATGGTATTTAAGAGGTATGTTCCCTTTTTCTAATGAACTTCATCTTTTTTATCACTCTTCCTTTTTATCATCTATTTTAATATCTAGTTCCAGTCCAACGTTCTTGTGTTTTGTGTCATTGGTACCTGGTGAAAAATGTTGGTATACCTTCTCATCTAGACCTTTTTCTAGCTGAATTGTCTTTCTTCTTGATTTCATCCTTTGTAAGTGCTATATTCAAATCTGGAAAAGTTGTTGAAATAACTTTTGATACCTTTCCACTATCTTCTCTAATTGAACTTCCCCCTTTCTTTTCCTCCTCTTTCTTTTTATCCACCACACCTCCAGCTAACCCTAATGCTAGGGTACTTTGCTGTTCATAATGCTAGTTATAGTGGTACATATTGGCTCATGAATGGTGCCTTTTTTCATTGATGTCTCCTTCTTTTTGAAACCTTCCTTTTAATTAAATACTCATCTACCTATTTCCAAAGTGTCCTTTTTGTTTTTCAGGCCTGATGTAGATGGCTGAATAAATTGGATTCCTGATATGGTTTGGATATGTGTCCCTGCCCAAATTTCATGTCGAATTGTAATCCCCAGTGTTGGAGATGGGGCCTAGTGGGAGGTGATTGGATCATAGGGGCGGAGTTCTCATGATTGGTTTAGCACCATCCCTTTGGTGCTCTTCTCGTGATAGAGTTCTCATGAGATCTGGTTGTTTAAAAGTGTGTAGCACCTCCCTCCCCCCGCCCCCTTTGCTCCTGCTCCTGCCATATAAGATGCCTGCTCCTGCTTTGCCTTCCGCCTGAAGGAATGAATAAAAGCTCCCTGAGGCCTCCCCAGAAGCATATGCTGGCACAATGCTTCCTGCACAGCCTGCAGAACCATGGGCCAATTAAACCTCTTTTCTTTATAAATTACCCAGTCTCACATACTTCTTTATAACGGTGTGAGAATGAACTAATACAGTTCCCCTTTAAACTTCTATTTATCTTTTTAAAGGTTTTATATGGCAGGTGTTGAATTCTTTGGATAATGTTATCCACATCTAGAAATGAAAAGAAGGTGGAAGACCAGTCTCCTGAAAAAAACAGTTGAATTTTGAAAGCAGAGATCACCTTTTTGGCTAAAGTAGCAATAAGCTCTATAACAATGTTACTTCTGTCATTTTCCCCAATATTGTTAGATCCATATTTTTCTATGACTTCATCATACACGGAATCAGATACTTTATCAACTGTCTCTTTATCCATTGGTGGAAAAGAAAACATTTCTTCAGCATTTATTAGAATTTTAATTTCACTTTTCCTAAATTATCCCAATTGAGTCATTTGTAAAATTTATAGCATGCCCACGAGGTTTTATCCCAATATTTCTTTGTCCTTAGGATTTTCAGCAATACTTTGGAGAGTATAAAACTTGCAAACAAGATCAATTATAACGTCTTCCAGAAATGTAGCAGAATACACAGAAGACTGTGGTAGGGACAGTGCTTTTTCATTAGCAGGATTCAAGAATTCAATGACATGGTCATTTTCAGGTGAGTCACTGGAAGATGCTTCTTCATCACAGAAAAATGTCTGCACATGGTGATCTATAATTTCCTTCATAATAAAACCAGCTATTTTCCCAAGGAACACACCTTCCTTTTTGCATGTATTGTTCTGTGCTTCAGCTTGGAATTTAATTTTTTTCATAATATTGTTAAATACGGAATCAACAAAGTTCTCAATTGCCCCCAGTTGCATGCTTTCTGTGTGCTCCCCTGCAGGGACAAGCCTAATCTCACGTTCGGAAATTTCTAATTTCACCAGTCAGTTCTGAAACTGCATCAATAAACTCATAATTTGGCGGCACCTCTCCCTCTTTTAGTCCAGTTTCAGTCTCAGATAAAGGGAATATACATGCTGGAAGCACATAAATCATATCTTCTAAAAGAGAATGAAGCAAAATAGAGATGCATGAAGGCAAGAGATGGCTATCATCATTGATGATGTTGAGTACATTTCTGATGATAGTCTCATCTTGGAGAGTGGAGTAAGAAGACATTAATAATTTTCCTGAAACTAATGACTCTACCTCATAAGCATAAATTTCTTCTTATAGCAAACAATATATTTTCATCCAAAGCCAATGACATCATTTTGTATAGCCCTATATATATGAATCTGAGACATAAATCATTTAATGTTTTTCATAAATTAAGTTGATGACATTTTTGGACTATTTCTTTATATTCTTCTGAAAAAATACAGATTTTCATCCTACTTATCTGCAAGTAAAATTCGTGATGTGGTGAACTCCAGCACAGTTGATTTTACTAATGTTGTAACAATATCAATAATGTTGGCTTTTGCTTTATGTGGATTTTGGCCACCAGATATTACGTGAGAATACATAAAAGATTTTGTGTAAAAGCCCAGAAATTACTTCCTCCAAAAAGACAGCTGAATTCACGATGAAGGACAATACTCTTTGTTTAGGATCTCTTGCTGTTTGATTATGACTGAATATGATGGTTAAATATTTCTTTTATTATATAACTTGCTATTTTTGTAACAGGTATATTATGTGTTTTTATTTTTTGTAAGAGACTCGTATAGATTCGAATGAGAAATATCACTATGAATGGCATCAATCATAGCCTGAACATCATTTTCTGAAATCACATTTTGTTTTTCATTTCCATATTTAATAATGCATATTGCGTGTTTAGAAATTATTGACATGATTTCATCAATCAATCTCATGACTTACTGAAATCTCATCTTGAAAGTTCTGGGTCTTCTGTACTGAAGTCCAATAAACTTATCTGAGATAAAACTTGAGTGACTATTTTTTCTGAATGTGTACATGATAATACGGTGGTATATGTTGTACACATCTATCTTCAGAGTATTTATTTACTAATATCATAATGAATTCTCTTTACCAAATCATCAGCATTGGGTTTTGAATATGATTTTTTTTTAAGACAGGGTCTTCTGTCACCCTGGCTGGAGTGCAGTGGTGCCATCTCGAACTATCCACCCACCTTGGCCACGGCACCCAGCCTTGAATATGATTTAAAAGGCAGCTTTGGTATGACATCTGGATGAATTTGGAAATCAGAAACTTCAGCCAGGATAATTTTAGTTACCCTCTCAGCCAATGTCTTTGTGTCATTGAGAAAATCTTTATCAGGTAGTTGTTCCTGTTCATATCCTTGTAAAACTTTGTTATTTACCACATCAGAAATTTTGACAATTACATATCTACTGGGGGCAAACACAATTGTCCCTTAGTATTTTCTAGGATGCTAACTTGGACTTTTGAAAATTCTTCTGTTATCAAATATATTATTACTTCAGCTGTCTCCAAAAGTTCTTTTTCTGAGTCTCTTACTGATTTTGTTTGCACAATGCTTAACACTCTATGGAATATTTTGCTTAAAACTCCAGAGATCATGTCTTCCAAGAAGTCTGAGAAGTAAACACCTGTAGAAAAACTGTGGCCTTCTTGCATCATCGAAATATGTGTATTATGAAGGAAGTAACAAATTTCCATATACAAGTGGATAAAGATGTTGACAGATATTTCTAATGATAAAATCTGCCATTCTATCAATAGAAACATTGTTACTGCTTGTGACAGCATGTTCAGCTGCTTCCTGAGACCCAGAGTTTTGCAAAATATTTCTAAATACTGAATCAATGAGATGCTGAGCATCATCCTCTGAATAAACAGAGTTGGTTTTTCTTCATCTTTTGAAACTCTAATTCCATGTTGGAAACTTTTCATCTTAATATCACTAATTAGTTTTGGAGAGATTTCATTAAAATTTATTCCTGATCTGGAATTTCACTTCATGGAAGAAAGCTAGATGCAGAAGTAAATATTCTGGATAACAGTGCTTTGATTGTGTCTTCTAAAAATGTGTATGGCAGTAAGGTGTTATACAGAGATAAATGCTGCCTTGACTTCGTAGATTTACTAATGGCACTAAAGATGTTCTTAATAATATTCTCTGTTAAAGTGGCATAGGAAGCTGATAAATCCCCAGAAAACAGTTGACGAAAAAGATAAACACAAATAGCTGCCACAATTATATTGGTAATATCTTCTGCAAAAAATATCACTGTCTTTTTGGTAATATCTTCTGCAAAAATATCACTGTATTTTTGGTAACATCTTCTGCAAAAATATCACTGTCTGAGTTCTTTATTATCAACCTCAAGGGCCAGCCCATGCTGTTTCAGAACATTCTTATAAGCTGAATTGACAAGTTCACCCACAGTGTCTGTATCTACAGTGGGAAAAGATTGCTCTTGGTAATCACAAAGGATGCAAATTTTAGCTTTGTTGAAATTGTTATTTATTGAATTTACTATTTTTGGATCATTTTATCCAGTTCATGCTCAGTGTTATAGTTCAGGTTGAAGACCTTTGATAAAAGCCTTACAACAATTTTTCCTACAAATGTATGAGGGTGAAAACCTATAGCCAGTGGTAATGGGGTTTTCTGGGGTCTCTGTGACTCTGTGACTTCACTGAGAACCTCCTTAACCATATTGGATATTTCATCCAATGGAGTCCTTGGACAAGGTGAGCCCTCTCCACACAAAAAGGATTGAATGATTTTCAATAATCTTGACTAATAAGACTGGCTATCCGGTCAATCATAATTTGGCTTTGGCCTACTGTAACTTTTCTGTATTGACACAAGAGAGTCAGACATCTGCAAAATGTTATCATAAACAGATTCCACTATATTTTGGAGGTTTTTTCTATACATAGATACTAATGACCATATTTAGTGAGCCAAATCTTATGCTTTGAAAATGGCTAACATAACTTTACTTATTATACAGGTGGATTTCTCATTAAAATCTGAAGTCATTAAATAGTTCCTTCCCAAGCATGAAGTCTTGCTGTATAGAGAAATGAGTGGAGATAATAGCCTCCTGATGACATCTTCTAAAAATGAGTGTGATAACATGGTAATGTAGCATGTTGAATGTTGAACTTGGTAAATAAGTTATTTCAGGTTATTCTGAAGTTTCTGCAGTGTATTTTCAGCTTTGAGAGAGTAATATGAATTAGGCATGAGCCTTTCTACAAAACACAGTGGGAGTTGTTAGTCTAAAATCTCTATCAATATGCCATTAGTTATCTGCTCTGCTACTGGGGTGATAGTGTGCGCCAGATGATTACCACAAGTCACTTGCAATTTATATTCCCATAAAGCATCGTCATAAACTGAGTCAACAATCTTACGAGCAGTTTTTTTTTTTTTTGAGACCAAGTCTTACTCTGTCACCCTGGCTGGAGTGCAGTGAGTGGCGTGATCTCAGCTCACTGCAACCTCCACCTCCCAGGTTCAAGCGATTCTCCTGCCTCAGCCTCCCGAGTAGCTGGGACTACAGGCACATACCACCATGCTCAGCCAATTTTTGTATTTTTAGTAGAGATGGAGTTTCACCATGTTGGCCAGGCTGTAGACTAGTTGGAAACATATCCTTTCTTCAACACCCTATAAAACAGTGACTTGAGCATTATTAAACTCATTTACCATGGAGTAAACACCTAATATACTCACCTCATTGAGCTGGGCCTCAGTGATATTTATATTTTTTTGCCCAAAATGAGGTATAGAGATTAAGAAAAATGCCTACAATTATTTCCTCCAAAAATGTGGCAGAGTAAACTCCTGGGTTCATGCCTACTAGATGTTGCATGCTATGAATCGCTGCTATATTTATTCCTTTTCTCCTGGTCTTCAAAGAGGAGGTAGACAAGAGGGTTTTCTTGGAAGTTGCTTACCAAATAGGGCTTCTATTTGGAACAGATAGCTCTGAGATTATCCAGTGCCCCCTTCAAACGCTTGCTGTCACAACTCATGAAACTTATAGAGCCTTTTCCTTATCTTGATTCTTTTAATTCTGGCCTTTTTGCTTTTGGGAAATTAGAAAGTCTCCTTCTTTTCCTATATGCAAAGAATGCAAAGGATGGACATCTTAGAGGTTGCTGTACGTGGTGTGACTGTTTTTCCATTAAGGATTTTATGAAACTATGGGAGTAAAACTAATCAAATATTCTTGATCGATTTCCTCCAGATTTTCCAAAAGTTCTTGTGTTAGGTCATTTTTGCATTGCTGTAAATAAATACCTGAGGCTGAGTAATTTACAAATAAAAGAGCTTTAGCTGGCTCATGGTTCGGCAGACAGTACAAGAATGGTGTCAGCATCTGCTTCTGGGGAGGGCCTCAGAATGCTTACAATCATGATGGAAGGCAAAGGGGGAACAGGCACTCACATGGGGAGAGCATGAACAAGAGAGAACGGGAGGTGCCCTACACTTTTAACAGATCTTGTGAGAACTCTCTCACTAACCTGAGGACAATACTAAGCTGTGCATGAGTGATCCTCCCCCATGATCTAAACACCTCCCACCAGGCCCCACCTCCAAAATTGGTTCATTGTTTTCCTGCAATAACCAAATCCTTCTTCCTCTGTATTTTGAAGTACATTGAACAGTTGACATTCTGCTGACATTTCATCAGAAAGAGGGTTATTTGTAAGAGAGTCGTTTGTTGTGCATTCTCATAAAAGCATTCTAATAAGTTTCTTGCACACAAATTTCAGACGAAAAACTGATTTGGGGGAGAGCCCTAGATTATTTCTAGGTATGCAATGACTTTGCTGATTACTTGGAGATGGGAACATTTTCATTGCTATTTTACCAGAATCCATATCCCAATTTGGGCATTCACCTGGCAAAAGCAAATCTAAAACAATATTTACATTTTTATTGACTACTTTAGATTCACAGTTTTTTAGGCTACCAACCAGAGTGCCTAAATTACATGCTAGAGAGTTTAGTTAATTTTTTCTGCACGAGTTTATCAATTTGGGCAGTAGGAGCTGATTTCCAGTCTCTGGAGCCTGCTTGTTTTTTCGTAGTTTTGCATTTGTTGCAATTGGCCAAATTAGGGCTTCTAGGCAAAGAAAATGATTTGTTTCTTCCATTGCCATACGGCTGATGATTTATTACTATTTCTTTGGACAGAACATGGATGACTCCTATTAAGAGTTCCCAAAAGAGATCATCAAAGTCACAGTCACAGCCACTCTTGGGCAGTAAATATATTTTGTTTTTACAGAAACCATTTGTTGGGTAATGTCTGCTTTTAAAATGTCACTATTAAACAGGATTCAAATAATGATTTCAGAAATGCTTAAAGCAAGTTCTCTGATAGAAATTGACTGACTCTTGGAAACAACAGGTGCTGGAGAGGATGTGGAGAAATAGGAACACTTTTACACTGTTGGTGGGACTGTAAACTAGTTCAACCATTGTGGAAGTCAGTGTGGCGATTCCTCAGGGATCTAGTACTAGAAATACCATTTGACCCAGCCATCCCATTACTGGGTATATACCCAAAGGACTGTAAATCAAGCTACTATAAAGACACATGCACACGTATGTTTATTGCAGCACTATTCACAATAGCAAAGACTTGGAACCAACCCAAATGTCCAACAATGATAGACTGGATTAAGAAAATGTGGCACATATACCATGGAATACTATGCAGCCATAAAAAAATGATGAGTTCATGTCCTTTGTAGGGACATGAATGAAACTGGAAATCATCATTCTCAGTAAACTATCACAAGGACAAAAAAACGAAACACTGCATGTTCTCACTCATAGGTGGGAATTGAACAATGAGAACACATGGACACAGAAAGGGGAACATCACACTCTGGGGACTGGGGGATAATTAGAGATATACCTAATGTTAATGATGATTAATGGGTACAGACACCAAAATGGCACATGTATACATGTGCACATGTACCCTAAAACTTAAAGCATAATAATAATGAAATAAAAGAAAAGAAAGTGATCAAAGGTAAAATATTTTCCCCTAACCAAAAAAAAAAAAAAAAGAAAAAAGAAATTGACTGACTCTCCAACCCTTTGGAATGAACTAAAATAACCTTGTTAAAAGCTGCATCTTGACTTTCCAGTGCTTTTTGTTTTGACCCACTGTCTTCGGTGCAATCAGACGTTCTGGAAATTATATAGGAAATAAACAATTCAGTGAGGTGTTCACAGAATCAGATAAGGGAAGAATTGATGTTTATGCTTTGTAGAGGCTGTCTTGATTCATATTTTTTCCTTAACAGTGTGGAAACAATAGATACTTTTTCATTATGAGGACCTTAAAACAGAAAACATTGCTATTTTTTAACATGCATTCAGGAAAAATGTTGATCATTCAAAATAATGACAACATTTTGTATATGAATTTCACCTTGGGTGCACCTCACTCAAGAAATAGGAAAACCTAGTTCAGAAAGGAACTGGGTTTTCTTCATGTCTCTATTTCCTATCTATGGAATCCCACTTCAGCAAGGAAGTTAAGAAGGTAGCCCAGCAGAACTCAAATCTCTAAGTGCTGGTTTCTTCCTTGAATAGCTATGTTGCTTTAAGAAGCTGGAAGTCCTAGGGCAGAGAAATAATTTCTAGTTTTAGTGTTGCAGTGCCCTAGTAGGATTCTAGTGATCTCTAAAGGCCTAATATAATTCTTGAAAAAATTTTCAGCTATTCAGATAATTATACTATTTAGTATATATTAAATTGAACTGAATGAAATTGCTGATGTTCAACAGTTTTTGACACACAAAATGGCTATTTCTTATGGTTCACTCTAATACATGTATGTAACAGCATTCATAGAAAGGGAGTGCAAATAGAGTCTTTGTAAGCATGGACTTAAAGTATAACCACATCAAACCAATCTGGTTCAACTTTTATGTATAAGGATGTGAATTGTTTTTCAGTTATCATGGATCCCCCCAGATTGAAGGTCACATGACCTGAGCGTGCCCAGATGAACCGCCTGTGCGACCACAGGGGGAACTGAAGTACTTGGACAGAAGAGTGGGGACAGAATTAGAAGTGAACACCACATGGCAGGATCCAGGATCCAATCAGATTGAGCTATGGCATCACCCCATGGCAGGATCCAGTCAGATCACACCTCCCAGCTCCAACACATTGCAAGATCCGATCATATCAGCTTCAACACATTGCAAGATCCGATCATATCACACCTCATTACCCTATGCTTATAACCCCTCCATCCCCACCCTCAGCCCCCAGCTTGGGGAGACAGATTTGCGCATTTCTTACTACCTCCTTGCTAGTCGACTCAGAATAAATCTGCTTTTTATTTTTTTCTTAAAAGCCAGGGCCAAGGTGTTGACCTCTATATATATTGGGCAGCAAGCCCATTTATTACTAGGTAACAAAAATATTATAGCTAAAAATGATTTGTCAGACACCAGAACATGAGCAGAACAAGAAATTTAATGCCACTGTTCTTATAAACTGTCAATAATAAAGCTAACAACTTAACTATATACTTCAAATAGAAATTGAATCATTACTTTGCCATCAATTACCTATACATGACGTCTGACTATGATGTAAGAAGTCTTTTGTAAAGAACCTAAAAAACCCTCTTGTAACTTCTTTTTTGAAATTGCCTTTAGAGCAGTTGTATGTACCACACAAGGAAACTGATCTCATCATTTCATATTCACACCTCATACCCAACCTAAATCTTCTGCTTTAGACTATGCCTATTTAGGGCATGTTGGCTCATGCCTGTAATGCTAGCACTTCGGAAGGCTGAGGCAGGTGGATCACCTGAGGTCAGGAGTTTGAGACCAGCCTGAACAATATGGTGAAAACCTGTCTCTACTAAAAATACAAAAATTAGCTAGGAATGGTGGTGAGTGCCTGTAATCCCAGCTACTTGGGAGGCTGAGGCAGGAGAATTGCTTGAACCTGGGAGGCAGAGGTTGCAGTGAGCCGAGATGACACCACTGCACTCCAGCCTGGGCGACAGAGCAAGTCTCTGTCTCAAATGTATATATATGCCTATTTAATCTTATCTGTGGAAAAGGAAAATGGAACAACATCTCTCCAAATAAAAATTATGTAAATGCAACACATTTTATTCTTTAGGATGCTGACCAGTTGAAAAACACAAAACTATTATAGATAAACAGCCACTCCAAATCCAAGGCTGTTTTCAGAGAAGCAGAAAATACAGCTTCTTTAGGTGAGGGTAAAAACAAAATTCTTAAAATTATCATTGATTTTTCTTCTAAAGTTATGCCAACTTTTTATAAATCATCTTTCACTTACCTCTGGTTTCAAAGTTCTTGAAATTTGTGACCATAGATGTAGTAACATATCTTGCTACTAGATGGATTTTATTTGGTCCCAGTTCCTGTCCATAAAAGCAATGACTTAAACCTCTTCAAAAGTTGCAATTTTTTTTTTCTAACCTCAGGGACTTGTTTCTCCACTTTTTCAATAAAGTGAAATCTCCACTACTTCAAGTTTGGGTTTTCTTTTTTTCTGGCTTTATAGGTGATTATTTTTTCAAATATTTTAAGCATGCTTTTTCTCATCCTTTTATTCTTCAGACATCACAGACAAAACCTTTTCCTTTGATACCAAAAAAGGCTTCCTTGTCTCCATACTTTCATTAGTGTGTGTGGGTGAACCTGGAAGACCATAACTCAGCAACATAGTATTGATGATATTTTCTGCAGCTAAACATATTTTGAGTGGAGGGATGGTTGTCTGTATTTGGTTTGAGTGAAGCTCTCTTTGATTTTCACCTCCTTCCATTTCTCTGAAGGACATGGCGTGCTCTAGTGCTGACTGTGCAGAGACACCGGATATCTGAGATAGTTTTTGCAAAAGACTGACTTTAGGGAGATGGCTGTTTCTTCTCATAGCTTGATCAAAATGCATGATGCCTTAGACATCACTTCTACAATATGATGGTTTAAGCTCTAATTCAAGCCTTTCCATTGCACCAGTGGTTTTAGTTGTATCTCTTGCAGAATATCTGACACACGAAGGTAGATTTGAGGAAGCCCTGTCTTTTCTTTTCATATCTTCCTCTGAATAAAACACCAAGCTAGTGATTTGTAGAGGATCATCCTTGCTGATAACTCCTTTTAACTTTGAAGTGGGCATTTCTATTCTGTTTGTGAATTCAGCCCAATTAACAGTGTAAGCGTTTTCATTTCCTTGAGGCAGATTTTCCTTTGGATAGTTTTTGATCAATGACTCATAGAAACGAGTACACTGCTCTATAAAAGTTCTGATGATCTGATTTGTTATAGTGTTTTTTTCAAATGCACTAATTGAAGATGGTTACACTTGGCATTTTCTTTTGTCTATCTTGTTCTTAATTATACCAATCACGTAATAGCAGTATTAGTAAGCAATTCTGAATGGAATGAATGAAACTATTGAAGGGCATCCTGTATGTTTTCCTGGGAAATTACAGTATTTTATTTAGATTCATCAGGAAACTTATGCAGTGGTTGTAATTTGGGGAATATTTTTTCATTGATGATTTTTGTTGGACAGCAAAAAGTTTTCAATAGGCATTTTCACAATTTCAGAGAAAGCATATGTAGAAACATGCTTAAATGGTACGTCTGCAAATGAGTCTAATGTGTTTAGAACTCCCTGGATGATCTTTTCAGCGATTCGGTGGCTGGAGTGCAAAAAAAAATGTCTTTTAATGTTATTTTATAGATTGATACATTGGTGATGTTGTTTGTTCTTACCAGAGCTTGTCTTTTGCTTTAGTTTCTTCACTATCTTTTATGAACAGCAAAGTCAAGAAGCATAACTCTAATTTTTCAAACAACATTTCAACAATTTCTTGGCCAACTATACCAATCTGTGTTTAGAAATCCTCAGCTCTAGTAGAAACTCTTTTAAAATTATGGTGGGTTGGGCATGGTGGCTCATGCCTGTAATCCTAGCACTTTGGGAGGCCAAGTTGGAAAGATCACTTGAGCCCAGGAGTTTCAGACCAGCCTGGACAACATAGTGAGACTCTATCTCTAAAACAAATTTTTAAAAATAAAATAAAATAAGATAAAATAAAATAAAATAAAATTATGGTATCTGTTTTTACAAGCCTCGAGAAGTAACAAAGTTAAAAGTGAAAGACTGCTCTATTTTTTTTGCTTTTAATAAAATTTCATTCAAAACAGTCTCAGCTACCATCAATAGCTTACATTTTTCATTTCCCTTGTCACTTGATTCTGTTTACCATTTATCAAACATTTGTTGAAAAGTATCTTCTTTAGGAAAAATTTTCTCCAGCTGCAAAGAGACATCCTCCAAAGAAAAACGTGCTTCTGGATTTGCAAGATAGATTGCACTTAAATTCTTCTGTGAAAGTTTGAGGTTATCTGGATGTGAGCCATTTATTGGGTGAGTCAAATTGTTCTTGCTTACATTTAATCCTTGCAAAACTATATCAACTTCACTTTGCTGTCACAAGTTGATCAGAAGGTAAAGCTTTTACATTTACTATTGTTCTACTTTGTGTCACCATTCGAAATTCATTCACAGTTGTTTCCAGAATATTATGTACTCCATCATTGGCATACATTTTTAGTTCCACAGGGGAAGTTTTGTTTTCACTAAGGGGTTTTTGGCATCCTCTGTTGACAGCAAGTATTGCAGCCCAATGGCAGTCTAGGACCAGTTGCCTTTTGGAGTCTTCTCTTCAGGACCTACCTTGGTTTTGCTTTTGGCCTTAACACTACTAGGCCCTAGCTGTGTTTTTCTCCCCCCAAATTAGAGCAAATAAATAGCTTTTGATTTTGTTTCAATTTTTTAAATCTAAAACCTGGTCTAGGGCTACCCTTAGGACCAGCTTTAGAATGCATGGCCTCAGAGATCACATTTCATCAGACTGACCTTTAGGGAATGAACTCACTTCTAGATTCAGCAAAGCAAAATTTGTGATCTTTTGGAGAATATTTTGAACCAATTCCCCCATTTGTAGTGGAGAAAATTGCAATAATGTAGTTTCCAATGAAGTGATACTTCTAATGCCTGTGAAAGAATAAGTTGGCAGCATCATCTGTTCAGGGGGAAGACTTTTTTTCCTGCTTATTTAAATCCCCTAAAGCACGACAAGTTCATTGGTAATTCATCACTGCCAGATGCTTCTAATTCTCTCCTGGTCTCATTATTTTCATATAAGGATGTCACAACTATCGAGTACATTTTTCCAAAATTACTTTTGATTGTGTCACTTGCGACACTGCTTATATACAACTGCAAGAGGGGTGTGTGTGTGTGTGTGTGTGTGTGTGTGTGTGTGCTGTTGTTTTAATGTTAGAATCGGATGTTTTAATTTTAGAATCAGAGGTCAAGTGGGAGGGTTCATTAAAAGGAAGCCAATAGTCTATGTGTTCCATTACCCTTTGATACACCTTCTTTAAAATTTCCTTAACTGCACTTAAGAAAGCAGGTGGTTTTTTTTCCTGTCTAGATTATCCATTTCTAAATATTTCCTCTAAAACCCTTCTTAGGTTTTCCTCTTCAGATATAATTTGGTTTTGATATGGGTATTTTGATAAGAAAGTTCAGTATTGTCTTCTTTGACCCAGTAATATTTCATTTTGTACAACCAGTTGTGTGAAGAGACTAGGGTTCTGTTTTGAGTAAAAAGTACTTTTCCTTTAAAGATATTTTATCATTCAGACTCTTCAAGATATTGTTTACAGTTTCACTTGCAATGATGTTTTCTTGGAATGAAGTGTTGTTTGATATAAATACATCTTTTGGATTTCTAGGTTCTACGTCATTTTAATAAGCATTGAAACAGTCCTTGCAATGATGTCAGCATATTCCTTAAGACTAGCTTGTAATATATGAGTTGTGGGCCCATGTTTTTCTCTGTAATTATGGATTAAATGTGTAATCCGGGGCCTCTTGACTGAGAATGTTTTCACCTGTAGATATTTTCAGGCTATTCACATCTGATGACATTTGGTTTGATTCAAGAAATACGCTGTCATCTTGTTTACAATTTGTTTACAATTTCTGAGCTAACAAATAATTTTTCCCTAGTCTTAGAATCAAGAGTAAGTAGCAAATCTATTTTTTCTGTGGCAAAAGATTTTAACCTATTCAAAATAGCTTTAGTAATAAAGTTAGTTAGCACTTTCTGCACATGGGTCAGGAGCAGATTGTCTGGTGTCTTGTTTCTTAAGCATAGTTGTCTGATTATCATCAGAGTAAGCTGATTTCAGCTGTACACCTGTTCCTTTTCTCAGAAATAGAAAGCTCTCCCCTTTCTTATCATTTATTGAGTTCATAACAGGAGATTGTTGACACTCTGCTTTGGGAAATGCATCAGACAACGTCAGGGACGATCTTGCAGAAATAGAATCATTTGCATTTATGCCAAGCATGACAGCAGAACTAAGATTTTGAGGAATGATGTTTACCATATCATTGGAAATCATAGCAACGCACGACTTAGGAGCTAAAAGTGTTGAAATAGACACACTTGCATACTCAGGAATCATTCCAGAATTTGTTCCTAGTTGTCTCTCACCCATGTTATATTTAAGACTAAATGCAGCAAGTAGGAAATTATTCTTGTCCAGTGTTTTCTCACAAATGTCACTTCAGATACCCACAATGGTATCTAGTATTTGGAACTGGGGTTTTGTTTTTTCGTTTCTTAAGACAGGGTCTTGCTCTGTCACCCAGGCTGGAGTGCAGTGACATGATCACGGCTATGTGCAGCCTTGAACTCCTGGGCTCAAGTTGAACTCCTGCTTCAACTTCCTCAGTAACTAGGACTACAGGCTTATATCATCATGCCTGTCTAATTTAAAAAACTTTTTGTAGAGATGGGGTCTTGCTATGTTGCTCAGGCCAGTCTTGAACTCCTGACCTCAAGCAATCCTCCTGCCTCAGCCTCCCAAATTGTTGGGATTATAGGCATAAGCCACTGTTCCTGGCCTGATTTATTTTTTTGATAATCACTTTGAAAAGCATTTCCACAACATCTTTTAGCCCAACTAGATCAATTTCTCTGTCAGATATATTTTTTTATACTTGCCTTTAACAAATACAATATCTAACACTGTAAATCTGACTTGTAATACTTTCTGACACTACAACATTATGGGTTAAGAATTTACAATTGTTCATTCTATACAATGCAAATATAAAAAATTGTTCATATATAAAAATTAATTTTTGTATACTGACCTTGTATTCTGCAACCTTGTTAAACTCATTTATTAATTCCAGTAGCTTTTTGTAGATTTCTTAATATTTTCTTCAGACATAATCACATTATTGCAAATAAAAACATACTTTTTTCTTTCTTTCCAAAAAAAAGAAGGAACTTTTTATTTCTTTATCTAACTTAAGTTTGATTCATTGTAAAATCTGTCTAGCCACTTGTGTCACATATATGTTTAATTTAGAGACAGTCAACTGACATATTGAGGTGGTCTTTCCTGACTTATTATGATCCACTGAACAACAGAAAAATTGATCGCCAGAATACGAATCTTTGGTTGATAACCATGACTGACTTAAAGCAGTTGTATCCTGTTGTAAAGGTAAAGTCATTGGAACTGTGACATTGATATGAGGAAAAAGGAGAGATTTTACTTTGGAAGCAGTAAACATTTCAAAATGTGCTAATATAGACTGTATAATATCTTCAACTACATTTCCATTGGTTAGTTTATCAATATTGAATCTGGCCTGAAGCATATGTGGATTTCTGTCCAGTAGGGTGGAATAAACAGAGGCTTTTCCTCTACTGGTGTATTCAGGAAAAGAGATATTTGCTGGAATGGTGATAGTGTTACACTTATTTTCATTTGCATTATGTCTGTCACAGCAGTGGAATACGGTTTTTGAAACATGATTCTAACAATATTATTTGCAACAATGATTACATCTGCTTCAAGCACTAAAGAATTCCTTACACCTTATACAAAAATTAATTCCAGATGGATTAAAGACTTACATGTTAGACCTAAAACCATAAAAACCCTAGAAGAAAACCTAGGCAATACCATTCAGGACATAGGCATGGGCAAGGACTTCATGTCTAAAACACCAAAAGCAATGGCAACAAAAGCCAAAATTGGCAAATGGGATCTAGTTAAACTAAAGAGCTTCTGCACAGCAAAAGAAACTACCATCAGAATGAACAGGCAACCTACAAAATGGGAGAAAATTTTCGCAACCTACTCATCTGACAGAGGGCTAATATCCAGAATCTACCATGAACTCAAACAAATGTACAAGAAAAAAACAAACAACCCCATCAAAAAGTGGGCGAAGGACATGAACAGACACTTCTCAAAAGAAGACATTTATGCAGCCAAAAAACACATGAAGAAATGCTCATCATCACTGGCCATCAGAGAAATGCAAATCAAAACCACAATGAGATACCATCTCACACCAGTTAGAATGGTGATCATTAAAAAGTCAGGAAACAACAGGTGCTGGAGAGGATGTGGAGAAATAGGAACACTTTTACACTGTTGGTGGGAGTGTAAACTAGTTCAACCATTGTGGAAGTCAGTGTGGCGATTCCTCAGGGATCTCGAACTAGAAATACCATTTGACCCAGCCATCCCATTACTGGGTATATACCCAAAGGACTATAAATCATGCTGCTATAAAGACACATGCACATGTATGTTTATTGCGGCACTATTCACAATAGCAAAGAGTTGGAACCAACCCAAGTGTCCAACAACGATAGACTGGATTAAGAAAATGTGGCACATATACACCATGGAATACTATGCAGCCATAAAAAATTATGAGTTCATGTCCTTTGTAGGGACATAGATGAAACTGGAAACCATCATTCTCAGTAATGTATCGCAAGGACAAAAAACCAAACACTGCATGTTCTCATTCATAGGTGGGAATTGAACAATGAGAACACATGGACACAGGAAGGGGAACATCACACTCCGGGGACTGTTGTGGGGTGGGGGGAGCGGGGAGGGACAGCATTAGGAGATATACCTAATGCTAAATGATGAGTTAATGGGTGCAGCACACCAACATAGCACATGGATACATATGTAACAAACCTGCATATTGTGCACATGTACCCTAAAACTTAAAGTATAATAATAAAAAAAAATTCCATTGTTTTATTCCAGGGATTGAACAGATGTTTGAGCAACTGGCTCACTTCCAGCATGTGGAATGTCATATAAACGGGACTGGAGGAGAAGAAGTACATTTAACTGATCAGTAAAATCATTCTTAAGATTTCCGTTCAAAATATTTCTTATAATGGACACAACTGGGGACTTTTTTGGCTCTTTGAGTTCTACTTTAATTTTTTTCAATGTTCTTTTCAATTCCTCTTGCTCAAGAGACTCTGATTTAGTTTCTTCTTTTGGAGGTCTTTTCTCTCCAGCACTTTCTTCCTCTGTATCTGTAGAATCTTCTAGATCTGACTCTGGTCCAGCTCCTCCAGGAAGAAAATTTCTATAGGTTGACCTTTATCTGTAATTTTAAATGTCTCTGTTTTCTGCTTCAGTTTCATTAAACGTATGTGGAGGCATTCCACCCCAAATTAAAATGACTAGCTTTTTAAGCATTTGCTTCTCTTGTAGTGGGTTGTGTACATACTTCCAAGTCTGGCAAGCTCACATTTAATTTGGTTCGAATAGCCTTCAAAATTGCACTTGATACCTTCTTTGTATGCATGTGTAAAGTGGACTGCAATAGTTCTTGATGTGCGTTAGCTCAAATGTTGGAACTTTCACTTTCCCCGTCTGTCTTGTTGCTCTTTTTATTTCCATTGACTATAGTACTCACAGTTATAAAATTTCTATTGGCAAGCCCTTCCAATTTAGCAAAAACCATTTCAATGATATATGAAGTCACAACTTTTCATGTATTTGGATACTTTTATTTTGTGCTCCCTCTTTCCCTGTTTCAGAGGCAGTAGTTTTCCTCTTATTGGTAGTTGTCTCTTGACTGTCTTGTTGGATCCCCCTGGACACCATGCTGGAGATTATGTCAGAGCATCTGCTCATTTCCTCAATAAGTGAAGCAAATGATAAGCTGTCACGGTCAATATACTCCGAGATAGCTTTAAATTCTGAATTTGTGAAACTGCTGTCCACCTCAGCACTACGCAATTGTGTAATGATATATTCTAGAATTGTATGAGAAATGAGCTGAATATCAGGCTGCAATGCAGTGGTTGTTCTTAAATTCTCATCGATCCACTCTCTGTTTGGTTCACTATCAGATGGGGAGAATGTGAATGATCTTCTATGAGCTCCGATTACATGTCATATAAAGTATCTCCACTTCTATCTAATACTTGTAATTTGGCACATTTGTGAACTTCCTTTTGCCTAGGAGTGCACTGAAAACGAGAAAATGTTTGTTGATCAATGTCAACAATTCCATATGAAAATATAGACCTCAGCTTCTGTGAAGGGAGTGGAACATTGCTTTCATCTGTCTTTCCACTTAACACCTCACAAATATAATTTACTAATGAACTTTCAATAATGTCATTGTTTAGCTTTGTGACAATAGCCTAATTCCTTTCCGGTTTTAGCAAAAACTACTGTATCTATATACTTCTTGGGAGGACCCTTCTCCCTAAGATTTAGATTCTTCTCATTGTATTTCAGTTCCTTCTTGATAGCATCCAGAACAATTTTTCCCACTTTAGTTGTGTATACACTAAGTTGAGATTGAAACAAAGATTCCTTGCCAGGTGCAGGCTTCAAACTAGCAGCATGGCTTTCTGGTTTGAAGCATTTTTGCAATTTTGAACAAATACGTGACTTTGGCATCTTAAAAATTTTATGAGTGTTTTTTTTTCTTGTAAATTCGTTTAAGACCCTTGTAGACTCTGGATATTAGACCTTTGCCAGATGCATAGTTTGCAAAACATTTATCCCATTCTACAGGTTGTCTGTTTACTCAGTTGATAGTTTCTTTTGCTGTGCAAGAAGCTCTTTAGTTTAATTAGATTCCATTTGTCCATTTTTGCTTTTGTTGCAAAAAAAAACTGACTTGTAATACTTTCCGACACCACAACCCTATAAAAAAGTGGACAAAGGATATGAACACTTTTCAAAAGAAGACATACATGCGGCCAACAATCATATGAAGAAAGCTCAGTATCACTGATCATTAGAGAAATGCAAATCAAACCCATGAGGAGATACTATCTCACATCAGTCAGAATGGCTATTACGAAGTCAAAAAATAACAGATGCTGGTGAGGTTGTGGAGAAAAAGGAATGCTTATACACTGTTGGTGGGAGTGTTGACTAGTTCAACCATTATGGAAGATAGCGTGGCGATTCCTCAAAGACCTAGAGACAGAAATACTACTCGACCTAGCAATCCCATTACTAGGTATACACCCAAAGGAATATACATTTTATTTCTGTCATTTTATTATATTTTATTTTACATCATTTTATTATAAAGACATATGCACACATAGGTTCACTGCAGCACTATTCACAAGAGCAAAGACACGGAATCAACCTAAATGCCCATCAATGATAGACTGGTTAAAGAAAATGTAGTACATTTACACCATGGAATACTATGCAGACATAAAAAGGAATAATATGTCCTTTGCAAGGACATGCTTGGAGCTGGAGGCCATTATCCTTAGCAAACTAACACAGGAACAGAAAACCAAATACCACATATTCTCACTGATAAGTGAGAGCTAAGTGATGAGAACACATGGCACATAGAGGGGAACAGACACTGGGGCCTGCTTGAGGGTGGAGGGAGGAGGGAGAGGATCAGAAAAAATAACTAATGAATACTAGGCTTAATACCTGGCTGATGAAATAATCTGTACAACAAACCCCCATGACACAAGTTTACATATGTAACAAGCCTGCACATGTACCCCTGAACTTAATATAAAAGTTAAAAAATAAAAATGGAATTACATTTTCAAAAATTCTATGAGTAATTTTATCATTAATATGAACTAAAGGCTCACTTTCTTCAGACTAACCAGGGATGTTTTGTAGGGTCTATACTAAGCACAGCTAAAAATTTCATCTTCTTTTTACTCTCTAATCATATTTTTAATAGCTCTTTATTTGGTACACCAGTATTATCTAGAGAAGTTTGGTGTACTAATGGAGAAAATGAAATGTTTGGTGGTGTTAATGATGTGACTAGAAGCCATGTGTAATATTTTTAATACAGCATCCGCTATTCCTGAGCTACTGCATGGATTTCTGATGCAGAGAACATCTGGTTCATACATTCTTAATGTGACAGACCTCATGGTTTTACTGATGTAAGAAGTAAAGCTTCTTGACCATTTATATTGACTAAATGACCATGGGACACAGAAGATATGTCTTTGAGCACTTCTGCTAAAATAGTTGTAATTATGTTTTTGGATGCTTTTTGTATTTGGTGTTTTGCATCATGGCTGAAAACCCAAATGTCTTTGTTCAAACAGGACTTGTCCATGAAAAGGTTTTTAATTATTAAAAGCTGGGAGGTCAGTCTTTAACCCCCAATCACAAAATGCTACTTTGTCTTGACAAGCAGGCTTTGTAGTTGAGTCGGCGTTTCTTTTGAATTTAAGACCAGTATTTCCCCGTGTTGACCAGTGATCAGGAACCTGTCCTTGTAATTTTGCTTTTTCATCCGTGATAGGTGAAATCAGTAGACTTTCCACAACTTTGTTTATTCTTCATTATTGTCTTTGGAATAAAAGACCATGCCAGGGACATTAACAAGTTGATGGTCCCCTAGATACATTGCTCGTATTCAGGGGACCATGAGCTACTCTAGTGCCAGAGAGTCTGTTCTCTTCTTCAGTGCCAAAAGGACTGCTCGTTCTGGAGCATCTACTCTTTTGGACATTGTTTTCATTGGTTTCTGATGTAAGTGAGTCAAGATATTGACAAGCAGCTGAAAGATTACCACTGTTTCTTTAGTTGCAATAAGGCTTTGATTATTAACTCTGATTTATATATAACCTAGTATAGTGTCGATTGCTTCCTCTGTATAATGAACCAGAGAGAACTGGGACAAAATATTTGACACTAAATTTTTTATTTCTTCTTTGGCAATCAAATTGGCTGTATCAGGTTCAGTGCTAGATTTTCTTTTGCTAGCTCTTTGAAGGAACGTACCTGTTGGATCTTTCATATGTTGCTGATAAGCAGGTTCCCATGTGAATTCAAGATGAGCAAGTTCATTTTGCTTAGAAAATGCAAGAGCCATCAGCTTTTTTACAATCATGTAAACCATATCCTCTGCAATATCATTCATGTTCTCCAAAGTATACGCCAGTGAAGCTTTTAAAGGATTTTCTTTTGGGGAAATGAAATGTTCTCCTCTAGCCGATTTAAAGTGTACTGACACATTTTATTGTGAAAATACCTCAATACATTTTTTTCTCAACTGCAGACCAGCTTCTCAAGTACGTTTTCCACAATGTCAGCAGCCGCTGAAGAGACATCAACATTGCAGAGCAAGTCTTCTTTGTCAGTTTGGTCAACCCAAACTTCAGCTGTAACAGAGGAAAGAGTGGGTTTGGCCTGGGTTAAATCAGACACCATTTCTAGAAAAATGCCTTCTAAAATCAACTCAGTTTTCTCTTTTAGGTAACACTTAAAGTTAACAAAAGCATTCTTTAACTCCTGCATCTCATTTATGGCTTTTGCTTTTCCACCAGAAATCAGTGTGTTTTTTTTTGTTTTGTTTTTTGTTTTTTTGATGGAGTTTTTTGCTCTTGCCGCCCAGGCTAGAGTGCAATGGCGTGATCTCGACTCACTGCAACCTCCGCCTCCCAGGTTCAAGCAATTCTCCTGCCTCAGCCTCCCAAGTAGCGCCCGCCACCACGCCTGGCTAATTTTTGTATTTTACTAGAAACGGGGTTTCACCACTTTGGCCAGGCTGGTCTCGAACTCCTGACCTCAGGTGATCCACCCGCCTCGGCCTCCAAAGTGCTGGGATTACAGGTGTGAGCCACTGCGCCCAGTGAAGCCAGTGGACATTTTAAGCCATCCGTTTTAGTGGTAGCATCCCTAGATTTCTTTGTGCCTGTTTCCATCAATGTGATAAGGCAACTATTGAATTTACAGATTCTGAACTGGGGGTATTTATAGATCTTATTATGTTTAATTTTAGAGGTTAGAGGTTGTCCTTTCCTGTGATGAATTTTTTCCACAACTGTTCTTTCTTTGTGGGCAGAAGGTGGTTTTAAAAGTGTGACTGGTCGCCCCATTGACCTGTCAGGTGCCTTTATATAGGACCCTGACTGAAATGTCTTAACTGTTTCGATGTAAACATTTCACTGCATGTGATACAACAACTTGAACTATCTGAAAAGAGAGTGGAGTCAGCAGATATTGGGTATGTACTATTTTACAACATTTCTTCATATTTTGTGATTGCTGGGTATAATATACTGGTCACTGCAGCCACAATTCATGTCATTGTATTATGAATTATACTTTTCAGTTCTTCAGAAGTTACCTGAAAAGGAGGTGAGCAGGGATACAAAGAAAACCAAATGTAAATTTATTCTAGGGATGGGGGCTAGCCTTTAATTCCATATATCAAATTATGGTTAGTCATGGTATATAGAAAGGGATCTCTTTAGAACATCAGATTAATTTCAAATTGGTTTATTCTCTAAGTCTGTTATCTATTTTTTGAATATGATTCTCTTTGATTCAAAGGCACTTGAAAGTTTTATTTTTAGCATTTACTACTGGGGATCAATGACTTTCTGGAAGGAAAAAAAATAGACAAGTGAATGTCTAGGCTCATACAAAACCAGTGCTTTGGCAAGAAGTAAAAATTGTGTTCATGATCCAGGAAATATTTATTAAAAATATGAACTAGATTACTTCTAACAAACTGTATTAGGCTATTTTTGCATTGCTGTAAAGAAATACCTGAAGCTGGGTAATTTACAAAGAAAAGTGGTTTAATTGGCTCACAGTTCTGCAGGCTGTACAAGCATGGCACCAACATCTGCTCAGCTTCTGGCGAGGCTTCAAGAAGTTTACAACCATGGTGGAAGGTGAAGGGGGAAGCTGGCATATCGCATGGTGAGAACGGGAGCAAAAGAGGGAGTGGGGGAGGTCCCAGACTTTTAAACAACCAGATCTTGCATGAACTAACTGAGCAAGAACTCACTCATCAAAAAGGGGATGCTACTAAACCATTCGTGAGAAATCCACCCCCATGATCCAGTCACTTCCCACCAGGCCCCACCTCCAACATTGGGAATCATGTTTCACCATGAGATTTGGAAGGGACAAACATCCATAAACATCCAAACCATATCACGATCTATTTCATGAAGCAAATTTGTAGTCAAAATATTTAGGTGCTTTTGTGGAGATAGCATCGTTCTGCTTAGGCCTCTGTTTAGGTAAGATATGAGGGCAAAAAATAAGGTCCCCTAGTGGCAGATGTCAGCTCGTGACTCTGCTGTCTTCCTCCTTCAAATGACTGTTTATATATGCAAGCAACTACAGCTAATTGTTGAGAATTAATTGATGGGTGACAATTAGCACTAATGATTTAGGGAGAATCAACAGCTTTGGGTCCAATAAAATATTATCAGTCTAAACTGTCTTGGATAGAAAGGCAGAAGACAGATCATGAAGACAAAAAACACATTAATTTAGGTAGAAAAAGAAGGGCTGAGTTGGAACTGGGACTCAAAGAGCCAGGAAGGCTGAGCAGTAGAGGGAAGTTGGGGTCCATTTTTTTCTGAGCTGACATATAAACTCGGGGACCAAACTTGATGACCATTTCCTCAGTGGGTAATTGTACTGTCACAGCTTATACTGGCCCAGGGGTAGATGCAAAGTGCATCTGTAGAACTCAGTGTTCTCTGAAAGGGCAGTATGTGCAAATTGACCCGCAAATGCCAAGGAGCTGAGAAACCAAAGAAAGAGGCAGAAAAATCCAGTTTGTCGATTTGGGGTGATTTATTAGGGGAACTTACAGACAGAATCGTGGTCTTGAGTGGTCAGAAGACAAGTAGATCTCCACACCACAATCCCCCAGACCCAGGGCTTATATCTTGGAAAAAAAGCATACATTCTCTGGAATGAATGTGTAAGTGGTATGAGCATCCCAGCCAATGATTTCTGCAACAAGAGTTGTTTTGGAGGAAACCTACAATGAATAGGTGTTCCTACATAAAGGGTAATATATCAACTAGACATTTTGGGGGCATTCTTGGACTCTCGGGGTTAGTCAGAAGTTACAGAGCAGGTTAGCATTTAAAATAAAGTCACTCCAGAAATAAGCAAGGGGGAAAGGATTCCCTATTTAATAAATGGTGTTGGGAAAACTGGCTAGCCATATGCAGGAAACTGAAACTGGACCCCTTCCTTAAACCTTATACAAAAATTAACTCAAGATGGATTAAAGACTTAAAGATAAGACCTAAAACCATAAAAACCCTAGAAGAAAACCTAGGCAATACCATTCAGGACATAGGCATGGGCAAAGACTTCATGACTAAAACACCAAAAGCAATGGCAACAAAAGCCAAAATTGACAAATGGGATCTAATTAAACTAAAGAAACTATCATCAGAGTAAACAGGCAACCTACAGAATGGGAGAAAATTTTTGTAATCTACCCATCTGACAAAGGGCTAATATCCAGAATCTACAAGGAACTTAGAGAAATTTACAAGAAAAAAACCCCAAACAACCCCATCAAAAAGTGAGTGAAGAATATGAACAGACACTTCTCAAAAAAAGACATTTATGCAGCCAACAAACATATGAAAAAAGCTCATCATCACTGGTCATTAGAGAAATGCAAATCAAAACCACAATGAGATACCATCTCATGCCAGTTAGAATGGCGATCATTAAGAAGTCAGGAAACAACAGATGCTGGAGAGGATGTGGAGAAATAGGAACACTTTTACACTGTTGGTGGGAGTGTAAATTAGTTCAACCATTGTGGAAGACAGTGTGGTGATTCCTCAAGGATCTAGAACTAGAAATACCATTTGACCCAGCAATCCCATTACTGGGTATACACCCAAAGGATTATAAATCATTCTACTATAGAGACACATGCACATGTATGTTTACTGCAGCACTGTTCACAATAGCAAAGACTTGCAACCAACCCAAATGCCCATCAATGATAGACTGGATAAAGAAAATGTGGCGGCCGGGCGCGGTGGCTCATGCTTGTAATCCCAGCACTTTGGGAGGCCGAGGCAGGTGGATCACGAGGTCAGGAGATCGAGACCACGGTGAAACCCTGTCTCTACTAAAAAATACAAAAAAATTAGCCGAGCGCGGTGGCGGGCGCCTGTAGTCCCAGCTACTTGAAGAGGCTGAGGCAGGAGAATGGCGTGAACCCGGGAGGCGGAGCTTGCAGTGAGCTGAGATTGTGCCACTGCACTCCAGCCTGGGCAACAGAGCGAGACTCCGTCTCAAAAAAAAAAAAAAAAAAAAGAAAATGTGGCACATATACACCATGAAATTCTATGGAATACTATGCAGCTATAAAAAAGGATGAGTTCATGTCCTTTGCAGGGACATGGATGAAGCTGGACACCATCATTCTCAGCAAACTAACACAGGAACAGAAAACCAAACACTGCATGTTCTCACTCGTAAGTGGGAGTTGAACAATGAGAACACATCGACACAGGGAGGGGAACATCACACACTGGGGTCTGCTGGGGGTTGGGGTTGCTAAGCGAGGGATAGCATTAAGAGAAATACCTAATGTAGGTGATGGCTTGGTGAGTGCAGCAAACCACCATGGCATGTGTATACCTATGTAACAAACCTGCACGTTCTGCACATGTATCCCAAAACTTTAAGTATAATAATAATAAAAAAGGAAATATAAAAAAGAAAAAAATTGTCATCAATCTTGAAAAATAAAACAAAATAAAATAAAGTCACTCTTGTCCACACACTCTGTATTGGTTTATGTCCTTTTACTCATTGCAGATATATTTTGGTAATATAAAAATCCCTTTGCCTATCATAAAATAGTATGTTTTCAAGTTGCTACTCTCAAAATAGCCAGAACAAGAGTCTTTACCTTCCACAGGAACTGTACTTCTCAAGGCTGTAGATACAAGTCAGTGGCAGCAAAGGCTGGATGCCTAGCATTTGAGCACTAGGAGAATGACAGGATCCCTATAATGTGGTTGTTGCCTCCCCCACAATTATCTCCAAAGTTAGCTCCAAGATTGTTCCGGTTTGGGCCAACATTCAAAGAAAATTTATCACCTTGCTGTATGTAACATACTCTCTTTTGACCCATTAGAGGGTTGAGGGCCAACCCAGGGAAGAGTTATTTTATTCCACTCTAATTCCCAAATGCCTTAATTCATTTTTTTGTTGCATGACGTAAAATTTACCATTTTACTATTTTAAAGCATACTTCAGCAGCATTATGTACGTTGACAATGTCATGCTACCATTGCTACTGTCTAGTTCTTTCACAGCCTTTTTGTTTTTAACCACAGATAAGAAAGTGGCAATAAGTTTGAAAAACATACTTTGGGATGACAGCATGTGGTTGAAAACACTTGTTTTACATAAATATGTCCTAAATCAAACACCTCTAAGAATAATATGTAAACATTAACAGGGAAGATACTTACCTTCTTTGTCTAAATTGGCCTAAATCCAATCCATTCCAATACATATGATCTGATAATTTCAATATGTATTATTTCCTTATGACCACAGATCATGTACAACAGACCTACATTCTTATGCTTAGGATAGCATTCCTAATTTTAATACATAAAATAGGGGCATTCTTAAAGTTTTTAATGAAGTGTAATGTGAGAAATAGAATAGGATTTTTCAGCTTACTTTCACTATATCACTAGACCAAGAAATATCTTTTTGGTGCCAATTTTGTGCTTGTTGCACAGTCTATGAATTGAACAGACATATGTGTGAGTGTGTGAGTATGCCACTCCCCTGAACCTCTCTTTGTTCATGTTTGATCCATCCAGCCCCAGAGTTGCAGTTCATCAAATTCACCTTCTTATCTTTGCTTGGTCCACGTTACAGCTCTCAGGTGGCCAGGTCATTTCTTTTGGTGGTGTGGTCAACTTAATAGTCTTCTTACTCCCAGGAAAATAAAGAGACACGTCCAAGGCACCCTGGCTCACCCACCTAAGGGGCAGGACGCTCAGCCCTGAGCCAGGTCTTCTGTGGTCTGCAAAGGGATTTCCCTTAATGGCTTCCCATTATGGAGTAGGTCTGTGATATTCAGTGCTTTTCCTGTTTTGTCTGGACCTCCTAAGGCTCCCCAAACTACGCCCCTGAGCCCCCCTTGCCCAAAGGGCCAATACTCTTTTTAACAATAACTTTGGACCCCTGTAAAACCTGAGATTAACTGAGATTGAAAGTCATGGAAGAGAAACAGGCAAAGAGGGAGACTGACTAATGTCAACAGATGATGGCTGGCTTTCTGATTCACAGATTTTTTTTTCTCTTATAACATATTAAAAAATATATTATGTTTTCAATGAATACTTTTTCCTGACAGGGATTTTGATGAACAGATTTCTATGGACATGTTGTTCTACATGGAGACCTGCTTTAGTATCATTATCCAGAAATATTCATTAAAATCTAATTATGAGGTGGGGCGTGGTGGCTCACGCCTATAATCCAAAAACTTTGGGAGGCCGAGGTGGCTGGATCGCTTGAGGCCAGGCATTTGAGACCAGCCTGGCCAACATGATGAAACCCTGTCTCTAATAAAAATACAAAAAATTAGCCAGGTGTGATGGCTTGCGCCTATAGTCCCAGCTACTTGGGAGGCTGAGGGAAAAGAATCGCTTGAACCCGGGAGGCAGAGGTTGCAGTGAGCCGAGATTGCACCACTGCACTCCAGCCCGGGTAACAGAGCGAAACGCCATCTCAAAGAAAAAAAAAAACCACTTATGGTACTAGATGGCATACAAACATGTTAGTGTTAGAGTAGGAAGAGAGTAATAACATGCAGACTAATGAACAAATATTGAGCAAATATATATATATTAAATAATTCATGCAACAAATCAGTGCTATTGAGTGCTTACTATGTGCCAGGCACTGTATGGTCATTCCAATATGACATAGGAAGTCCTATAATAAAGGGGTATATATAATGCTTCAGGAGCAGTGACAGAGGGTGTCTACACAGATTGTGAGGAAGGTTCTCTGGAAGAGGTGACACGAACTGAATGAATCTTAAAGGATAACAAGTTTTAAAGAGGGACACTCAAGTTCTAGACAAATGAAATAGTAAGGGCAAAGACCCTGAGGTGTAAATAACATGATGTGTTTAGGGAATTGAATGTCGTTCAGTATCTCTGGAGCACAGAATACATGTAGAATGGTCTAGAGATTAGGCAGGTGAGGTAGGCAGTGGCCCCAGATTTTAAGGTGTATTTTGTGCCTCACTGGGAGTCCCTGGAGGGTTTGAAACAAAGCAGTGACAGCAAGGAGTAAGTACCTAGTACGATATGTTAATAACTATTTTACAAGTAGGTTTTGAAGAATGCCAACAAATAATAATTTTCTTTTTCTGTCTGAAAATCTATCTGCAGCTCAGAGAATTGTTTCTTCTCATGATTCATCAAATAAGTCAGGGTCTAATTTGGATTAGAACATAGAATAGAATATTGTGATACCTAGAAAAGGGCTATATCTAATTTGGTATTTAATATGATCAGAAAATCACAATTTTAATTCATCATTATTGAATAATCATCCGTAGATTCTTTCCCACTGTGGGTCAGAGAGAGGAGACTAAGAGTTTTGAGAAGGTAGGTAGAAAGCGAATGATCAGAAACCTCTGATCAAGCAGGGCAAGCAGAAAGGACTTGCCTAGCCACTCCACTCTTCTTACAACCCCATGCTCTTCCCAGCTCACTACAAAATAAATGTGGCTAAGTTGGATCAAGAGTGTAATATTAGAATCTGGGAGAACGTTCCAAAAATTATTAGCCCTAAATTATAAAATCAATCTCTCTTGACTTTTCAGACATCAAGACTGCCATCAAAATCACTGTCAAGAAAAAGTATGTATGATGAAATTCACTGAAAAAGTAACGTATTAAGTTCTTTTCTAATGTTATAAGAGAAAAATCTGTGACATTAATCAGTCTCCCTCTTTGCCTGTTTCTCTTCCTTCACTTTCAATCTCAGTTAACTTTGGGTTTAACGGGGGTCCAAAGTTACTGTTAAAAGAGAGTATTGGCCCTTTGGGCAAGGTGACCCAGAAGGGTTGGTTGGGGAGCCTTAGGAGGTCTAGCCAAAACAGGAAAAGCATTGAATACAACAATCAGAATGCTCTGAATAATAGAAAGTAGTATTACAAATTAGAGCCAGTTCAAAATCAAGGTGAATTGGTATTTATTTTTCTCCCAATAAATATAAAGTGTATTGTGAGTAACCAATAAATTCCAATGATCTATTTTAAAAGTTTTACTTAAATTCTGTGTAACTTTTTGAGTTTCTTTGTGTACGTTTTTACATGTGTTTGGTTTTGAAAAGGAAGGAGCTGGAATTAGTAGTATGCAAGCCCGAGAAATTAAGTGTGAAGATAATACTGTTGTGGTGGTTTTAGAGTATGTCCACAAATTCTTTGCTACTTCTCCCTGCAGGGGTGGAGGTTAATTCTCTTCCTCTTGAGTGTGGGCTGTACCTAGTGACTTGCTTCTAATGAATAGCATATGGTGGAAACAGTTGTGTGTAACTTCAGAGATAAGGTCATAAGATCTACTGTGACTTCAACCCCTCTCTCTTGGAACACTTGCTCTGGGAGAAGCCAGCTGCCATAATTATGCAGCTACTCCAGAAGCCCTATAGAGTGGCCCACATGGTGAGGAACTAAGACCTCTTGCTAACAGCCAGCAAGGAATTGAGACCTTCTGCCAATAGCCCTGTGAGTGAGCGCGCTTGGAAATGAATCCTCTAGTCCCAGACAAGCCTTCAGGTGACTGCAGGAGGCCAGGATGATATCTTGACTGCAACCTCCTAAGACACCCCAGGTCAGAACCATCTAGCCAAGCTGCTCCTGTATTCCGGACCACAGAAGCTGTGAGGTCATTTTTTTTAAACTGCCAAGTTTTAGGGTAATTTGTTACTCAGTAATAGATATCTAATGGAACTTCTAAAAAAGATACCTCCATGGCTTTTAGCAATTGGAGAATTAAATATCCTGAAGAACCTAAATGTGTAATACCTACTAGAAATACAATGGGAATATAATACAAATACAATTATGGTGGAGAATGTCAATGCACCTCATTGATGGCTGGACACATCTAGTAGACAGTAAGAAAAGATAGTCTAGTAGACAGATCAGTAAAGACAGGTTAATTGAATAGTATAATCCATAAATATAACTTAATATTCATTTAGAGTTTTATATACTTTAAATAGAGAATATACATTTTTTGTATGTCCGTGAAACACTTTCAAATATCGATCACATATTTAGCCACCAAGAAAACATTAACAACTTCGGTATGCTAGAGATTTCCAGGCTACATTCTCTGAAACTAATAAAAATAATGTGATGCAAAATAATAATTTCTTGGTAATAAAGAAACATACTATGGACAACTCTTAGATCAAAAAAGAAATTAAAAGGGGAAAGTATAATCTACCTGAAAAATTAAACCTTGTATTAAGATCTATGGGAAATAACAAAAGCTGTTTCCATGGGTATTGATATAAAGTGTTCTTTTCATTGTTTCTCTCATGAGTCTCAGACCAGTTTCTCCAACTGCTTGTTTGACTATTCCACTTAGATGTCCTATTGGATGCCCATAGGCACCTTAAACTCATACTAATATTCAAAGCTGAACTAAGTATTTTTCTTCCAAAAGTGTTCCCCTTGCTGTATTGCCTGTCTACTGAATGGCACCACTCTTCACTATCCACTTAGTTGCCCAGTCTAGGAATATGGGTGTTGTCTTCAACCCCTTCGTCGCTTATATTCAATCGGACACCAAACCTCAGCCATTCGACCTCCTTAGTTTAAGTCAGATCTGGGCCCAGTTCTCTATCCTCATTGCCAATGCCTTTGTTCAGGAGTCATTTCTCGCTTTGACTATTGTAATAGCCTCTTTAATTGTAGTACGAAGCATGGTATTATGGTTAGGATTGGTTGAGTAAGACCGACATGGGTTAAAACTCTGGCTTTGCCACATGCTGTGTGACTTTGGGCAAGATAATTTGCCACCCTGAGACTTAGTTTGCTTATATATAGAATGATAGATAAAAATAGTAGTGACTTCAATAAATTATTGGGAGAGTTAAGTGAGAGAATATAAAGGGTTTACATGGTATCTGGTACACAGTAAGTGTTCAACAAATGCTGTTATTATTATTATTGTTTCTTTCCTCCAATTTCTTTACTTCTAATTCCATTTTACCTCTTCTGAAAAGGCAAATTCTGACCATATTATTTCCCATGCTGCTTTTTTTTTTTTTTTGTTTTGACTGAGTCTTGCTCTATCACCCAGGCTGGAGTGCAGTGGCTCAATCTCGGCTCACTGCAACCTCCGCCTCCTGGGTTCAAGCGATTCTCGTGCCTCAGCCTCCCAAGTAGCTGGGATTACAGGCGCCTACCACCAGGCCCCACTAAATTTTGTATTTTTAGTAGAGACGGGGTTTCACCATGTTAGCCAGGCTGGTCTCGAACTCCTGATCCACTCGCTTCAGCCTCCCAAAGTGCTGGGATTACAAGCGTGAGCCACCACGCCCGGCCTGCTGATATTTTCCAGTACTTGCTCTTGATTAACAGGATAAAAGGTAAATGCTTGTCATGGCCTACCAGAATTTTAATGACCAGTCCTTATCTACCAGTCAAGCTTCATCTTCTGCAATTCTCTAACTTGAACTTTTAGGTAAAACAATTCTAAAATAATTTGTATTTCCACAAACACATGCTTTAATGTCTATATCTTGGTAAATGTATTCCCTTTTCCTGGAAGGTTCTCTCTACCACCTTCCATTTGTTTGCCTAGAAAATTCTTTTTCATCCTTCATGTCTCAGCTCAATTGTGGCTTCTTCTGTAAAAGCTTCCTTGTGCTTCCACTAGATTTTGTACATATCTCCAGTATGCACTTATCATATTGGGTTGTAATTATTGACATGACTGTTCCCCACTAAACTGTAAAATTCCAGGGTAGGGACCATGGTTTTCTGCTTTGTATGTTAAATAATTGGCACAGTGCCTGTCATGTAGCAGATGCTCAACAAATGTTAGTTGAGTGAATGAATTAAGGGGTTGCAAGATGTACTTAATAATTGTTGCTAATATTTACCTGGTTCATAGCTGAAGCTTGGTTTCTTGGGCCTTTTTACACTTAAATCAGCATGTGTCACCTGTATATACCATAAGAAAAATAAAAACAATAAAACAAAAGTTCCCCAAGGAGTTTTTAAATAATGTGAACACTGGGTATTTTTCACATTTAAAATATAAAACTTTAACAAAGTGATTTAAGAACTTATTTCAAAAGCTCATTTATAATAAATATCCATGTTTTATTTGGTTTATATGACATATACTATTTGTAGAACTCAAAGGTTCATAGAATTCATTGGTATTCTAAAATTAACTAACTGCGGAATCACCCTGATAAGCATGGAAGGTAAGCAACTGAACAGCTAAAAAGAATATGTATGGTTTTTAAACAAAGCTAAGTATAGGAGAGACATTTTTAGAGAACTGGAAGGCAGACAGTAGGTTAAAATGTGACTCTTTGACTTGGCCAAGAACTCTACTTGCTTTGGTAATTGTACAGGTAGATAAATGCAACAAAGTTGACTTTATTTTTTTCCACATCTGAGAGCCAGACGCAAGCCACCAGAAGTACATTGCCTAACACTGATAGGATGGGTGAAACAAGTTGGAAAACAGTATTGTATTCTATTGTAATAAAGGTGTTTATGCTGCTTCTCAAAATAATGAGACATTTGTGACCATTTGATGTACTTATTTTGTCCAACATATTTCAAAGTCTCCTTTAAAAACTGGTGGTCTAAATTTGTTTATTGATATTTTTTGGTAAAAATATGTAATATTAGGTTTGCCATCCATGTTAAAATAAGGGGACACGTTTTCCTGGCTCTGTATTGAGGCCAGTGAAAAAATTAACTCCTGATTTGCAACTACCGAACTATCTCAAGGTAGTTAAGTTTTTTCCTTTAGATACTGAACATACTGATTATCCATGTTGACTTAGTAGCACAATGCCTTGCACATAGCAGATATTTCATAAATATTTGTTTATACAGAGAAGCATATTATGGCAGACATGCTACCTTTTAGCCATTACACGTAAGCAAGTCTGTCACTTAGTATGCAATTAACACAGGATATGCCAATGACATTTTCTACTTTAGTTATGTAAAACTCTTTTGGGAAGACTTCAGTAAATTACCTGCTTGATGACGTCTCTCTCAAACCATGTTACCTTTTTAGAACAGCAAAATCAGTTAATACAGTGCTAACAGAGCCAACAATGTGGATTTGATTCCTATAATAATCAATTGGTATCCCACAGAGACAATCTATGCTGTGACTAGGGGCTGCGCCATGAATATCTGCTGCTAACTTTACAGCATTAGATGAATAAGGACTGGTAACAAAGGGGACAGAATGAGACAATATGGCTGTCTCTGCACAACCCATCAGCACTAGAAAACAAGTGATTCACAAAAACCCAATTTGATGCTTCATCTTCAGAGCACTAGTATGTATCTTGAAGTTCATGTGGCTCACCAGTTAGCCTATAACCTAAGGGCTATTAAGTGGGAACACTCAAGTTGCTTCAGGTAATTACTATTAAGAATGAAGGCGAATATAACATTCAAATTTGAGGTTTGTCTAACAAATCTCAGGCCCACCATCTTTCTTTTTCTAACTGACAAATTGTTACTGCTATTCCCTACATTTACAGCTTGGTAACATTGACATAACTGATAGCCACCAGTGTCAGTAGACTAAAGTAGCACAGGGCTATTACTGGGGTTTGCATTTCAATTTTTTGTAAAACTTTACTTTAGGATGGTTAATTTCAGGGAATAAGGCTGTTCTAAATTGTCATTTAATGAATGAAGTTGTTGTAAACCAATCTTGATCATAATTTCCTACTTCATTTGTTCTCTCTACATCTGGTACAAAAGAAATGTTACTTGCCTCTTGTCTCAGAATATCTGGTAAAGATTGTCTGGGGACATTCGTTGTTTTAGCAGAAACAACTGAAGCATGAAGTGAGGCACTTTTCATTCCTGGGGAAAAGAAGAGGTACTGTTAAATTGAGAAAATGATATAGTTCTCCTTCCTGGGCTGCCATAATGTCTAGAATTACCATAGTCAAGGATATATTTATTCCGGTTAAGGCAGTAGCTCCAAGGATAAGATGACTTGATGAGGTTTTTAAATTTCCCCTGCCTACAAACTTCTAGTGGCTTGCCACTTACCTCAGGGACAAGTCTGAACTCCCTAACTTCTTGCTGTAACTTCCTTTGCTAGCTTTATCTCCCTCCCAACGAGAATGAAATATTTTGTACTTTATTCAGTAGCTAACAGCTACCACTGAGGACTTTTGAGTAGAGGGATTATATGCCCAAAGCTGTATTTTGGAAATGTTACATTCACAGCAAAATGTAGCGTAAGTTAAAAGGAAGAAAAAGAACACATAATGGAGTACTATTCAGTCATAAAAAGAATGAGATTCAGTCATTTGCAATAACATGGATGGGACTGAGGGTCATTATGTTAAGTGAAATAAGCCAGGTACAGAAAGACAAACATCACATGTTCTCACCTATTTGTGGGATATAAAAATCAAAACAATTTAACTCATGGACATAGAGAGTAGAAGGATGGGTGACCATTTACCAGAGGCTGGGAAGGGTAGTAGGGGTGGCTAGAGGGGAGGTGGGGATGTTTAATGGGTACAAAAAATAGAATGAATAAATAGGCCTAGTATTTGACAGCACAAATGGGTGATTATAGTCAATAATAACTTAATTGTACATTTTAAAATAACTTAGAGTGTAATGGGATTGTTTGTAACTCAAGGATAAATGCCTGAGAGGATGGGTACCCCATTGTCCATGATGTGCTTATTTCACATTGCATGCCTGTATCACAACATCTAATGTACCCCATAAATATACACGCTATGTACCCACAAAAATTAAAAAATAAAAAAGAAAATGAAAAGGAAAAGGAACCATTTTACTGAAAAAAAGGAATAAGAAGAGATTGGGGCCGGGCGCGGTGGCTCACGCTTGTAATCCCAGCACTTTGGGAGGCCGAGGCGGGCGGATCACGAGGTCAGGAGATCGAGACCACGGTGAAACCCCGTCTCTACTAAAAATACAAAAAAATTAGCCGGGCGTGGCGGCGGGCGCCTGTAGTCCCAGCTACTCGGAGAGGCTGAGGCAGGAGAATGGCGTGAACCCGGGAGGCAGAGCTTGCAGTGAGCCGAGATCGCGCCACCGCACTCCAGCCTGGGCGACAGAGCGAGACTCCGTCTCAAAAAAAAAAAAAAAAAAAGAAGAGATTGGAGGCAAATTATGGTAATCATTAAGGGTAGGGATAACATGAATGGAAAGGAAAGGTAAATTACACAGAATGTGGCAACTTTAAGATGTAGAATATGAGCAATGGGAAAAAGCGAAAGCTGAGCCAAGTTTTGTACCTGGATAAAAAAAGGAGGAAGTGAGAACAGGTTTTGGGGTGATTGGAAGATGATTAATTTGGTTTTGTGCATATTAGATTTAAGGTGCTCAATGACTACCCAGATGGTGATGTCCTAGTGTGCTTGGTGGCTGTGGGTATGTGTAGAATATGCATGGGAATCTTCTGTAGGGACTAGCAGAGACTTAGCTAACCTCTAGTCCAGCCTTGCAGAGATGGGAAGCAGGATGTATTTTCATGTCTGAGGAGAAGGATGGCAGCAGAAGGTAGGGACCTTCTTGGGGAGAATTTTCTGCACTGGGACTCCCAAATCATACTATGTTATGAACTTACTCTGCCTATCAGTAAGGGCAGCCATTGCAGGAACTCTAACTTCTCCACACTTTGCAAATCCCAAAGGATCTATTCAGCTAAAAATCACCCCAATATGTAAGATAATAACATTCATAATCATGAATATTTTTAAAATCTTCCTTTACTAAAAATAAGCACAGATTTTATAATCAGGAAAATAACCAGCTGTATGACAAAACTATTTAATTGAAAAACTACAGAAAAATTATGAATATTGTTTATTTTCTTACGTCCTTCATTTGAAGGACATGACAGTTTAGTCGTTTCTTTATCTTTCTATATGGTTTAGTATTCCAGAGAAAAGCATTAATTAGTAATTAAGCTTCTATTATTATTTTTTCACCCTGCATGTGGTATCTGATAATTAAGCTTCTAAAAGAGACTTTGCCTACTCTACAGGCATCAAATTAATATAATATCTTCCCCTCATCCCCTACCTCTCTCCCAAGCACTGGTCTCAATGCTAATACATATTATCAACCACTTGCTGGACATCTCTCACAGACACCTAAACTTAACTAGCTCATTATGTACCCATGTACTCACATCTTTCCAAATTCGCTTCCCTTCCTGCAGTTCATATTTTAGTTAAAGACGTGGTGATTCACCCAGTGCTCCATTCTAAAAGTTCAGAGTTGCCCCGTTTATTTCAGTAAGGCCATTCCAATTCAATCTAATGCTTATTGGGGGCACTACTTAGACCTGAAAAAATATATTTAATTCCTGACCTCAAGAAGCTTATCATCCAGTAAAACAGTCAGACAAATATGATACAGTAGAAGGAGTTCTGAGACAGAGGTAAGCCTAAGCACCATGGAAGCACAGAGAAAAGACACCCTACTTTGTGAAAAACCTATATACAAAAACTGAATAATAATAATAATAATAATCATCATCATCATTATCATCATCATCATCATCCTCATCATTGATGTGGTTTGGCTGTGTCCCCACTGAAATCTCACCTTGGATTGTAATAATCCCCACGTGTCAAGGTGGAGATAATTCAGTTATTGGGGCAATTTTCCCCATACTGTTCTTGTGGTAGTGAATAAGTCTTTTGAGATCTGATGGTTTTATAAATGGGAGTTCCCCTGCACAAGCTCTCTTGCCTGCCGCCATGTGAGACGCGCCTTTGTTTCTCCTTTGCCTTCTGCCATGGTTGTCAGACCTCTGCAGCCACGTGGAACTGTGAGTCCATTAAACCTCTTTCCTTTATAAATTACCGAGTCTCAGGTATGTCTTTATTAGCAGTGTGAGAACAGACTAATACAATCATCATCAATCTCCCTCTCAGACTCCACACATCTATTAAGTCACCAACTCCAGACATAGTCTAACTCCAAAATATCTTGAATCTATATCTTTCCTTTCACCCTCATGCTGCTGCCTGTTTGGGCCCTTATCATTTTTATCTGAACTATCCCAGTAGGCTCCAAACTATCTTGTCTCTAATCTCTTTTCTCTACCATCTATCTCAAACACTACAACTGGATTATCTTTTTAGAAATTCAAATAATTCTTATGTCATATGCCTACTCAGAAACCTTCAATGGTTCCCTGCTACTGAGAGGATATAGTCATACTTCAGCAAGATGTACAAGGCTCTGACTTCAACTCACCTTTTCAGTCTCATCTCCTGCACCTCTCTGACTATGCTGGCTCACACCTCCATGCTTTCAATGTACGCTTTTCACTTCTATCTGCAACATTGGCTCACTATATCCTCACAACTACTCATCTGGAAAATTCCCACTCACATTTCAGGACCTAATTTAATTAAATCATCCTTTAATAAAGCCTTCTTCAACCTCTCTAGGCAGGACTAGGCCCTAAATCTTCTGCACTCTCACTACATTTTACATCAGTCAAAACTCTCATTTTATTATAAGAACTTTTGTTTATGTAAGTCTGACCCTTAGACGGTGATTATGTCTTTTCCATCTGTATATTCTATGTCACCCACTTTTTCCTTTTTCCTTCTTTCTCACTTAGTACAGGACCTGGCTCACAGTAAGTTCTCAATAAATGTTAACTTTCATCATCATCATCATCACCATCATCATCATCATCGCCATCATCATCATCATCATCATCATCATCATCATCATCATCAAATGTTTAAGTTACTTTCTGCTAAATTGCATGGTACATTTAGCATGAAGCTTACTCAGCACCTTCTTTACCAGGGAGAGGGGTGTGACCCGTGTCTTAACACAATGATCTCTAGCTAGTCAGTACCAAGCCAGTGAATGGGATATCCTATCGAAATAAGTTAACTAGACAAACTAATGATCAATAGAAAACATTTGAAACACAATTTCTTCTTTTTGTTCTGTCATGTTACTCTATACATTCTATCAAGGATGTAACTGCTTCTTGACTTTTTGATAGCAATCTTGGTACCATTTTGAGAATGATGAACTGGCCCTAAAAGTAAAAGGGAAATCATATAATTTTTAAACAACTTTGTTAAATTATGATTGAAGTACAAAACTGTACATGTTTAAAATGTACAATTTGTTCAGTTTTGACATATATATATATATATACCCATGAAACCATCACCGCAATCAAGATAGTGAACATACTGATCAACCACAAAAGTTTCCTTGTACCTTCTTATAGTTCATCCCCCTCTGTACTGTCCTGCAGGCAATCACCAATCTTGCTGTCACTATAAATTAGTTCGCACTTTCTAGAAGTTTGTATGAAGGGAATCAAACAAGATGTACTATTTTTTGTCTGTACTGTTTTCTTTCATTTAACATAATTATTTTGAGATTCATTAATACTGTTGCTTGTATGAGTAGTTCATTCCTTTTTATTACTGCATAGTATTCCCTGGTATGTATGTATCACAGTTTACCCATTTACCCACTGAAAGGCATTTAGGTTGTTTCCAGTTTTCAGCTACTATGAATAATGCTGCTATGAACATTGGTGTTTGATTCTTTATGTGGATGTATAATTTCACTTCTATTGGGCACATACCTAGGAGTGTAATCACTGAATTGTGTGGTAGATGCAAGTGTAACTTCATTTGCCCAACTATTTTCCACAGTGGTTGTGTCATGTTTACATCCCCATCAGCTGTGTAAGAGAGTTCTAGGTGCTCTTGGTCTTTGCAAATGCTTGGTATGAACAAGTATATTCTAGCCATTTTACTGAGTGTGTAGTGGTATCTCACAGTAGTTTAATTTGTAGTTCCCTGATGAGTAATAACATTGAACAGCTTTTCATGTGTTTATTTGCCATCTATATGTTTTCTTCAGTGAAGTGCCTGTTTGCCCATTTTTATGAGATTGTCCTGCCTTTTGCCCACTTTATAACATTGTTGCAAAAATATTTATATATATATATATATATATATATATATATTTTTTTTTTTTGAGACGGAGTCTTGCTCTGTCGCCCAGGCTGGAGTGCAGTGGCGCAATCTCGGCTCACTGCCAGCTCCGCCTCCCGGGTTCACGCCATTCTCCTGCCTCAGCCTCTCCGAGTAGCTGGGACTACAGGCGCCCGCCACCACGCCCGGCTAATTTTTTGTATTTTTAGTAGAGACGGGGTTTCACCGTGGTCTCGATCTTCTGACCTCGTGATCCACCCGCCTCGGCCTCCCAAAGTGCTGGGATTACAAGCGTGAGCCACCATGCCCGGCCTGCAAAAATATTATATATATTTTGTATTCTACATCTTTTTACAATGAGAATGTATTCTAGATGTAGGTCAGGAGGCCCATATTCTCCTGATCTTTTTTTTTTTTTTTGAGACAGAGTCTCGCTCTGTCACCCAGGCTGGAGTGCAGTGGCGCAATCTTGGCTCACTGCAAGCTCCGCCTCCCGGGTTCCCGCCATTCTCCTGCCTCAGCCTCTCTGAGTAGCTGGGACTACAGGCGCCCGCCACCACGCCCGGCTAATTTTTTTTTTGTATTTTTAGTAGAGATGGGGTTTCACCGTGGTCTCGATCTCCTGACCTCGTGATCCGCCCGCCTCGGCCTCCCAAAGTGCTGGGATTATAAGCGTGAGCCACCGCACCCGGCCGCAGGTGGCCCATATTTTCCTGTGCTTACCTTTGGGGCTTGACAGATGTGAAATAACCATTGTGCAACAGGGCTATTATTTCAAAAATTTTATATCATTTCTAATTCTTGACTCCTTCGGTACTCTTTATCCTAGCCTTCCATAGGCATCTACTGGTTTGGTAGTGGAGGTAGGGGAGGTACAGTAGAGAAGCCTACTCAAGAATTTGTAACAGGAGGAATTCCATGATAAACACCAAGGTAATATTCAGCACCTCTCATCCCAAAATAGGATGACACAACAAGACAGCTCCCTTGTAAGCCATGCAATTGTCTCAAGAATTTCCCTAAATTTTTTCCCTCTTTTGTGTAGCAACAACCTGGAATGCTTAGCTACTAGAGATAGCCTTGCCACCATTAAAGGTTATCTGGGGTCAGGAAGAAGGGGTATATGACCTAGGAGAAAGGTACCAAAGAAAGATCACTCCTTTAGAAGCTCAGAGATAGTAGGAAGATGGAAGGGTAGTGGCAGAGAGAGGCTGGAGAGCAAAGAAATCAGATGTGGCTTCACATTTGCCTTATTCTGGGCCTTGGTTGCTTTAGATAATTGAAGTTAACATGGAGAGCAAACAAGGGGAACTATAGCTCCACTCTCCATTTAAGACTCTAGGAAGATAGATCTTAGGTTCCCCCAGTCCTTGCTTCCTCCTTTTCCTCACCTGGGCCATGGCCCAGCAACTTGGCAGTATAGTGCAGTCAGGCCCAGCAAGGTTCTCTCTGAGGTTTTGGTTTCTTAAGCCACTCTTTGTTCACATGTGATGTAGTCATGGTCCAGAAAGGGCTGAAAGTCTAGCTGGGGAGCTGGCCAGGGGGAGTCACTATGGTGGAATTGAGAGGGCTCTACCCTGAGTGTTATAGAGAAGCCAACCAGAATTGGGGTTGGGGATAGACAAGAAAGCCAGAGGGCTCTACTAAGCCCAGGGAGACCAGAGCATGAGTCAGTACACTAGTGGCAGACTTCAATTTTGAATGCCAATAGGCCAAGCGCTATCTGAGTGGAGACAGAAACATCTGTTTGGAGACCAGAGGAGGCAGAGGACATTTCATCTAAGCACCCTGACTTTGTTCTGCCTTTATGACGTCATGGAGGCCAGTGCATCCCAAACTTGAACATGCATACCCACACTGGGATCTTGCTAAAATGCGGATTCTGATTCCGTAGGGCTGGGGTGAAGCCTGATAATCTGCATTTCTAATAAGCACCTAGATGATGCCCATGTGGCTGACGCTTAGAGGAGTAAGAACATAAGTCAAACCTCTTACCTCAGACACATGGACGCCATCTTTGGAAAAGAAGCAGTAAGATGGGGAAGCTCCCTGAAAGTCTGAGCCATTTTGGGGGCTCCACAAAGGCAGAATCTAAATGAGTATGTTAGGAAAATCAATGACTGAGCTAGAAAGCAAAACAAAGGAAGACACTTCAATTCAACAAATAGTGCCAGCCCTACATGTGTTCAGGAAGCCTACTAAAGAAGCAGGTTGAAACATTAAATGACAGCTACTACTCAGGTGGGATTTTCTAAAAGGAACAGGGGAACAAGAGTGGACAATACTGGGGGCACACTCCACTGCTGCAGATAAATATGTGGCAGAATAAAATATTTCTGGGCCGGGTGCGGTGGCTCACGCCTGTAATCCCAGCACTTTGGGAGGCCGAGGCGGGCGGATCACGAGGTCAGGAGATCGAGACCACGGTGAAACCCCGTCTCTACTAAAAATACAAAAAAATTAGCCGGGCGTGGTGGCGGGCGCCTGTAGTCCCAGCTACTCGGAGAGGCTGAGGCAGGAGAATGGCGTGAACCCGGGAGGCGGAGCTTGCAGTGAGCCGAGATCGCGCCACTGCACTCCAGCCTGGGCGGCAGAGCGAGGCTCTGTCTCAAATATATATATATATTTCTGCTGCCAGTGAAGTGACATAAATTACTTTTGGGCCCGAAAGGTCCCAAGCCAAAGGAAGGTCAGGGTTTTGAGCAAGACCCATGTCTTGGTCCTCACTAGGTCCCTAGTGCTGTGGTTCCATTCAGCAATCTGCAAGGATAGTTCTCCAGGTGGAACAAATGAGATGCAGGTAAAAAACTTCCGTAGGAGGTGGAACTGCTCAGCAAGGGGTGGCAGCAGTAGTAGCAGCAGCTAGTGATGCACAGGCTGAAAAAAATACCCCAGAATCTTGTTGGGAATGGGGAAGTACAGAGGAGAGATCAGAAGCAGGGGCTGTGGAAAAGTCAGGGCTCTGATCGTGCTTGGAGAGTTGTCAACTGCAAAATGTGGGCTGCCCTGCTCATGGGAGTGTGGAGGCAGTGACACCAATTGAGTAGTGAGGGCATCTAATGCAGATGGCAATAGAAGCTGTAGCACTGTTGGTGAGCATTACTCAAAATCCATCGTTTGATAGACGAGAATAGAGGATTTATCTGCATGATAAGCAGGTCATTACCAAATCCAGTCTTTCCACAAATTACTTATTTCTAATAATAACATTTCAATTACATTTTTGTCCTTGGTGTGGTTTCTGACCAATGGGAGTGTCACTCATTTTCTTTCTCTTCGAAGGAGTTGCTTAAAGAAACATAATGAAACATTTATTTTTAATAGTGGGGATGACAAAAGTATCCCAGATAGATTCTATTCATCCTTCCATGCCCAATAAGAGGAGAGCCATATGCCAATCTACATATGGGGTTGTGGCGGAGGAAATGGGAGATGACAGGCAGTGGTTCTCGATGGGAGGTAATTTTGTCCTCCAGGGGACATTTGAAAATGTCTGGAGACATTTTTGATTATCACAAATGATGGGTGTTGTGTTTCTGGCATGGGTAGAGGGATGCTACTAAACATCCTACCGTGCACAGGATGGCCCTCCACAATGGATTCTGTGGCCCCAAATGTTAATAGTGCCAAGGTTGAGAGACCCTGGGGTAGAGACATGTGATGGGAAGGAAAGACAATTACCTTTATACTATCTTGTCTAATTAAAGCTACTTTGGCTCTAACTAGCCAGAATTGTCTTCTGGGAGAAGGGAACAACTACTTTCTGTTCCATGAGAACATGGCCTGCCTCTGTGTGGGAGGCAGACCAGCATAATGACTGTGCTGGAGATCCTCCAAGCTAGCGGCAATGACAATTCTTGGTTGTTCCTCACAGGTTGGCAGAGGCAACCATATAACCATATACATAGACCTCATCTGGGAAAAAGGTGATTACAGCTCCTGTTTTTAACCATTTAGATTGACAAAAGGATTCCTAACTGCATGTGTGCTAATTGGGTTTTCATTAGAGTTTTAAGATGTGTGTCCCTTGTGTCTGCATGGTAGAAGATGACAGCCTTGTTATAGTGGATATGAGTCAGTTGCATATGTGAAATCGATAGCCTCACTCTTCTGTCACCTCTATAATATAGTGAACTTAAATTCACTTATATTTTCTTTTTCAAAAAGGGTTTGAGGTGGTCCCGGTATAAGATGCCTACCTGATACTTTCTTTCTACTAGAAGTGGACGTTAACAGTTGAAGGTTAAGAGCCGTATGGCTGCTTACACGATCTTTTATGGAGGAGGCGGACCATTATAGCCTTATTATTTCACTGAGTGGAACTACAAGCTTGTCTTATTGACTCCTCTTTTATAAAATTTTCATTCCTTCTTCCCTATCATATTGTCTATTCTTATCAGCACCTTCAGCATCTCTCTTTTTTTTTTTTTTCGAGACAGAGTCTCGCTCTGTCACGCAGGCTGGAGTAAGTGCCGTTGCACAATCTTGGCTCACTGCAGCCTCTGCCTCTGGGGCTCAAGCAATTCTTCTGTCTCAGCCTCCTGAGTAGCTGGTACTACAGGCACATCACTGTGCCTGGCTAATTCTTATATATTTCTTTTGTAAAGATGGGGTTTCACCATGTGTCCCAGGCTGGTCTCGAACTCCTGACCTCAAGTGATCTGCCTGGCCCAGCATCTGAAAGCGCTGGGATTATAGGCATGAGCCACTGTGACCAGCCAACCAGCACCTCTTTTTAAAACATTTTCTTACACATATCCTTCCTCATTTAATTTTAAAAAATTTTCTGCTCTTTTTCTCTTTCTCTATCCTTTTCCCTCCCTCTTTCTTCCTTCTTCCCTCTTTCTTTTACTTTATTTTTCCATCTTTTGCTCTGTATTTTCTTTATTGATTCCTCCTTTTAGAACTTATTTTTTCTTTCTTTTCTTTCTCTCTTGTTTTCATTATTTCTTGCAGTGGCATTTCTTATGGACTCTTCTTTGTTAAACATCTTTCTTTCTCTGTCTCTCTCTTCCACTCTTTCCTTCTCTCTCTTTCTCTTTAATGCACCATCATTTCTGTAATTTTTTTTACTCTCCCCTTTTCACCATCCCCTATCAAATTTATTTTATCATTGACTTCTCCTTTCAAAACTTTTCCTTTTCTCTTTTGTGTAAATTCTTCCTACAGGCTTCTTGCATTTAAGATTTTTCTTTTGTATTCTATTTCTGTCTTTCTTTCCTGTTCTTTTTCTTTTTCTCTTTTTTAATGCACTTTGTTTTTACTGGCCCCTTTCTGCTTGTGAAACTTTCTCTTATTTTTTTCTTCTTGATTTTACTTCCTTATTAACTAGTTCTTTTTAAACATTTCTTTATTTCTTACTCTTTCCTCCCTTCATTCTTTCCTTCATTCCTTGCCTTATTCCCTTTCTGTTTTTCTTGCTCCCTTTTCTTTATTTCTATTTCTCCTCCGTTCCTGTCTGCATGGATGCCCGCCTTTCTTCCTTCCCTCCTCCCTTCCTTCTGCCTTCTTTCCTCCCTTTTGCCTTTATTCCTTCCTCCCTTCCTACCCTCTCATATATTCCCTCTTTCTTTCACTCCAGTTACTGAGTCCTTTAAAAATGTTTTTCATTTCCTCTCTTTCTCTTCTTATCTCTTTATTTTTTAAGTACCAATTTTTTTTTTTTTTTTTTTTTTTTGAGACAGAGTCTCCCTCTGTTGCCCAGGCTGGTGTGCAGTGGCGCGATCTTGCTCACTGCAACCTCCACCTCCTGGGTTTAAGCGACTCTCCTGCCTCAGCCTCCCGAGTAGCTGGGACTACAGTCGCCCGCCACCACGCCCAGCTAATTTTTTTTTTTTTTTGTATTTTTAGTAGAGACTGGGTTTTACCATGTTAGCCAGGATGGTCTGGATCTCCTCACCTCGTGATCCGCCTGCCTCGGCCTCCCAAAGTGCTGGGATTACAGGCATGAGCCACCGTGCCCGGCCTAAGTACCGACTTTTTAATGGAGTTCTTTTAAAAATCAGTTTGTTCATATTCTCTCTCTCTGCCTGTCTTATAACTCTTTCCCTCCCTTCCTATCTAGCTGTCATCCATCTGTCTTATTTTATTGTCACATTTTAACTGACTTCTTCCTTGTAGATTTGTCTTTCCCTGCTGTCCACAGTTGTACTTTTCTTACTAGCTTCTCTTTTTCAAATCTCTCTGTGTCTCTCACATTTTCTTTTTTAAAATTTTATGTAGTCTTTCCTACAGATTCATCAATGTAAACTTATTTTTCTTTCCACTCCTTCCTCCCTTTTTATCTTGCTCCTTCCTTCTTTCTTTTCTTCCTTCTTTTATTACATTTTTCTGTCTTTTCTCATTCCATTTAAGTCACTCTCCCTTTCTCTATTCTTACTCTGCCTACATTCCTTCATTTCAGCTTTCCTCCCTCTTTCCCTCCCTCCCCTGCTTCCTTCCTTCCTTCCATTTGTTTACTGATTCCTGTTTTTAAACATTTTTCTTTTCATCTGTATCTTGTTCTAATCCTCTCTCTTCGTATCTTTTTTTTTTTTTTTTTTGAAACGGAGTTTTGCTCTTGTTGCCCAGGCTGGAGTGCAGTGGCATGATCTCTATCTCGGCACACTGCAACCTCTGCTTCCCGGGTTCAAGTGATTCTCCTGCCTCAGCCTCCCAAGTAGCTGGGATTACAGGCGCGTGCCACCATGCCTGGCTAATTTTTGTATTTTTAGTAGAAACAGGGTTTCACCATGTTGGCCAGGCTGGTCTTGAACTTCTGACCTCAGGTGATCCACCCACCTCAGCCTCCCAAAGTGCTGGGATTACGGTCATGAATCTTTGTATCTTTTTATACAGTCTTTTATATTGACTTACACCTTTAAAGTTCTATCTGTCTATCTACCTATCTGCTTACCTAGGTACCCACCTAGCTGGCTATCAATCATTATTTTACTATTTTTTAAAAAGTGACTTCTACCTTTTGCATCTACTCCCCTTCAACACAATTGTACTTGGTTTCTTATTGGCTTCTCCCTCTTACTCTCATATTCCTTCTCTTAACTCTTTTCCCTATTGACTCATCATTTACACTCTTCTTTCTTTCTTACTTTCCATCCTCCTTCCTTCCTTCCTTCCTTTTGTTCCACTTTTACACTTTTACTACTACCTCCTCTTTTATATATTTATTTTGAGACAGGGTCTTTCTCTGTCACCCAGGCTGGAGTCCAGTGGCGTGATCACAGCTCACTGCAGCCTCGACCTCTTGGGCTCAAGCGATCTTCCACCTCAGCCTCCCGAGTAGCTGGGACTACAGACATGTGCCACTTCGCCCAGATAACTTTTTTTTTATTTTTTTGTAAAGACAGGGTCTCACTATGCTGCCCAGGCTGGTCTTGAACTCCTGGGCTCAAGTGATCCTCCTGCCTCGGCCTCCCAAAGTAGGATTACAGGTGTGAGCTACTGCATCTGGCCTGTACCTCCTCTTTTTAAACATATTTCTTTTCTTCCCTCTCTCTTTTGGGCTACTCTCTCATTTTATCAGTTTAATATGGTCTTTTCTTTTACTGGCTTTTGCCTTTTAAGATCTGATCGATCGATCGATCTATCTATCTATCTATCTATCTATCTATCTATCTATCTATCATCTATCTATCTATCTATCTAATCTATTCCCCTAATCCGTGTATCTTCCTGCCTTATGCCTGCTATCCTTCCTGTCTACCTGTCACCCATTAATCTATCTTTATTTTATGCTTTCAACTGACTTCTTTTTAGATCTCTCTCCTGTCATCCAATTCCTCCCTTTCTTCTTTCCTCCTTTCTTCCTTCCTATACTTTTAAACTTTCCCTGTCTTTTCTTGTTCCATTTCTTTCATGAATTCTATCTCTGTATTTCTTTCTGTGCCTGCATGCCTGCATGATATTCCTTCCTTCCTTCTTTCCATTTCTCCATCTAAACTCCCACTCTCCTGTCTTCCTTCATTCATTTTCCCTTCATCCTTCATTCTTTTTCCTCCCTTCTTCCATCTGTCTTCTCCCTCTCATTCCTTCCTCTCATTCCGCTTTTATTCTCAACTGGTTCCTCTTTTAAAACTTTTTTACTTTCTCCCTCCTCACTTTCTTTCTAACTGTATCTTTTTCATACATTCTTTTTTACTGGCTGCTGCTTTTTAAGTTCTGTCTATCTATCTATCTATCTATCTATCTATCTATCTATCTATCTATCTATCTATCATCTATCTATCTATCTATCTATCATCTATCTATCTATCATCTATCATCATCTCTCTATTCATCCATGTATTTACTTATCTATCATCCTACCTACTTATCTAACTATCTATTTAGCTATTATATTTCTGTCTTTATGTTTATTTTCCTGTCTCCACCTTTAAAATCTGTTCCTTACCACACAATTGTATATGATTTCCTTATTGGCTTCTCCCATTCACTCCCATATTTTCTTTATTCCTTTAGCTGTTTTCCCTGCTGACATATCATTTATAAACTTCCTTCCTTCCTTCCTTCCCTCCCTCCTTCCTTCTGTCCTCCTTTTGTTTCTCCATCCATACTCCCTGACATTTCTGCCTCCTATCTTCACTCATTTCTCCCTCCTCCTTCTCACCTTTTTCTTCCTTCCCTCCCTTTTACTTTCTTTCTTCTATCATTCCTTCCTTCCTCCCGCTGTTCTTTTATGCTCTTTCTATTGGCTCCTCTTTTTAAACAGTCTCCCCTTGCTTTCACTCTCATTCTATCCTTTTTATACATTCTTTTTACTCACTTCTGCTTTTTATGTTCCATCTCTCTCTCTCTGTCTCATCCATCTACCTACCTGCCAGCCCATCTACCTATATATTATAGCTATCAATCATCTACTTTCTTCCTTTACATTTGTGTTTTATTTTCCTGTCTCCAACTTTAAAATTTGTTTCCCCCAAAGAATTGTACTTGGTTTTCTTATTGGCTCCTCTGTCTCATTCTTATATTCTTTCTTCCTTTAACTGTGTTTGCTGCTAACTCATCTTCTATAAATGTCTTATTTTTCCATTTTTTTTTTTAGGATCAGGGTCTTTCTCTGTCACCCAAGCTGGACTGCAGTGGCACTATCATAGCTCACCGCAGCCCCAAACTTCTGGGTTCAAGCGATCCTCTTGCCTCAGCCTCCCAAAACACCGGGATAATGTTTTTTTTTAAAATATACATTTTTTAGAGACAGGGTCTTGCTGTGTTGTCCAGACTGGTCTTGAACTCCTGGCCTCAAGCGATCCTCCTGCTTCCACCCTTCATAAACTTTTTTCCTCGTTCCTAAGTTTGTTCTTTTCTTCCTTCCTCTCTCCCTCCCCCTCCCTCTTTCTCTCTTTTACTCTCTATTTTATTCTTAGTATATCTTTTTTATCTTTTATTTCTTAATTCCTTTTTATTTTGTGACAATATGGTTCTCTACCTAGATCTACTTTATTCTTTATATATTTTTTGTATTATGTTTTCTTTCTTGTCTCCTTCTTTAATAAATTATTTCTTTCTTTTTCTCTCTTGCTTTCATTATTTACTCTTGTGGCATTTCTTATTGATCCTTGTTTGTTAAACATCTTTCTTCTCTCCTTTCTCTCGCTATCATTTCTGTAGTCTTTTCTTACTTGCTCTTCTTTTTTACATCTCTCGAATTTATTTTATTAGTTGCCTTTCCTTTTAAAACTTTTCTTTTTCTGTTTCTTTTTTGTGTAAAGTCTTCTTAAAGGTTACTTGTTTTTAAACTTTTCTTGTTCTCTGTCTTTATTTCTGTCTCTCTTTCCTTTCCTTTCTCTTTTTATTTTTATTTATTTATTTATTTATTTTGAGACGGAGTCTCGCACTGTGGCCCAGGCTGGAGTACAGTGGCGTGATCTCGGCTCACTGCAAGCTCCGCCTCCTGGGTTCACGCCATTCTCCTACCTCAGCCTCCCGAGTAGCTGGGACTACAGGCGCCCTCCACCACGCCTGGCTAAGTTTTTTGTATTTTTAGTAGAGACTGGGTTTTACCATGTTAGCCAGGATGGTCTCGATCTCCTGACCTCGTGATCCACCTACCTTGGCCTCCCAAAGTGCTGGGATTACAGGCGTGAGCCACCGTGCCCAGTCCCTTTCTCTTTTCATCTTTTTTTTTTTTTTGTACAGCTTATTCTTATTGGCTGCTTCCTACTTGTGTAATGCTCTCCCTTTCTTTCTGTTTCTCCCTTCCTTCCTTCCTTCCTTCCTTCCTTCCTTCCTTCCTTCCTTCCTTCCTTCCTTCCTTCCTTCCTTTTTCTTTCTTCTTTTTCTTTCGTTCTCATATTCTTTATTTTAAAAAATTCTTTGAAAACATCTCTATTTGCTTCTTCATTTTTACCCCTTTCTGCATTTATTTTCTCTTCTTTATTTCTTATTTCCTTTCTCTGTGTTTTTGTCTTGCTCCCTTTGTTTCTTTTTGTTTCTCCTCTGCCTGCCCACTTGCTTGCCTTTGTTCTTTTGCCTTCTTCCCTTCTTTCTGCCATTATTCCTTCCTCTCTTCCTGTCCTCTCCTATATTCCCTCTTTCTTTCACTCTCTATTTACTGACTCCTTTCAAAAACATTTTTCATTTCTTCTTTTCCTTTCTAACTTTCTTTTATGCCGTGACTTTTTTTTATTACTGGGTTCTCCTTTAGAAAATCTCCCTCTGTCCCCTCCCTCCCTCCCTTCTTCCTTCCCTTCTTCCTTCCCTTTCCTTCCTTCCTTCCTTCCTTCCTTCCTTCCTTCCTTCCTTCCTTCCTTTCCTTCTTTACTTCCTTCCATCTTCCTTTGTCTTTATACCTCCCCCTTCCTATCTAGTTGTCATCCATCTATCTATCTTATTTTACTGTAATATTTTAAGTGACTTCTTTCTTAAAGATTTGTCTTTCCCTGCTATCCACAATTCTATGTAATCTTATAGCTCATTCTTTTCAAGCCCCTCTCTGCCTCTCATTCTTTTTTTTTAAGTTTTGCTCTTTCCTACAGGCTCATGACTTACAACTTCTCTTTCTTTCCATCCCCTCCTTCTTTTCTGTCTTGCCCCCCCTTCCTTCTTTTCTTCCTTTCTTGATCGCCTTTTCCTATGTCTTTTCTCACTGTATTTCACGCTTTCTCTGTCTTTGTCTATTCTTACCCTACCTGCGTGTCTTCCTTTCTTTTTTTTTTCTTTTTCTTTTTTGGTATAGAATCTCACTCTGTCGCCCAGGCTGGAGTGAAGTGGCGCGATCTCAGCTCACTGCAACCCTCCGCCTCCCGGGTTCAAGTGATTTTCTTGTCACGACCTCTCAAGTAGCCGGGATTATAGGCATGCACCACCACACCTGGCTAATTTTTGTATATTTGGTAGAGACGGGGTTTTGCCATGTTGGCCAGGCTGGTCTCGAACTCCTGACCTTAAGTGCTGGGATGGCAGGTGTGAGCCACTGGGCCCAACACATGTCTTTCTTTCTTCCTCCCTCCCTATTGCCCTTCATCCTTCTTTTCTAACCTACCTACTTCCTTTCTTTCTTCTTTGCTTTCTCCCTTTCTCCCTCCCTCCCTCCCTGTTTCCTCCTTCCACTATTTCTTTTTTAACTATTCCTGTTTTTAAACATTTTTCTTTCCATCTCTCTTTTGTTCTAACCCTCTCTCTTTATATCTATTCCATACAGGTTTTTTTTTTTTTTTTTTTTTTTTTTTTAAGACGGAGTCTTGTTCTGTCACTCAGGCTGGAGTGCAGTGGTGCGATCTAGGCTCACTGCAACCTCCGCTTCCTGGGTTCAAGTGATTCTCCTACCTCAGCCTCCCAAGTAGCTGGGATTACATGCACCCATCACCACGCCCAGCTAATTTTTGTATTTTTAGTAGAGACGGGGTTTCACCATGTTGGCCAGGCTGGTCTCAAACTCCTGACCTCAAATGGTCTGCCCACCTTGGCCTCCCAAAGTGCTGGGATTACAGGCGTGAGACACCATGCTCGGCCTCATACAGTCTTTTATATTGGCACATGCCTTTTAAAGTCAAAGCGAAAGTTTGGAACAGAGACAGTTAAGGAAATTGAGTGAGAAAAGACAGAAAAGTTATAGAGGCAGGCATGAGAGAAGGAGGAAAACAGAAGGGAAAAACTGGAGGCAGCAAGCAAGAGATGTTAAAAGAAGAAGCTAGACCAGGCACGCTGGCTCACGCCTGTAATCCTAGCACTGTCTAGGATTGTGTCTATCTGTCTTTCTGTTTATCTACTTACTTAAAGTCCTTACCTAGCTATCTATCCATCTTTATTTTACTGTTTTTTATAAAGTGACTTCTACTTTTTAAATCTCCGTTCGACACAGTTGTACTTGATTTTCTTATTGGCTCCTCCCTTTCACTCTCATATTTGGTTTCTCCTCTTTAACTCTTTTCCCTATTCACTCACCATTTGTGAATTTCTTTTCTTCTTTCTTATTTTTATTCCATCCTCCTTTCTTCCTCCCTTGTTTCCTCCCTCCCTTCAGGTCTCAATTTACACTTTTTCTAGTGCCTCCTTTTTTAAAACCTATTTATTTCCTTCCCTCTCCTTTTTATTGTGGGGGGGTGCTACTGTCTCTTTTTATTGATTTCATATGATTTTTTTTTTTGTTTTGCTGGCTTCCACCATTAAGACCAAATCTATCTATCTATCTATCTATCTATCTATCTATCTATCTAGTCCATCTGCCTACCTGTTTTCCTGCCTTATGTCTGCCATCCTTTATATCTCTCTTTCTTTATTTCAGTCTACTTTCAACTAGCTGCTGCTGCTTTTTTTTTTTTTTTCCAGACAGGGTCTCACTGTGTTGCCCAGGCTGGAGTGCGGTGATGCAAACAAAGTGCTAGGATTACAGACGTGAGCCAGCGTGCCGGGCCTAGCCTCTTCTTTTAACATCTCTTGCTTGCTGCCTCCAGTTCTTCCCTTCTTTTTTCCTCCTTCTTTCATGCCTGCTTCTATAACTTTTCTGTCTTTTCTCACTCAATTTCTTTAACTTTCTCTTTTCCAAACTTTCTCTTTTTGTTTTCTGCCTCCATGCCTAACCGCCTTCTTTCCTTTCTCCATTCTTCTCTCCCTCTCTCCCTTTCTCCTGCTCCATTCATCCTTACTTCCTGCTCACTTGCCTACCCGCCTGCCTGCCTGCCTGCCTTCTTCCTTCCTTCCTTCCTTCCTTCCTTCCTTCCTTCCTTCCTCCCTTCCTTCCTTCCATCCTTCCTTCCTTCCATCCTTCTTTTGTTGCCCTATCCATACTGTTTTCTCTCCCCTCACTCTTTCTTTCTAATTCTTTTTCATACCTTCTTTTTTAAACTAGTTTCTGCCTTCTCTCTCTCTGTCTCACTCACACATCTATCTACTTACTTGCCAACTTACGTACTGTCTAGCTATCTATTCAGCTATCTTCTATTTTTCTGTTTTTTTTTCAGACTCCACCTTTTATCATCTGTTTGCCATTGCAAAATTGTACTTGATTAGTTTCTTATTGGCTCCCCTTTCTCACTCTAATATTCCCTTTCTTTTAAAAAAATCTGTTTTCCTTACCGACTCATCGGTTATAAATGTCTTCCCTCCTTCCTAAGTTCCTCTCTTCCCCTTTCTCCCTTTCTCTCTCACTTTATTTCACTCTTTCCATCTTTTTGCACTAATTTTTGTATTGGCTCATTTCAGAACTTATTTCATTCTCTTTCTGTCTTGCATTCATTATTTTCTGCAGTGGCATTTCTTATTGACTCTTCCTTGTTAAACATCTAAGTTTTTCTCTCTTCATCGCTTTCTTTGCTTCTCTTTTTCTCTCAGTATCTTTTTATATTCTTTCTTAATTGTTCCCCCCACTGTTTTTTACATATTTATCTCTATAGCTCTCTTGAATATCTTTTATTGTTGGCACCTTCTTTTACATTTTTCGTTTTTCTCCTCTTCTTTGTAAAGTCTTCTTATAGGCTTCTCATTTTAAAACTCTTCTCTCTTTTTTGTTCTGTCAATATCTGTCTCTCTTTCCTTTTATACTTCTTTATATCTTTTCTTTTTTCTTATATTTTTTGGTATACTTTATTCTTCTGGCTCCTTTTGTAACAATAGAGGGAGGCTTAGCATGACTGACTCCATTTTTGCATCTGACTCCCTGTGGTAATTTCCTTTAGGTTAAAAGCTTCTGCTCAGCTCTGCATGTATGCCTGCTAATTGTAGGAGGAATTTAGCTTATAGTTCAACTTAAAAAAAAGATAATAAAACTCCCTTTCCTGAAATTAACCTCCAAGGAGATAAGGAAGTGTACACATAGATAATAGTGTTATGTTAAAGATTTATAGGAACATTGTGACCTGACTTACGTCATCTGAAGAAGGAAGTTTTACAAGCTCCCCAGACTCTTGCTGGCACCCAGATGTCTGTGGTCATCCATCACCTCTTGACCTCAACTCCCTCCTCTTCCTGCTTCCCTTAACATAAAAAGGAGCCCAAAGTTCGTCTAAGTTAAGATAGTTCTTTAGGACACTAGTCCAACATCTTCTTGGTTTGCTGGCTGTCTGAATAAAGTCACTTTCCTTGCCCCAGTGCCTTGTCTCTGGACTTACTGGATGTTGTTTGGTGGGTGATATAAGCTTTTACTTGCTTATGCTTCCTGCTTGTGTAATGATTATTTATTTTTTCTTTCTTTCTTTCTTGCTTCTTTTCTTTTGTTTCCATTTCCTTTTCCCTTTTCTTTCTCTCCTTTCTTCTTACTGTCTCTCATTCTTGTATTTTTCCCCTTTATTGTACTTTTGATTAGTCTATTTTAAACATCTTCTTTGTATCTTTCTTAATTTCTACTCTTTCCTACCTTCATTCTTTGCTTCTTTCTTTCCCTTTCTCTAGTCTTTTTCTCATTCCCTTTCTTTATTTCTATTTATCTTCTGTGACTGTCTGAATGCATGCTCACCTGACCAGCCATGCTACATTCCTTCTGTCTTCTTCCCTTCCTCTTCCCCATTCCTTTCTTCTTTCCTGTCCTGTCCTGTCCTGTCCTGTCCTGTCCTGTCCTGTCCTGTCCTGTCCTATCCTATCCTATCCTATCCTATCCTATCCTATCCTATCCTATCCTATCTTATCCTATCCTATCCATCCATTTTCCTTTACTCTCTATTTACTGGCTCCTTTAAAAAATATTTTTTATTTCTTGTCTTTCCTTTTCCAACTCCCCTTTATATACATTTTTTACTGTGTTCTCCTTTTGAAAATCATTGTCTTCTGTTATTTCTATTGATACGTCCTTCCCTTCTTATCAAGCTGTCATCATCTTATTTTACAGTAATTTTTTTTTTTTTTGAGATGGAGTCTTACTCCCGTTGCACAGGCTGGAGTGCAGTGGTGCGATCTCAGCTCACTGCAAACTCCACCTCCTGGGTTCAAGCAATTCTCCTGCCTCAGCCTCCTGAGTAGCTGGGATTACACATGTGTGCCACCACACCCAGCTAATTTTTGTATTTTTAGTAAAGTCGGGGTTTCGCCATGTTGGTCAGGCTGGTCTCAAACTCCTGACCTCAGGTGATCCGCCCACCTCAGCATCCCAAAGTGCTAGGATTACAGGCGTGAGCCACTGCGCCCGGCCTGCAGTAATATTTTAACTGACTTCTTCATTATAGATCTCCCTCCGTGCTGTCCATAATTGTACTTAATTCTCTTACTTGCCCCTCCTTTTCAAACCCCTCATTTTGCCTGTCGCTCTCACATTCTCTTTTTTTTTCTTATTTTACTCTGTTTTACAGACTCATCACTTTATTTATTTATTTATTTATTTATGAGATCGAGTCTTGCTCTGTTGCTCAGGCTGGAGTGCAGTGGTGCAATCATAGCTCACTGCAGCCTTGAAATCCTGGGCTCAAGCAATCCTCCCACCTCAGCCTCCCAACTAACTGGGACTATAGGCACATGTCACTGTGCCCAGCTAATTTATTTTTTTGTAGAAACAGGCTCTTCCTATGTTGTCCAGGGTGGTCTTGAAATTCTGGCTTCAAGTGATCCTCCTGCCTCAGCCTCCCAAAGTGCTGGTATTATAGGCATGAGCCACCCTGCCTGGCCCTTCGCCTCAGGTTTCTTTGTGTGGATTGGGACATGCTATTATAACACTCTGATGCATTCTTCAGCATGTCAACTGCCTTTTTCGACTCTAGCATTTCGGCTTGATTTTTAAATTATTTCAATCTCTGTTAAATTTATCTGATAGAATTCTGAATTCCTTCTCTGTATTATCTTGAATTTCTTTGAGTTTCCTCAGTACAGCTATTTTGAATTCTCTGAAAGGTCACATATCTCTGTTTCTCTGTAATTGATCCCTATGTGCTATTTAGTTCACTTGGTGAGGTCATGCTTTCCTGGATGGTGTTAATGCTTATGGATGTTTGTCGGTATCTGGGCATTGAAGAGTTAGGCATTTATTGTGGTCTTTGCAGTCTGGGCTTGTTTGTGCCCATCCCACTTGAGACAACTTTCCAGGTATTCAAAGGGACTTGTGCTCCAAGTCCAATACTGTTGTGGTTCTTGCAGACTCATAGAGGTACGGCCTTGGTGAATCTTGGATAAGATCCAGAAGAATTCTCCGGATTACCAGGCAGACTCTTGTTCTCTTCCCTTCCTTTCTCTCAAATATGCAGAGTTTCTCTGTGCTGAGCCACCTGAAACTGGGGGTGAGGGGACCCGAGCGCCCCTGTGGCCACCAAAACTGGGACTGTGCTAGGCCAGACCTGAAGCCAGTGAGGCACTGGATCTTACCCAGGTCCCACTGTAACCACTACTTGGCTACCAACCTATGTTCACTCAAGGCCCTAGGGCTCTATGACCAGCATGTGGCAAAGCCAGCCAGGTTTGTGTCCCTCCTTTCAGGGTGATGAGTTACCCTAGGCCCTGAGCAGGTCTAGAGATTCTGTCTGAGAGGCAGGGATTAGAGTCAAAAACCTTAAAAATTTATCTGATATTCTATACTACTGTGGCTAAGCTGTCACTCAAACCACAAGACAAAGTGTTTTCTATTCTTCCCTTCCCTTTCCACAGGCAGAGGAGCCTCTCCCTGTGGCCACCATCGACACTGGCACATGGGAGGTTCTGCCAGTCCACTGCTGATGTTCACTTAAAGCCCAAGGGCTCTTCTGTCAGCTTGTGGTGAATGCTGTCCAGCCTGCGACTCGGTCTTCAGGGCAGTGGACTCTTCTCTGCCCCAGGGTAAGCCCAGAAATGCTGTTCAAGAGTCTAGGCCTGGACTCAGGGACCCCAAGAGACTGTTAGTCACTCTACCCCTCTGTGGCTGAGCTGGTACCTAAGGTGCAAGACAAAGTCCCCTTTACGTTTTCCCTCTGCTTTTCTCAAACAGAAGGAGTCTGTCACCATAGCAACCACAGTTGGGAATGTGCCGGGTCACACCTGAAGCCAACACATCTCAGAGCCCAAGGCTCATGGTATACTATCTGGCTATCTACTGTTGGTTATTCAGATCCCAAGGGCTTTTTAGTTAGCAGTTGATGAATCCTGCCAGGCCTGGATTCTTCCCTTCAAGGCAGTGGGTTTCCTTTTGGCCCAGGGTGTGTCTAGAAATATCCATGAGCTAGGGCCTGGAATGGAGGCCTCGTGACTATGTCCAATGCTCTATTCTACTGTGGCTGAGCTGGTATCCAAGATTCAAGACAAAGTCCTCTTACTCTTCACTCTCCTCTCCTTAAACAGAAGGAAGGAGTCACTTTCATTTCTGAGAGCTGTGCAGCGTAGGGCTGTGGGAGGGCCGGCACAAGCATTCCCTTAGCCACCCTGGCTGGTGCCTCCCTAAGTCACATGCAACCATAGTCCTCTGGCTCTGAGCCCAGCCTAGCACTAGGAGTTGCCTAGGAATGCAGTCCTTGTGTCCTAGACTGCCTTTCAAGTTTACCTAGGACCCAGAGCACTTTGGCCCACAGTGGCCAGGCCTATGGAGAAACTTAAGTTCCGACCACTGGGATGGGTAATTTCCTTCTGGATGGGTCTCATCCAAATGCTCCCTCCATGTACAGGTGCTGACTGAGCCCAGTGTGGCATTCCTCCTGCTGACAAGGCAGCACTGAGTTCCATGTAAATTCTTCCAGTGGCTGCACTCTCCCTCCCCTAAGCACACAGATTCTCTTTCTGCCCAGTGTGGCCACTTTCCTCCCAGGGGATGGAGTAGGGTTAGCATCAGTGATCCAAGACGGTCTCTCCTAGCCTCTTTAGTGCCTCTTTCAGCAATATGAGGTTAAAACCAGGTACAGCGATTCCTAACCTGATTTTTGGTGGTTGTGACAGTGATTTTTGTGTGTAGTTAGTTGTTAAAATTTTGTGTTAGTTAGTTGTTAAAATTTGGTTCCTACTGGGAGGATGAACGATGTAGGCTTCTATTCAGACATCTGGCTCTGCCCTCCTAAACTTCTCTTTTTTCCCATCCCTCCTTTTCTTCTTTATTACCTTTTTTCTGTCTTTTGTCACTCCACTTTGTTCTTTCTCTACTCTTACCCTGCCTGCATGCCTTCATTTCTTTCTTTCTTCTGCCCATTTTATCCTTCCTTCCTTCTTCCCTTCCTTTTTCATCCTTCATGCCTTTATCCCTCCTTCCTTTCCCTATTTCATTTGCTCCATTCTTTCATTTTTCATTGGTTTCTGTTTTTAAGCATTTTTCACTTTATCTGTGTCTCTTTTCTTCTCTCTTAGTATCTATTTCATACAGTTTTGGCTTATGCTTCTTAAAGTCTGATCTATCATCTATGTATCTATGTATCTATGTATCTATCTAACTAATCTATCTATCTTTTTAATCTATCATCTATCATGTCTGTCTGTATGTCTCCTTGATCTTATGCCTTAAAGTGTGATCTCTTTATCTGTCTATCATCTATCTATCTATCTATCTACATCTATCTAATCTATGTATCTATCATCTACCATGTCTGTCTGCCTGTAGGTCTCCCTGGTTGGTCTATTATCTATCTATATACTTATTTACTTACCTATGTACCCACTTGGCTATCTATCTATATTCATTTTATTTTTTCTTTACTGACTTATTTTTTTGAAATCTCCACTCCTTCAATGTAATTGTGCTTGATTTTCTTATCGGCTTCTCTCTCCCACACCCATATTCTCTTTCCTTGTTTAACTCTGTTCTACTAACTCATCCTTTTAAAACTTCTATCCATCCATCTATCATCCATCATCTATTCATCTATCCATCCATCCATGGATATATCTACTTACTTCTCTTCTTTCCACCTACATATCATCCTTCTATTTATATTTATTTTACTCTATTTTAACTGATTTCTTTTTAGATCTCTTTTTGTCTCTGTCCTCCAAAGATGTACTTAATTTTCTTACTCCTTTTAAACTTCTATGTCTCTCTCACGTTTTCTGTCTTCATTTTAATTTTACTATTTTCCTGGTCTCATCCCTCTAAAAATTTTTCTTCCACCTTCCTTCCCTTTCCTCCCTCCCTCCCTTCCTTTCCTTCTTTCTTTTCCTCCTCCCTTCCTTCTGCCATTTTACATTTACTACCTGCCTCTATGTCTTCTTCTTCTTCTTCTTTTTTTTTTTTTTCCTCGGGACAGAGTCTCACTCTGTCGCCCAGGCTGGAGTTCAGTGGCGTGATCTTGGCTCACTGCACCCTCCACCTCCCCGGTTCAAGCTATTCTCCTGCCTCAGCCTCCCGAGTAGCTGGGATTACAGGCGTGCGCCATCAGGCTCGGCTAAATTTTTTGTATTTTTAGTAGAGACGGGGTTTCACCGTGTTAGCCAGGATGGTCTTGATCTCCTGACCTCATGATCCGCCTGCCTTGGCCTCCCAAAGTGCTGGGATTACAGGCGTGAGCCACCGCGCCCAGCCTATGTCTTCTTATTCCTTTTACTCTCTCTCTGGAGTTATTTGTCTTTTATTTGTGAGCCTATAAGCTGGCCTGCCTTTCTCCCCTTCTTCCCTTCCTACCTCCCCACTCCTTCCTGCTTTCCATACGTCCTTCCTCCTTTCCTTTTTACTCTTTTCCTTCCTCTTCCTTCTTATACTCCTTTTAAAAAGTGGTTCCTCTTTCAAGCTTTTTTCCTTCATTTTCTTTCATCTTTTTAATACTGTATTCTCGACCAGGCCCTCCTCTTAAAACTTTTGTCTACATACCTCTTTACCTATCAGCCTACCTAGCTACCTAGCTGTCATCCATCTATTTTTATTTTATTGTATTTTTGACTAACTTCTTCATTGATCTGTCCCCTTGCCCTTCACTTACACTTTTTTTCTTCCTTCATTCCCTCCCCCCTTTCTTCTCTCCCACCTGCCTGCCTGTATACCCTTTATCTAGTTTTGCTCCATTTCTTTTACTGCGTCTCTCCCTGTGTCTCCATTCCTACCCTGCTGTGTGTGTGCCTTCCTGCCTTCTTCCCATCCCCTGCATCCTTTCCTTCCTCATTTCTTTCTTCTTTCCTCCAATCTCCTTCTTCTTTTCCATCCATCCACCCCATTCTCTCTCCCTCTAGTCTTCCTGCATTCTTTCCTCTCTCCTTTCCTTCAATTATTCTTTTATTCTATTTTTACTACTCTTCTTTTTGAATTTTCTTTCTTCTTTCTTTCTTTCTTTCTTTATTTATTTATTTATTTATTTATTTCCTTCCTTCTCTCTTTCTTTTTCTTTCTTTCTTTTTTGACAGAGTCTTGCTCTGTCACCAAGGCTGGAGTGCAATGGTACAATCTTGGCTCACTGCAACCTCCACCTCTTGGGTTCAAGCGATTCTCCTGCCTCAGCCTCCTGAGTAGCTGGGATTACAGGCACCTATCATCATGCTCAGCTAATTTTTGTATTTTTCATAGAGATGGGGTTTCACCATGTTGGCCAGGCTGGTTTCAAACTCCTGACCTCAAGTGATCTGCCCACTTCGGCCTCCCAATGTGCTAGGATTACAGGCCTGAGCCACCAAGCCTGGCCTCATATTTCTATCTGTATTTATTTTACTCTTTTTTTTTTTAGATCTCTCCCTCCCTTCTACGATTGTAGTTAACGTTATTACTAGCTCCTCCTTTTAAAGTCAGAACTTTGTGTGTCACTCATATTCTCTCTTTTTGTATTTTATTTTTCTTAGCCTATTCCTTTTAAAATTCTTTTCTTAGTCTCCTTCCTTCCCTCCTTTCCTTTTTCATTTCTTTTTCTTCCATCTTTCTACTTTCATTACCTTTCTGTGTGTCTTGTCTTTCACTCTTCTCTCTGGATTTGTCTTTACTTTATGTGCTACATGCTTGCCTTTCTTTCTCTTCCTTCCCTCTCTTTTTTTCTCTTCTTCATATATATATATCTATATGAAGAATACATACATATATCTATATGAAAAATATATATATATATGTATACTGGTTCCTTTTTTAAAATTTTTTCTTTCCTTTAGTCTCTCCTTTTATCTTTTTATCATTATCTTTCCTGCTGGCCCTTCCTTTAAAAGTTCATTCTACCCACTTATCTATTAGCCTACATGGCTATCTCCTTACTTGTCCTCTTTATTTTATTGCATCTTTAACTGACTTTTTCTGTTTGGATCTATTTTTCTCCCTGCCCTCCACAAAATAGTTTTCTTACTAGCTCCTCCTTTTCAAACTCCTATCTCTTTCATTCCGTTTACTTTGCCTTTTCCTGCCAACTCATTCCTTTAAACTTCTATCCTTCCTTTCTTTCTTCCCTTCCTTTTTTTCCTTCCTTCCTTTTATACTTATTTTTATTTTTATTTGTTTTGAGACGGAGTCTCGCGCTGTCGCCAAGGCTGGAGTGCAGTGTTGTGATCTTGGTTCACTGCAACCTCTGCCCCCAGGTTCAAGTGATTCTTTTGCCTCAGCCTCCTGAGTAGCTGGGATTTCAGGCACACACCACCACGGTCTGGTTAATTTTTTTGTATTTTTACTAGAGACGGGGTTTTGCCATGTTGGCCAGGCTGGTCTCAAACTTCTGACCTCAGGTGATCCACCCACTTCAGCCTCTCAAAGTGCTGGAATTATAGGCGTGAGCCACCGCGCCTGGCCCCTTCTGTACTTTTTAAATTGGCTCTTCTTTTAAAAACTTTTTCTTTTCTTTTCCCTCATTTCTGTAACTCTTTCCTTTTCTTTTGCCCTGCTTTTTTTCCACTGGCTTCTACTTATAATGCCCATTTGTTCTCTATCTATCTATCATCTATCTATCTATCTATCTATCTATCTATCTATCTATCTATCTATCATCTATCTATCTATCTATCTATCTATCTATCTATCTATCTATCTATCTATCTATCATCTATCATCTATCTATCTATCTATCTATCTATCATCTATCTATCAATCATCTATCATCTATCATCATCATCTATCATATTTGTTTAATGACTTTTTCTTTGGTCTTCGTCTTTCTGCTATCCACAATTATACTTAATTTTCTCACTAGCTTCTTCTTTTCAGCATCTTGTCTCTCATGCTCACATTTCATTTTACTTGTTTTCCTAGACTCTTCCTTCACAAACCTCCTGCCCCCTTCTTCCCTTTGTCTCTTCCCTCCCTCCCTTCCTTTGTCTTTTCTCACTCCATTTCTTTTACTGTCTCCCAACTATACCTTTGTTTTTTCTGCCTGCCTGCATGCCTGCCAACTTTCCTGCTTTTTTCCTTCCTGCCCCTTCACTATTTCCTTACTTTCCTTATTTCTTCTCTTCTTCTTATTCTTTTCTTTCTCCATGTCTCCATCTTTCCTTCCTTCCATTCTTCTTTTACTCTTTTTACTGAGCTCCTCTTTTAAAGCATTTTTCTTCCTTCCCCTCTTTCTGTCTCTCATTCTGTTTCATGCATTCTTTTTCACTGGCCTGTAATTTTTATGTGCTGTCCACCTTTCTATCATGTATTTATCTACCTATCCACCTTCCTGCCAACCCAGCTAGCTAGCCATCTAGTTATCAATCATCTATCTTTCTGTGTCAATTTTATTGCCTTTTTTTTCTGACTCCTACTTTTAAAATATGTACCCCATCACACAATTGTACTTGATTTTCTTACTGCCTCCTCCTCACTCTCACATTCCCTCTCCTTTATTTAACTCTCTTCTTACTGACTCATATTTCATAAACTTTTCTTCTTTCTCCTTCCTTGCCTCCCTATTTCTTTTACTTTCCTTATATTCACTATTTAAAGAAAATTTGTTCTTTCCTTCCCTCTCACTTTCTATATTTTTGTCCTGTCTTTACTACTGGCTTCTCCTTTTTAAAGTCAGTTCTAGCTGTGTATCTATGCATCTATGTATGTATGTGTCAATTCACTGATTGATCTGATTTTAATGTATTTTAATCTGACTTCTTTTTACATCTCTCCCCCAACCCTGCCCTCCATAATATACTTAATAAAACTTCTCCCTTTCCAACTCTTCTTTCTCATTGTAACATTGTGTCCTCCTATTACTTTTTTTTTTTTTTGAGATGGAGTCTCACTCTGTTGCTCAGGCTGGAGTGCAATGGCGTGATCTCGGCTCACTGCAACCTCCACCTCTCGGGTTCAAACGATTCTCCTGCCTCAGCCTCCTGAGTAGCTGGGACTACAGGCACCTGCCACAATGCCTGGCTAATTTTTATATTTTTAGTAGAGATGGGGTTTCACCATCTTGGCAGGCTGGTCTCGAACTCCTGACCTCGTGATCTGCCCACCTTGGCCTCCCAAAGTGCTGGGATTACAGGTGTGAGCCACTGCACTCGGCCTCCTATTACTTTTTCTAGCTTTATCCCTTTAAAACTTTTATTTTCTTGCTTCTTTCCTTATTCCTTTCTTCTCTGCTTCTTTTACTCTTTTTATTGGCTCATTTTGAAACTTTGTTCATTCCTTCTCTCTTCTATAACTTTCTTTTTTGTGTTGCCTAAATTTTACCGGCCTCTGCTTTTAAAGATCAACCTACCTACCTACTTTCCCACTTATCTAGCTATCTATCCAGCTATCAGTCATCCATCTTTCTACATTTTATTATCTTTTTGTACTGAATTCTTCTTAAAACTCTCCCCCACCACAAGCAATTGTAGCTGATTTTATTACTAGATACTCCTTTTTCAACTCCTTTCTCTCTTACTCTCTGTTTCTCCCTGTTTATGCAATTCTTTTTTCTCCTGACTCTTCCTTTATAAACTTCCTTCCTTCCTCCTTCCTCCCACTCTCCCTGCCTTCTTCTTTTCTTCTTAAACCGTTTTTTGTGTCCTCTTTTTAAACATTTTTTTCCACTCTTATTATATCTTTGAATATCGTTTTAGTTGCTTTTAAATCCTTTTTTTTTTTTTTTTGAGACAGAGTCTCGCTCTGTCACCCAGGCTGGAGTGCAGTGGTGGGATCTCGGCTCACTGCAAGCTCTGCCTCCCGGATTCACGCCAGTCTTCTACCTCAGCCTCCCGAGTAGCTGTGACTACAGGCGCCCACCACCACGCCTGGCTAATTTTTTTTTTTTTTAGTAGAGATGGGGTTTCACCGTGTTGGCCAGGACGGTCTTGATCTCCTGACCTCGTGATCCGCCCGCCTTGGCCTCCCAGAGTGCTGACTGGCTAGTGTTTTGAAATGCCTATTGTTTACCCATTTCCATTCTACCTATCAAGTCGATTCACTGTGTTAGCCAGGATGGTCTCGATCTCCTGACCTCGTGATCCGCCCACCTCGGCTTCCCAAAGTGCTGGGATTACAAGCGTGAGCCACCGCGCCCGGCCTCAATTATAGTTTTACCAAAATTTGTACTTAATTAAAAAAATTTCTATCTCTCTCTTCCCCTCTTTCTTTCCCTTTGTCTTTCCCCTCTCCCTCTTTCCCTCTCTCGTTTCCCTCTCTCTCTCTTCCCCTTCCCCAACTGTTTTGTGTCTCTACCTTTAAACTGGTTCTCTTCTTTCCTTGCTAATTTCCTAATTCCCTTCCTTTCTCTATTTCCTTTCTCTAGGGGTCTCCTTTTCTTTCACTGTGCGTGTCTCTCTTTCTCTTTTCTTTGCCTGCTTGCATGCCTGCCTCCTTCTTTCCTTTTTTCCTTCCTGCCTCCCTGTCTGACCCCACATCTTTCTCTCCCCTCCCTCCCTTCCTCCTTCAGCCTGTACTCTTTTTTTCACTGGCTTCTCTTTTAAGATTCTTTATTTTCTTCTCTCCATCTTCTGTAACTATGTCATTTGTGTTGCTTTTTAGATGGTTTATTTGTTAAAAATCCTATCATTTATTTTGTCTATTTTGAACTGAATTTTACTTTTAAAATATTTCTTTCCCTGCCCTCTACAACGTACTTTATATTGTTACCTGCTTTTCTTTTCAAACTCCTCCACCACTCACTCTCACATTCGTTCACTCTTATTTCATTCTATTTCCTACTTACTAGTCCATTTTAAATGTCACTTCTTGTGTTCATTATTTTATCTTTTTTTCTTTTATTATTTGTTTCTCAGTCCCTTTCTTTCCCCTTCCTTCTTTCCTGTATGCCTCATTTCCTTCCTTTCCTCTCCCCCTCCCTCCCTGGCTCCCTCCTTTCCTTTCTCTTCTCTTCCTTCCTTTCTTTCTCCCTCCCTTCCTTCATTACATCTTTCATTCATTCTTCCATTCTTCTTTTACTCTTTCAGTGGCTTCTCTTGTTAAACATTTTTCTTTCCATTTATCTTTTTCTCTACGTTTTCTACAGTATTTACAGAAGTCTGTACTGGATTTTCCCTTTAATTTTCATGTCCTTCCTTCTTTCCTTCCTTCCATCCTTCCATCAATCATGTATACCTATCTATCTTCCTATGTGTGTACCTACATACCTAGCTATCCATCTAGTTATCAGTCATTTATCTTTCTATGTTTGTTTGCATATGTAGGTAGATAGGTAAGTATATATATTTTTTTCAGTTTTCAATGCTTTTTCTTTTTTTTTTCTTTTTTTTCTTTTTTTTTTGAGACGGAGTCTCGCTCTGTTGCCCATGCTGGAGTGCAGTGGCGCGATCTTGGCCCACAGCAAGCTCCGACTCCCGGGTTCACACCATTCTCCTGCATCAGTCTCCTGAGTAGCTGGGACTACAGGCGCCTGCCACCACACTCAGCTAATTTTTTTGTATTTTTTTAGTAGAGACGGGGTTTCACTGTGTTAGCCAGGATGGTCTCCATCTCCTGACCTCGTGATCCGCCCGCCTCTGCCTCCCAAAGTGCTGGGATTACAGGTGTGAGCCACCGCGTCCGACCTTCAATGCTTTTTCTATGTTTATGTTATTTAACTGACTTCTTTTTAAATCTGTCCCACACCACACATAATTATAGCTGCTTTTCTTACTGTCTTCTCACTCTCACATTCTCTTTCCTTCTTTTTCCTACAGACTTGTCTCTTTGAACGTTTTCTTTATTTCCTGCCTCCTTTATTCCTTATATATATTTTAATGGCTCTTCTTTTTAAATTTTTTTAATTCTCTCTTTTGGAGCTTTTTTTGTACTGCCATTTTTTACTGGCTTCTAGTTTTCAAATTATCTGTCTATCAATCAATCATCCACATTATGTATCATCTTTTATAGAATTTTAAACTCACTTTTTAGATGTCTCTTTCCTTATCTTCCACAAGGGTATTTAATTTTCTTACTAGTTCCACCTTTTCAAACTTCTGTCTCTCACTTTCACATTATTTTACTCTTCCTCCTATGGATTGATCCTTTTAAATGTCCCTCCCTATCTCTCCCTCCTTCTTTCTTCTCTCCCTTTTCCTTATAGTCTTCTTCACTGCTTCTTTTTTAAAACTTTTTTCTTGCATTCTCTTTTTTTCTGTAACTTTTTTTGTACTAATTCCTTTCTTTCTTTTTTTTTTTACTGGCTTCTACTTTTAAAGTCTCTCTCTCTCTCTCTCTCTTTCATATCAATCACCTATCAATCATTTATCATCTACCAACCCACCCACCCAGCTACTTATCTATCTGGCTATCCATCATTATTTATGTATTTTTTTATCATACTTTAAGTTCTAGGGTACATGTGCACAACGTGCAGGTTTGTTACATATGTATACATGTGCCATGTTGGTGTGCTGCACCCATTAACTCGTCATTTACATTAGGTATATCTCCTAATGCTATCCCTGCCCCCTCCCCCCACCCCATGACAGGCCCCGGTGGGTGATGTTCCCCACCCTGTGTCCAAGGGTTCTCATTGTTCAATTCCCACTTTACTGTATTTTTAAAAACGACATCTACTTTTTAAACCCTATCAACCAAAGTGTACTTGATTTTCTTACTGATTCATCTTTTCATCCTCCCCTCTCACCCTCACTCTCATATTCATCTTTTTTAAAATTTCTTACTGACTTGTCCATTTTAAATGTCACTTTTTAAATTTTTTTCTATACATCTTTTCCTTTTTCTCTTCCTTTCATTTGCCATCTTTCTCTCTCTCTGCCTGTATGCCTACCCAACCTCCTCATCTTCTTTTTCTCTCTCTCTGATTCCTTCCTTCCTTTTTTACTTACTTCTTTCCTTCCTTCTTTCTTTTTCCCTTTCCTTCTTTCATTCTCTCCTCCTCTCTTCTTAATCTCTTTTTATTGCCTCCTTTTAAATCTCTCTCTCTCCCTTCCTCCTTGCTCCCTCCCCACTCTTATACTGTTTTTTTTTTCTGGATTGTCCTTTTAAAGTTCTATTTACCTACATATCTACCAACTTACTTAATCTACCTACTTACATACCTATCAACCATCTGTCTTCATTTTACCGTATTTTATTGACTTTTAAAAATCTTTATCCTCCTGTTTCCCAATCATACTAGTCTCTTTTAAACCTCTTCCTGTCCAACTCCTTCCTTCTTCTATTCCCTTCTTCTATGTCTGCTTAACTGTCCCTTTCTTTCACTCTCTTCTTTGCCTACTTGCAGGCTGCCTCCTTCTTTTCATCCTTCATGTCTCCTTTTCTGACCATATATCCGTCGTTCACCGTACCTTCCCTTCTTCTTTCCATCTCTGCCTCCTGCCTTCTTTTTCTATTTTTATGACTTCTGTTTAAAATATTTTTTCCTTCTCAATTTTCCTGTTTACTACTGCCTCTTCTTTTTAAAGTCCGTCTACCTACATAGCAATCATCTAGATCTCTATCTTTATTTAATGCTCCTGACAGACTTTTCCATCCCTCTTCCCCTTTCGCCCATATTGTACTTGATTTTCTCACTGGCATCTCCTTTTCAATCTCCTTATCTTTATAACTCTCATTTTCTTACCCTCTTTTACGTTACTTTTTTCCCCTACATACCCATAGCTTTTAAACTGTTTGTCCTCTTTCTTCCCCCTTCCCTTCCTTCTCACTCCGTTTCACAAGATTTCTGTTTTCTTTGTCTGCATGTATGCATGCATCCTGTTCTTCCTTGCTTGCTTAAAGTCTGATCTATCTCTTATCTCTTCTATTTTTCTTTATTGTCTTATTTAATGATTTCTGCTTTTTAAGTCCCCTCACACCCACTATTGTACTTCAGTTTCTTACTGGCTCTGTCCATTCAAACTCCTCTCTCACTCATAAATTATTTTACCTTATCTTATTGACTCATCCTTTTAAAAGTTATCTACCTGCTTGCTTGCCTGCCTTCCTTCCATCCTTCCTTCCTTCCTTCCTTCCTTCCTTCCTTCCTTCCTTCCTTCCTCTTTCCCTCTCTCTCCTTTCCCTCTCCTTTCCTTTCTTCTCTTCCTACTGACAAAGATTCTTTGCTTGACCAAGCTTTCCTCAGGCTCCTGAACTTTCTCCTAGGCCCATCTATGCACTTTTTTTTAAAATTCCAGTTTTAGCAAGAATTCTGCTAAGTCAGTTTAGCCAGAACTCCCAACTCCTGACATCTGATCACTCCAGGTATCTGATCAGGTTCCTCATTCTCCACTATATCCCAAGTGATGTCTGATCACTCTGGTTAGACAAAAATCCTGTGAGGTTGGTTTAACCAGAACCCCCCCAATGTTTCCTTTTAATGATTTTCCATCCACTGACCTCCACTCTGCTCCTTGGCTATAATTCCTATTAGCTCATGCTGTATTTGGAATTGAGCTCAGTTCTATCCTAGGTCTCTTTTTCACTATTGAAATAATCCTGAATAAAATCTGTTTTTACCACTTTAACTGCTGTACAGCACTGTTTTTCTTTTCTTTTCTTTTCTTTATTTTATTATTTTTTTTTTATTTTGAGATGGAGTTTCACTCACGTTGCACAGGCTGGAGTGCAATGGCACGATCTCGGCTCACCGCAACCTCCAACTCCTGGGTTCAAGCGATTCTCCTGCCTCAGCCTCCTGAGTAGCTGGCATTACAGGCATGCACCACCACGCCTGGCTCATTTTGTATTTTTAGTAGAGATGGGGTTTCTCCATGTTGGTTAGGCTGGTCTCGAACTCCCGACCTCAGGTGATCCGCCCGCCTCGGACTACCAAAGTGCTGGGATTATAGGCATGAGCCACTGCGCCTGGCCGCTCTGGATTTCTTTGACAATCCCTCCCTGCTTCCTTCTTTCATTCTTTTTTCCTGGCTCCTGTTTTTAATTTTTCATCTCTTTCTTTCTTGTCCAGTACTTTTGAAAACAGTCTGATCTATCATCTATCTATCTATCTATCATCTATCTATCTATCTATCTATCTATCTATCTATCTATCTATCTATCATCTATCTAATCTATCAATAATCTATCATTCTATCCAGCCTGGGCAATATAGTGAGACCCTGCCTCTACAAAAAGTAAAAAAAAAAATTAGCCGGGCAGGGTGGCTCATACCTGTAATCCCTGCTATGAGGAATTGTGGACAACAGGAAGACAGAGACAGTCCTTTCTTGTCCAGTCCTTTTTAAAACAGTCAGATCTATCTCTATCTATCTATCTATCTATCTATCTATCTATCTATCTATCTATCTATCTATATCTATCTATCTATCTATCATCTATCTATCATCTATCTATCTATCTATCTATCATCTATCTATCATCTATCTATCTCTATCTATAAATCATCTATCATTCTGTCTTTTAGGGTATTCTTCTCCTACTCTAAATCTCTCTTGCTTTCACAGACAATTATACTTGATTTCCTTACTGGCTCTTTCTTTTCAAATACCTTTCTCTCATTCTCACATTTAATTTATTTTCCTTTACTTTCCTTTTGTACTGACTCTTCTTTTCTTAACTTTTTTCTCCCACTCTCTTTTCCTTCCTCCTTCTTCCCTCCCTCCCTTCCTTCAGGTTCTGTATGTTTTTCTTGCTCCCCCTTTTCACTCTTTTCTTTGCCTGCCTACTTTCCATCCTTCATCTACTCCCTTCTCCCTTCTTTCCTCATTTCTTCCTTTCCTTTCTTCCCTTTTCCCTCTTTCCTCCATCCTTCCTTTTACCCTCCTTCACTCCTCCCTCCTCCCCACCTTTCTTCCTTCCTGCCCACCTGCCTTTCATTCTTCTTCTACGATCTTTTTACTGGTTCCTCTTATTAAACTTTTACTTCCTTCTCTCTCTTTTAACTCTCATTTTTATAATGTACTACTGGCTTTGCCTTTTAAAAGTCAGTTATGTTCATTTCAGCCTAACATCTTCATTTTACTGAAATATTTAGGTATTTACTTTTACTGAATTTTACTTTTTGCATGTCTCTGTCTTCCTGTTGTCCACAATTCCTCATTTTCTGACTGGCTCCTTTTGAAACATTTTCCTCTGTCTTTCACTCTCAGATTCTCCTATTTTTTATTTTACATTTTCCTAGTTACTCGTTCCTTTTACACTTTTTTTTTTTTTTTGACAGGGTCTTGGTCTGTTGCCCAGGCTGGAGTGCAGTGGCACAATCACAGCTCACTACAGCCTTGAACTCCTGGGCTTAAGTGATCCTCTCACCTCTGCCTCTCAAGTAGCTGGGATTACAGGCATGTGCCACCATGCCCGGCTAATTTTTTTTTAAAACTTTTTGTAGAGGCAGGGTCTCACTATATTGCCCAGGCTAGTTGGAACTCCTGGGCTCAAGTGATCCTCCCTCCTCAGCCTCCCAAAGTGCGGGGATTACAGGGGACAGCCACTGCACCTGGCCCCTTTTACATTTTTTACCTTTGCAGCCCCTTTCCTTCCCTCTTTCCCTCTTTCCCTTTCTAGTATGTCTCTTGCTGAGTTTCTCTCACTCCTTTTTAGGCATTTTTTGTCTTTTCTGTGCCTGCATTCATGCATTTTTCCTCCCTCCCACCATCCCTCTTTCTCTCCTGTCTGTCATTACTTTTACCTTCATTTTTTTTCCCTCGTTACTTCCTCTCATTTTCCCTCCATTCTGCCCTCTCCACCTCTCTTTCTTCTTTTACTCTCATCTTACTGGCTCTTGTTTTTAAACTCTTTCCTTTTATCTCTCTTTGTAACTCTTCCATTTTTTGTATTGTCTTTTTTACTGGCTCTTAAAAACAGCCCTACGTATATCTATCTGCTTATCTAGCTATCAAATCATCTACATTTTACTGGACTTGTAAAACTGATTTTTGTGTTTTGATTTTACCCCAACCGCACGACTGACACAATTGCTTTTGATTTTATTATTAGCCCCACTTTCTAAACTTCTTTTCTCCTGTTTTTTTTTTCTGTTTTTTTATACTGTAATTTTTTTGCATCTCTTTTTAAAAGTTTATCCTACTTATCCATCTGTCTATATTTTGTTGTATTTTTATACTGACTTTTACAGGTTTTAATCATCCCCATGCTTTATTTGCTTACTTTGTTCCTCTTTAAGCTTTTTTTCTTTCTACATTTTTGACTGTTTTTGACTGGCTTTTCTTCTTTAGAGTCTTATCTGGATACTTATCTATCCACCTAGCTACCTACCTGATGAATTAGGTATCAATCATCTCTATTTCTATTTCTCTTTGTTAGTGACTTTTCAAAACGCAACCCCCCCCCCATGTTGTACTGGATGTTTTTACTGTCTCCTCCTTTTTAATTTCCTCTTCCTTTTGTCTCCTTTATTTTAATCTTTTCCTACTGCCCCATCCCTTTTAAAGTTCTTTCTGTTTTCTCTCTCTACCTCATCTTTTCTTTCTCATTTTCTTTCTTTTGTCGTGTCTTTTACTGGCTCTCACTTTCTATTTTCTTTGCCTTCCTTTCTTCATCCTCCTCTCTCTCTCTAGCCTCTGTTATTCTTTCCCTTCCCTTTCCCTCTCTCCCCACTCTCTCCCTCTTCCCTTCCCTCCCTCCCTCTTTTTACTCACTTTTTATGGGTTCCTCTTCTTTAACTTTTTTCTTTCCTCCTCTTTCTCTCTCTCTTTCCTGCTATCTTGTTGTACTGTCTTTTATTTCCGGTTTATTCTTTTTAAAGTCAGATCTATGTATCTGTCTACCAATGATCTGTCACATTTATTTTACAGCCTTAAAAAAAAAACGAACAAGGGAATTCTCCTTTTAAGTCTCCCCCCTCCCCCCGCCCAATTGTACTTGAGTTTCTTTCTGGCTCCTCCTTTCAAACGTCTCACAATGTCACATTTCTTCTTCTTTTCTTTTTTCTGTGACTCATCCTTTTAAAATTTCCCTTCCTTCCTTTTTCCATCCTTCCTTTCTTTCTTATTTTGTTTATCCCCTTTGCCTATGAGTTTTACTCTATCCGTTTCTTTCACTGTTCCTTTCAATTGTCTTCGCTTTATTCCTTCTTTCCTTCTTCCCTTCTCTCTCTCCTGTTTCCTTCTCACTTCCTCTTTCCTTCCCTCTCCCTTCCTCCCTCCCTCCCCACTCCCTCTCTCTTTCCTTCCCTCCCTTCCTGCATCCCCTTTTTTACTCACTTTCAATGAACTCCACTTCTTAAACATTTTATTAATTTACCGAAGTCTCCTTTTTCACCCTGCACACCCTTGCCTCACAATTGTATTGAGATTTCTTACTGGCTGCTGTTTTTCAATTCCCTCTTCTTTATTTTTCTCTCTTTCCTTGCATCCCTCCCTTTTTCAATATGTCTCCCTCTTTTCTTTCACTCTCTCTCTCTCTTTTATTTTTATTTTTATTTTATTATTATTATTTTTTGAGACGGAGTCATGTTGCCCAGGCTGGTCGTGAACTCCTGAGCTCAGGCAATCCGCCCTCCTCGGCCTCCCAAGGTGCTGGGATTACAGGCGTGAGCCACTGTGCCAGGCCTCACTCTCTCTTTACTTTGCTTGCCTGCATGCCTGCCTGCCTCACTTCCTTCCTCCCTTCCTCCCATAGGTCTTCTTTTTTTTATTTGTTTTTATAGGCTTCTTTTAAAACTGTTTTCTTTCCTTCTCCATCTCTTTCTCTCTCCTTCCTTTTTTTTTGTCCTGTCTTTTTTACTGGATTTTCTTTTTTAACATCATCTTACTTGCGTACTCTCTCTTTGTCTCTTTATCTCTGTCTCTCTCTCTTCCCAACCTTCTTTACTTATTCCATGGTTTCTTTCTATATTTTCTTGTACTCCTTTTTTTTATTGGCTCTTCCTTTTAAAAGTCTGTTCATATTTTCTATCTATACATCTATCATTTAACATTACTGTCTTCTTTTTAAATCTCTCTTTTTCCTTACTGAGCTATTCTTATTGATTTACCCCTTTAATCTTCCATTTTCTTTTTGCTTTCTCTCCTTTTCTATTTCCCCTCTTTTTATTTCACTTTTTCTTATTCACTTTTTTGTTTTAGTTCTATATATTTTCTTGTATTGGCTTTCTTACTGCTTCCTTCTTATTTTATTTTTCTCCGATTTTCTTCTTCCTCCTATATCCTTTTCTTTTATTCAGTCTATCTTCATCATACTGCTTCTTCTTACTGCTTTCTCCTTTTGAAAATGTATTCTGGCCAGATGCAGTGGCCCATGCCTGTAATCCCAGTACTTTGGGAGGCCGAGGTGGGCAGATCACCTGAACTCAGGAGTTTGAGACCACCCTGGCCAACATGGTGAAATAGTAGCCTGTAGTCCCAGCTACTAGGGAGGCTCAGGCAGGAGAATTGCTTGAACCTGGGAGGCGGAGGTTGCAGTGAGCCGAGATCGTGCCATTGCACCCCAGCCTGGGCAACAAGAGTGAAACACCATCTCAAAGAAAAAAAGCTTGTATATTATCACAGTGATAAAATATTAATAGGACTTATTTTTTAGACCTGAAATAACTTCAGGTAATATGATAAGACTGCTAAAAATGTTTATAAATAAAACAGGCAGACAGTTTTTCACTTAATATTTAAAATCCAGTATTACCTCTTCAATTTGTCTACAGAGATCAAGATGTCTTCTTATGTGGTCCTGTATCGGGGGAACCTGTGGGCGGCAAGCCACCCAGGTGCCGAGGCAAGAGACCGAGGACATGAGCTGTTCCAGTATAATAAAATATAAAACAAGAATAGTTATACCAGATATAGATCTTAGATATGATTATATATGAATATCAATAATCATTAGTTGGTAGCAATTACTCTTTATTCCAATATTATAATAATCCTCGCTCTATAATCATAACCTAGGAAAAACCAGGCCATACAGAGATAGGAGCTGAGGGGACATAGTGAGGTGTGACCAGAAGACAAGAGTGCCAGCCTTCTGTTATGCCCAGACAGCACCACCAGAGGGCTCCTTGGTCTAGTGGTGATGCCAGCATCTGGGAAGACGCCCGTTGCCAGGCGGACTGTGGTCTAGCGGTAGCAAAAAGTGTCAAAGAACAACACCTGCTACTTAGCAGACTGGGAAAGGGAGTTTCCTTTTCCCCGGGGGAGTTTAGAGAAGATTCTGCTCCTCTACCTCTTGTGGAGGGCCTGACATCAGTCAGGCTTGCCTGCAGTTATCTGGAGGCCTAACCATCTCCCTGTGATGCTGTGCTTCAGTGGTCACGCTCCTAGTCCGCCTTCATGTTCCATCCTGTACACATGGCTCTACCTTCTAGATAGCAGTAGTAAATTAGTGAAAGTACTAAAAGTCTCTGATATGCAGAAATAATGGCATAAGCTGTCTTTCTCTCTGTCTCCTCTCCCTCTCTGCCTCAGCTGCCAGGCAGGGAAGGGCCCCCTGTCCAGTGGACATGTGACCCATGTGACCTTACCTATCATTGGAGATAGCTCACACTCCTTATCCTGCCCCTTTGTCTTGTATCCAATAAATATCAGTGCAGTCCGGCATTCAGGGCCACTACCAGTCTCTGTGCATTGGTGTTAGTGGTCCCCCGGGCCCAGCTGTCTTTTCTTTTATCTCTTTGTCTTGTGTCTTTATTTCTACACTCTCTCGTCTCTGCACACGGGGAGAGACCCACCAACCCTGTGGGGCTGGTCCCTACAGGAACCTGCCCCCAATATTTCAACATAGGTTCTTTCTATTTTCCGTAAGTGTTGGCCAGCTGAGAAATAAAGACAAAGAGTACAAAGAGAAGAATTTTACAGCTGGGCTGCTAGGGGTGACATCACTTATTGGTAGGACTGTGATGCCCACCTGAGCCTCAAACCAGCAAGTCTTTTATTAAGGACTTCAAAAGGGGAGGGGGTATAAGAATAGGGAGAGATCACATGCTTCAAAGGGCAAAAAGGAGAACTACTGATAAGGGTCCAACAAAGATAACAAGGCAAAGGGCAAAAGCAGAACTACTGATAAGGGTCTATGTTCACCGGTACACGTATTGTCTTGATAAACATCTTAAACAACAGAAAACAGGGATTGAGAGCAGAGAACTGGTATGACCACAAATTTACCAGGGTGGAGTTTTTCCGCACCCTAATAAGCCTGAGGGTACTGCAGGAGACCAGGGCATATCTCAGTCCTTATCTCAACTGAGTAAGACAGACATTCCCAGAGCGGCCATTTATAGACCTCCCCCCAGGAATGCATTCCTTTCCCAGGGTGTTAATATTAATATTCCTTGCTAGGAAAAGAATTTAGCGATATCTCTCCTACTTGCATGTCTGTTTATAGGCTCTCTGCAAGAAGAAAAATATAGCTGTTTTTGCCTGACCCTGCAGGCAGTCAGACCTTATGGTTGTCTTCCCTTGTTCCCTAAAAATCACTGTTATTCTTTTCTTTTTCAAGGTGCACTGATTTCATGTTGTTCAAACACACGTTTTACAATGAATTTGTACAGTTAACACAATTATCACAGTGGTCCTGAGGTGACGTACATTCTCAACTTATGAAGATAACAGGATTAAGAGATTAAAGTAAAGACAGGCATAAGAAATTATAAAAGTATTATTTGGGAACTGATAAATGTCCATGAAATGTTCACAATTCATGTTCCTCTGCCACGGCTCCAGCTGGTCCCTCCATTCGGGGTCCCTGACTTCCCACAAGAGTCTTCATATTGTCTTTCTTTTTCTTTCATCTTGAGTATACTCTGCTTTCCTGCTGTGTCCAATTTCCTATAATCATATATCGATATCTACATAAAAGTGCAAATACTGGCTGGGCACTGTGTTTCATGCCTGTAATCCTAGCATTTTTGGAGGCTGAGGTTGGGGGATCGCTTGAGCCGAGGAGTTTGAGACCAGCCTGGGAAACATGGTGAAACCTGTCTCTACTAAAAATACCAAAAATTAGCCAGGTATGGTGGCACGTGCCTATAGTCCCAGCTACTTGGGAAGTTGAGGCTGGAGGATCACCTGAGCTCAGGAAGTGGAGGCTGCAGTGAGCTGAGAGCATCCCACTGCACTCCAGCCTGGGTGATTGGAGTGAAACCCTGTCCCAGAAAAAGGAAAAGAAAAAATAAGTGCACATATAAGTGAAGGTAAACTGGGTGTTACCCTTACAATGGCATTACCTGCTTTGATATTCCCAAATGACCTGCTTCGTTGTTTTTTTATTTCTTGAGCTACAGAAAATTTAAAGTTATTCAAGCCTGATCCATTAACTCATCATGCTGCACTCATTTTTACCAGTCTCTATTGTAGAATTGTCTATTATTATGGCTAGGACAATAGCAAATGTGATACAGAGTGATTGAAAACATTTTACATAGAAATTATTCGTAACTCAGTAGTTTGGGGAACATGAGTTTCTAAAGATGATTGGAATTAACTGAAGGACTGACTTTAAAAAACCCAGCAGATTTGAATTTCCTTTAAAAAATAAGTGGAGGTCTTATATGTGAGGTCTATAGACTATCAGCCTGGGATTCTGGTGGATCAGTTTGTATTCTGGCATATTGTGATGAATCTATGGAATATAAGAACCAGGAGATGGAGAACTGGCCCTTACCCCAATAAAGGAGACAGAGAAAGAATTATAACTCATCCCTTCATTTCCCGAGGCATGGGCTTGGCCTCTGAGTGGTATCATTGAATATGTGTGGGTAGTAGCTGAATGAACTTACATGGTTGGTTGGGGAATGACACCTGTTTACATTAGCATCAAATAAAGTTATAGCAACTTTCCTGTTTTGACCTTGCAGTAATTTCCTTAAGTTTGAAACATATGCTAAAGGCACCTACTCTCTCCCTCTGCTATTGTAGACTGGGTTTCACAAGATCAGGGATTTGTATTTTGGATTTCTTCTTCAAACATCAGTTTTGCTTACCTCTTGGGCTTCTAGTGGCTCCAACTTCTCAGGTAGAAACTCTCCTCCCTATTCTTGGTACCAAGTTTCCCAATTTCTGTACTTCTTGATCTGTCTTCCTTTCTCTGCATGTTGAAAACTACAGGGAGCCAGGCATGGTGGCCAACGCCTGTAATCCCAGCACTTTGGGAGGCCAAGGTGGGTGGGTCAGTTGAGGTCAGGAGTTCAGGATCAGCCTGGCTAACATGGTGAACCCCTGTCTCTACTAAAAATACAAAAATTCGCTGGGTGTGGTGGCATGTGACCGTAATCCCAGCTACTCAGGAGGCTGAGGCAGGAGAATCACGTGAACCTGGGAGGCAGAGGTTGCAGTGAGCTGAGATCGCACCACTGCATTCCAACCTGGGAGGCAGAGGTTGCAGTGAGCTGAGATCGCACCACTGCATTCCAACCTGGGTGACAGAGTGAGACTCTGCCTAAAAAACAAACAAACAAACAAACAAAACACACACACACAAAGCTGTAGGGAGGTTAGGGAGGTTAAACAGTGTCTTGCACTTTTGTTCGTCCTATTTTTAATTATTTCTAGTATTGATACAACTTTTTGGGATCCACAATGTCTACAAGAATTAGGCATTAGCTTTCATTATACCTATGTTTTATGAAAAACTATTGGTCCAGACCTGTTTGTGTACCTTCCTGTAATAGCCATTCTTGAAATTGGGCAGTAGCCTAACTGTGACAGGCTCTCTTGTTTTACATAATATATTTACTTTTTCAATCATTTTCTGAAACATAAAAAGAAGTAAAGCCTTTATATTTGCCAGAAATAAACCTGTCCTTTGATCTGTCTTATGTTTCAGGCTTAGTAAACATCCTATGCTTTGCAAATGGCTAATTCTGTTAGCCTACATTTAAGTCTAGTGTGGCTCCATTTCAGACAGGTGAATTTTTTTTCTCTAGAAATGAAAGACAAATGTCTCATTTTATCTTTTACAGATCTTTTATAGAGGTCTTAGCCTTTTGATTTGTTACCTTAATAAATACTTCTAGGTCAAAATATTATAAGAATATATTCTGCATAGGACCAAACCTTACATAAAACTTTTCTTACAGGCCCCAAATAAACAAATTTAAGTATTTAACTTACTCGTTCTCTTATATAGTTTCTTTAAAAGACTAATTTTAAACTAGTCAGATACTGCCTGTATTTACTCAACTCCTTCAAGGGACATATAACCTACAAAAACAAAAACCAACAATATAAATACAAGGTTGTAACAATGATAACACTTTACAGAGGAGAGGGTGAAAAGAATATTCATTTTAATAAAAATTTGGGATAAGGTCTAATAACAACATATTTTGGTGACAATTTTGAAGTCAGCATCTTTATGCAATTGCTGTCTCACCAAGAAATTTCCATCCAAATATTGTTTTATTAGTATGAGTCATATCATAATCAGGAATTTACTATTCCCAATCAAATTGTTATTAAAACACATATATAATAATGATGCTTAACTCCCCAAAGAACTTATTCTATCAATCTGTATTTTGCTAGTTTCTCATTTTGTCTCCAGTTTTATCAAAGTGTATGAGAAATATTCTTTGACAGGTAGATGGTGATATTATTACTTTTAGAGCCAGAGGAAAAGCACTACAATACAACTGGGTGAAAATAAATAAATAAATAAATAAATAAATAAATAAATAAATGTGTGTGTATCTTTACATACTCAAATCATTGTTAATATCTGTTGCTATTAAAATGGAAATAAAGATCAAGTAGGAACGAGTTTTATTTAGACAAAACAGCTACCTGATTTCCCTTGGCCCCAGTACTGAGTTATTCATTGAGTCTTTTATTGGGTGTCCTCTATTGCTCAATTGAAAGTTGACACAGGCTCCCAGTGAGGTAAAGGGAAGCACCTAGGTCTTGGCTGGTTAACAGGAGGTATGCTTCAATGCACTTTATTATTGCTAGTGATGTAGCCACCCTTCTTTAATGGCCTCAGGATATCTTTTCACTGATAGTATGTTTTTAAATGTGCATCATGTAGACTTTTATATACCTGGTTTCCTAAATTTGGCAGTAAGGCTCAGTCAGGTTAAAATCCTGAGAAAGTTAAAAAAGCCACAAACAAGTAGATTCAAAAGCATTACAAATGTAAAAATAAACGAAGCCACACTTTTAAACATCAATTTATTTAAATGATTAGGCTGTTCACTGAAAATAAAACATGCAAGCAGAATGGGAAGTGAGAGAATACAGAAAATGAGCTGATTTGGGTAAACCTAACTGCTTTCTCTCCCTCTCCTCTCCCAGGCCTGTCTTTAGGCTGGAAGTGTCCTGTGGAATCCCTATCTGTGAACCTTATGTTCAGTCTTCCTGTAGCCTCAACCTCAGTTCAATTCCTGAACACAGAGGTTGGGGTTGACTGTTGTGAAGGAGAGGAGGAGAGTGCATGTCAAGTTTCGGGAGCTGGGTGGACAAAGGCACGGAAGTAGGAATCAGCAGGGTATGTGTGGGTAGGCAGAAAAGACCCCAACCTGTCAGTGAAGACTCTTGGATTGGAGATAAGGTTGAATGGGGTGGGAGAGGCATATCATGGGGCTTTCTGTCATTAAAATGAGGTTTAAGAATTTAAACACTTCAACTCATTTAACTTGGTATGTAAAACTGAAGTTAACACAAAGCAAAATTATAGCAAAATGTTTCCCATTTAACAGCAAACTGAAAACGGTAAAGAAAACCACTTAAGCACTATTAAAACTTAGTTTACCTTCTCACTTAGAACTGTAGTATAGGTCAATGCAAATTACTATAGCACTTTCAGTTACAAGCCTCACACCTTTTAAATTCTTTCTGAATTAAATAATGAGCCATATTGTTAACAGAACTAGCATAACATGAAAAAAGATATTAAATACTTAAGCGTCCTAGATAAACAGAAAACTAATTTGCAGATATTTTACGATGATAAAATAATGCATAAAATTAGAAGTATAAGATTTACACAGTACAATATTTACAAAATGGAAATGTAACCTTAGCACTGAGGAGAACAGGAAATTATTAGTTCATTTACATGTTGACCTTTAAAACCAGTGAAGTTTTGTAAACCCATCTTGTGGCTCCAACTATTTTACAAAAGAGACCTGGGAGAGGGGACTAAAAAACAAGGTAAGATTGATAAAGAAATATTGATGGTAAACTAAGGGAAAACAAAATTAAAACTGTGTACACCATCTCAATGAATTATGTAAAACAACCTTAAAAAAAAAAAAAAAAGAACTGTAGTATAGAATACATTATCGCTTCCTGGGATAACAGGCAGCTTGACCCCAAGACGCAGATCCAAAAGATGATATGCTCTGACCTCTGGAATGGGGTTTTCCTGCGAGCTCTGTCGGATGCAACTGGAAGTTTGTATTTTCTTCTGTAAATTGGTGCAAAAGTAATTGAAAGTAATGGCAAAACCGCAATTACTTTTGCACCAACCTAATAGAAATTATTCATTTAGTTTAGACCAAACCTATTATTACTTCCTATTAAATAGGCTAATACCTTCAAATAAACCAAAGAACCATGCATTCGGGGTTGAAGGAACCCGCCAGGCCGGCTGACAACTTGGAAGTCCTCGTTTTTCTGGGTTACCAGTTCTACCTCTAGACCCCCGCCAGTGGTGGCCAGTGGCCGCCAAAGCCACCGGCTGCCCAGAGCCAAGGGGCTGAAAGCTGAGCAGTCAAGAACCCGCCTCGTTCCCTCCCACTCGCGGAGATCTCCCTACTCGGTCTGTCCGCCTTCCGGAGACCCTCCTTTGGGGCCAGGAGTAGGAAGACGGTCCGGCCTCCACTCACGATGCGGCACTGCCTCTTGCCTGCATTCAGGCTGCTGGCGGCTGCCTTAGTGGCGGCGGCTTCGGCAGCCTTACAGCAGTTGCCGAGGTACAGCTCCAGGGCCAGCCTTCAGTCCCCAGGGGACCAGACGCTGGGGTAGCAGGCGGTCCTCGTTTCTCCTCATTCACACCCTTCACGCTCTAGGTCCTGATCAGGTCTGGGCTGCCAAGATCGTGGTGGCCAGAGTAGAGCGTCCTCTAGGCCACGCCCCTCACAATGCTGCCTTCTAGGCTAGAGAGCTGACGTCCTCAAGGGGCGTCACCCTCAGAGGTGGGGTGGGCAGCTGATGAGGGGGGAGTGGTTACCGCTAAGCCTCCCCAGACGCACATGCACACGAGACTTCAGCCCCTTGGAGTCGAAATTTAATATCTCTTTGAAACCAATACCCCTCATTTAAACTAAACCAAAATACATCAAGCTTTGTACATGGTAGCTGTGATCGTACTGATTTCTGTTCAACAAACTTCGATGAGTAATTGTGTAGTTTTTATTAGGGCCATAGGACTAACTTTTACATCTGTCTCCTTTATAGACACTGTGACCCTCCTTCCCCTAGGCATACCATCCCCAGTCCCATGTAGAACACTTGGTTTCTTCAAGGGCTCAATACATTTCTCCCTGTCTTTCTCTTTTCTGTCTTGGGTTCATTATCTCTCTCGCCCTCCTCTTCCTCTTTCTCTCTTTCTTCTATTTATTTGTTTCTACCTTCTCATTCAATCAGCCAACATTTATTGAGTGCCCACTCTATGCCAGACACTGCTGGTTCCTGACAGTGAGTACACTGATAAAACAGTGAGTAAAACATAGTCTCTGCTGCCAAGAAGCTCAGTAGACTGAAAATATATGAAGGACTGAGACTGTACCTAGTTCATGCTCTGTCTCCATGTTATCTATCATCTATCTATCATCTATCTATCTATCTATCTATCTATCTATCTATCTATCTATCATCTATCATCTATCTATCTATCTATATCTATCTATCTATCTAGACACATCATAGTTAAACTTCTGAAAACTAATGACAAAGAAAAAAAATTCTTGAAAGCAGTCAGAGATAAAAGAAACATTATTTACAGGAGAACACCAATGTGAATGTGAATTTGAAACCATGGAGACCAGAAGGAAGAGGTGCAGCATTTTTTAAGTGCTTTAGCATTTTCTCTTAAGAAACAAATTGTCAACTGTGAATTCTATACCTAATGAAAATATCTTTCAGCAATGAAGAAGAAATAGAGACATTCTCAGATGAAGGAAAACTAAAAATGTGTTGTTAACAAACCTATCTTAAAGAATGGCTAGAAGAAGTTACCTACGCAGAAAGGAAGTGGTAACAGAAGTAGGCTTAGAACTTCAGAAGGGAAAAAAAAACCCATAAGAATGGATAAAAATAGGGATAAATATAATAGACTATTCTATTTTTCTTGAGTTGCTTAAATAATATTTGATGGATGAAGCAAAAAGTATAAGAGCATCTGATGTGGTGGTTAATACATGTAAAGGAAATATTTAAGACAATTATATTTTATTTTTCGTTTTCAAATTTTATTTTAGGTTTGGGGGCATATGTGTAGGTTTGTTACATGCGCAAATTGTGCATTGATGGGGTTTGGTGTACAAATGATTTTGTCACCCAGGTAGAGAGCATAGTACATGATAGGTAGTTTTTTGACCCTAACCTTCCCCTCATTCTCCACCCTCAAGTAGGCCTCAGTATCTATTGTTTCCCTCTTTTAAAACAATTACATTTTAAAAGTGGGAAGTGCAAAGGGACATAAATGGAAATAAGGCTTCTACACTTTATTCAAGGTGGTAAAATATTAATACCGGTAGGTTGTGGTAAACTGTATATATATTTTGTAATTCCTAGAGCAACTATTAAGAAAACTATACAAAGTAATACATCGAAAACATTATAAATAAATCAAGATAAACTTTTAACAATGTTCAAGTAGCACACAGGAAGACAAGAAAAGGGAAATAGAGGAATGAGAAACAGGGGAAATAAACAGAAAACAAATAAAATGGCAGATTTAAGCTCTAACATACCAGTAATTACTTCTCTAAGCGTAAATGGTCTAAACTCAGTAATGAAAACACAGATTAGCAGAACCAATTAAAAAATACATGATCCAACTTCATGCTATCTACAAATACTATACACTGCAAATACAATGATAAGTAGGCTGAAAATAAAAGGATGGGAAAAGATACTCAAAGCACATTTGCATTTACAAAAGTAGGAGTGGCCATAATAATATCAGATAAAGTAGACTTTAATTGCTAGAGACAAAGAGAAACATTACATAATGAAACAAAGATCGGCCGGGTGCTGTGGCTCACGCCTGTAATCCCAGCACTTTGGGAGGCTGAGGCGGGCGAATCATGAGGTTAGGAGATCGAGACCATCCTGGCTAACATGGTGAAACCCCGTCTCTACTAAAAAATACAAAAAATTAGCCAGGCGTGGTGGTGGGCGCCTGTAGTCCCAGCTACTCGGGAGGCTGAGGCAGGAGAATGGCATGAACCTGGGAGGCGGAGCTTGCAGTGAGCCGAGATCGTGCCACTGCACTTCAGCCTGGGTGACCCGGCGAGATTCCGTCTCAAAAAAAAAAAAAAACAACAAAGATCAATCCACCAGGAAATCAATGGACATGCACCAAATAATAGAGCCTCAAAATACATGAAGCAAAAAAACAATAGCGATAACAAAAGAAATAGACAAAGTCACAATTATAGTGTGGGACTTACTAAATGCCTATCAACAGGAGATGGACAAATAAAGTTTATGCTTTGCTCATGCCCATATAGCAGTTTAAGTTGAAGGATTTGGAGCTACATATATTAACAACATGTATTTCAAACCATAATCTTGAGCAAAACCTAGCAAGAGTTGATATAACTGTGGAATGATATAACTTATTTGAATCAAGTTAATGGATAATTACTTATGTAGTAGTAGTATAAAATCCTGCATGAAAAAGAGGAAAATAAATACAGGATAGTAGTACCTCTAGGGAGAAAGGGAGGCAAATGAAATTATGAAGGGATATGAAGGACACTTTGACTTCATCTTTCATATTGTATTTCTTAAAACCAAGTCTGGCTCTTCTTTTATCCCTTCCTGTTTCCTGTTCTTTTCTTTCCCTTGTCATTACTTCTAGAACAATTCAAGAGGTGGGTTGGAGCAAGATAGGTATCCAAATAGAGGTGTAGCTCTAGATGTTGGTGCTTAACTGGGGTAAGGAGGGGAACCACAGATGAAGGCAGCCTGAAGTGGAGGCAGAGCCTGAAGAAAGTGAAAAAGTTATTCCTCGTGGGGGTTGTTTTGGTGTAAAGAATCAGAAGCCAGGAGGAGAAAGGAAGCCATCCATGTTTAAGGGGAGCTAAGTGAGGGGTGTCAGAGCCCAAGCAGATCAATGAAGGTGTTTACATCAAAGATGGTCTGGCATGGGATTCAGAGCATGAGTAGAGTGAAGGGGCTATCAATGTATGGGACAGCATAGGATGTCAGAGCCTGTGCTAGTTACCCAGGGCTGCCATGACAAAGTACTGCAAACTGGGTGGCTTAAAACAACAGAAATGTACTGTCTCACTGTCTTGGAGGCTAGATGTCTTAAACAAGAGTTGGCAGAACCTTGCTTTTTCTCTGAAACCTGTAGAGGAGTCCTTCTTTGCCTCTTCCTAGTTTCTGGTGGTTTGCCAGCAATCTTTGGTATTCCTTGGCTTGCAATTGCATAACCCCAATCTCTGCCTTCACTGTCAGATGGAATTCTCCTGGTGTGTCTTGGTGTTCACCTGGCTGCCTGCTTAAAAAGACACAAGTTATATTGAATCAGGGACCCATCTTAGTCCAGTATGACCTCATTTTAACTTAACTAATTACATTTGCAATGACCTTATTTTTAAATGAGATGACATTCTGAGATACTGGGGATGCGAACTTCAACATTTCCTTTTCTGGAGGGCACAGCTCAACACATCACAATCTGTTCTTTGCCCTGCCTCCCCGAATTAATGTTCTTCCCACCTGCAAAATACATTCACCCCATTTCAATACTCACAAAAGTCTTAATGCATTCCAGCATCAACGTTATGTTCAAAATCTCATCTAATTCAGGGACGGGTAAAGTTTGGGCCATGGTCCATCATGAGGTAAAATTCCCCTCCAGCTGTAAATCTGTAAAACCTGGAAAACAAGTTGTCTGTTTCCAAAATACAATGGTGGGACAGGCATAGGATAAACATTTCCATTCCAAAAGGGAGACTGGCCTGGGCATGGTGGCTCATGCCTGTAATCCCAGCACTTTGGGAGGCTGAGGCAGGTGGATCAAGTGGAACTCCTGAGGTCTGGTGTTTGAGACCATCCTGGCCAACATGGTGAAACCGCATCACTACTAAAAATACAACAATTAGGCAGGCATGGTGGCGGGCACCTGTATTCCCAGCTACTCAGGAGGCTGCGAAAGGAGAATCACTTGAACCTAGGAGGCAGAGGTTGCAGTGAGCTAAGATCGTGCCACTGCACTCCATCCTGGGCAACAGAGTGAGACTCGATCTCA
>NW_026652282.1:111061000-111081510 GCF_009828535.3 Hylobates moloch
CTGGAACCCTGGTGATGACCCCACCCCCTCAGCCTTGGGTGGCAGCACCTCCCCCACAGCCCTGGGCAGTGGGCCCGTACTCTGGAATCCTACTGGTGACCTCCCCTCAGCCTTGGATGGCAGTTCTGCCTTTGCAGCCTTGGGCAGTCGCCCTGTGCTCTAGAACTCTAGTGATGACCTCACCCCCTCAACCTTGGATGGCAGCACTGCCCTGGGCAGTGGGCCCACCATCTGGAACCCTGCCAGTGACCTCACCCCTTTAGCCTTGGATGGCAGCACCGCCCTCTCAGCCCTGGATAGTGGGCCCACCATCTGGAACCCTGCTGGTGACCTCACCCCTTCAGCCTTGGATGGCAGCACCGCCCTCTCAGCCCTGGGCAGTGGGCCCACCATCTGGAGCCCTGGTGGTGATCTCACTGCAGCAGCTGTGGGTGGCCGCATCACCCTCTCAGCCTTGGGCAGTGGCCTTGTGCTCTAGAATCCTGGTGATGACCTCGCCCCCTCAGCCTTGGATGGCAGCCCTGCACTCTCAGCCCTGGTTAGTGCCCCCACCCTTGGCAACCCTGGAGGTGACCCTATTCCCTTACCCTTGGATGGCAGTCCCACCCTCTCAGCCCTGCCAGCAAACCTACTCTCTAGAGCCCTACTGGAGATTCTCTCTTTCAGCCTTGGATGGCAACACCCCCCCTTCTCAGCCCTGGGCAGAAGCACCACCTCTGGAATCTTGGCAGTGTCTCCATCCACTGGAACCCTGCCATTGTCCCGACACCCTCAGGACTGGGCAGTGGTCCTGCTCTCTGGATCCCTGGTGGTAGACCTGTCCCTTTGGCCCTGGGGAGAGGTCCCACCCCCTCAGGCCTGGGCAGTGGCCCTGTTCTCTGGAATCTAGCAGGTCCAAATGGTCAGTTATCTGCATGTATAGCTTTCCCAGTCATTCTTCCTTCATTTTGTCCTTTTCAGTTTCTTTTAGTCCAGGCTGGTTGTGTTTCTGAGGTATAAAATTCTAAAAAAATTTTGTTGGCCTCCCCTGCAATTCATGGAGGTCCAAGCCAACAGAAAAGAGGGTACTTTATAGATCTTTACTGCATAACTGCATCTCAATTCCTGGCTTCTGCTAGACGGTTGATTGGATCCATAAGTCACAATTATGCATATCTGTAAGTCATAATATCTTTATCAATGGTTGTTCTGCCATACTTTTAGTCTCTCCAGAACACAGCTTGTTTCTTTCTTTCTTTATTTAGAGATGGTGTCTTGCTCTGTCACCAAGGCTGGAGTGTGGTGGCATTATCATGGCTCACTGCAGCCTTGACCTCCATGGGCTTAGACAATCCTCCTACCCCAGCCTCCTGAGTAGCTGGGACTACAGGCACACACCACCATACCTGGCTAGTTTTTGTATTTTCTTGTAGAGATAGGGTTTTGCCATGTTACTCAGGCTGGTCTTAAACTCCTGGACTCAAGTGATCTGCCCACTTTGACCTCCCAAAATACTAGGATTACAGGTGTGAGCCACCACGCCCAGCCACAACACAGCTTATTTACTTTTTTGCAATATGGTTAGGTTGAGAACATTACAAATCTTCAAGTTCTGGTTCCTTTATGCTTAACAATTTGCTCCTTAATTTATCTATTTCCTTTCTCATCTTACTCTAAGAATCAAAGCAGAAACAGGATGCATGTTATACACTTTCCCTGGAAATTTCCTTCTTTAAATAAACAAGCTCATCTCTTACAAGTCTACTTCCTTCTCAACAGTAGAAGATAATTCAGCCAAATCCTTTGACATTTTATAATAAAGATCACCTTTCTTCCAATGCCCAATACCAGGAACCTCACCAAAAGTACCTTTAACATTCACATTTCAAGCAATATTCTCTTTAATGCAATCTAGGCTGCTTCTGTAATGAGCCTCAAAGTGTTTCCAGCCTCTGCCCATTACCCAATTACAAAGCTAGTTTCATATTTTTAGGTATTTGTTACAGCAAGGATCCCACTTCCAATACCAAAATCTCTGTTAGTTTTCTAGGGCTGCCAAAACAAACTACCACAAACTGGGTACTTAAAACAATAGAAATTTATTGTCACAGTTCTGGAGGGTAGAAATCTAAAATCAAGGTGTTGATAGTGTGGAGTCCTAACTAGGGAAAAATAGTTGGGATGGTGGGACTGAGAGAAAACAAAAGGAAAAGTTATGTCTGCCTTTTTTTTTTCTTTTTGTTTCTTTTTTCTTTCTTTCTTTTTTTTGAGATGGAGTCTTGTTCTCTTGTCCAGGCTGGCATGATCTTGGCTCACTGCAACTTCTGCCTTCCGGGTTCAAGCAATTCTCCTGTCTCAACCTCCTGAGTAGCTGGGACTACAGGTGCATGCCACCACGCCCAGCTAATTTTTGTATTTTAGTAGAGATGGGATTTCACCATATTGGTCAGGCTGGTCTCGAACTCCTCACCTCAGGTTATCCACTTGCCTCAGCCTCCCAAAGTATTGGGATTACAGGCATGAGCCACCGCACCCAGGCTATGTCCGCCTTTCTTCATAGTCCAGGACACACAGCCCTCCTGCACAAATAACTCACAATCTTCCTGTGTCCAGCTATTACCAGACCCCTGGGTAATAGAAAAATGCAAGTTAGTTTCCAGTACTGATAACCTTGGCATTATCAGTACTGCACAAAGCCCTCATCAGGACACAGCACAAATACCTTACTATAAAATCCCCAGCAAGCCTTTGTCTATTGGCAGTCAGCTCCTCTCTTGCTAACTTGCCCATTGCAGTCTTGCATTGTGTTTTTGTACTTTAGTAAGTCATCTTTTCTTTACTTACAACTGTCTTGGTTAATTCTTATCTGCATGCCACCGGCCCCAGGTAGTCGCTGCTCACCTGCCACATTTTGGTGGCCTGTACAGGAACTCCTCTCTCTGTGCAGGAACTTTCTCTCTCCTTACAGGGAACCCTCTGCCCTCTCAATTTTTCTTTCCCAGCTCAGGACCCTTGGTGGACAGCCTCTAAGTGTGGAGACAACTGTAGGTCTCTGGCTGGGGCTACACTCCAGTGGGACTGAAAGGTGTCTGTGTGGGAAGCATCTGAGCGCCATGCTCATTTGGGCGAGGGACCTGAGTTAGTTTTCTCTGTTCAGTCTCCCAGCAGCCAGCTTCTAGTATCCCTCTGGCAATTGATGGTAACTGGCTGGGGCCACTCTCCAGTGTTGCCTGAAGGCCAGAGCGTGAACAGGGCTGGCTGCCTTGCCTAGAAGGAAGACTGTCTCTCTTATCTTTTTTAGTCTAAAGTCCCTAATTCCTGTGTGTGACTTAGCTGACAGCAGAAGTTCATTCAGAGTGAATTCACACATGTTTGGGGTGACTCAGACCATCTTTCTTACTCTGAATTCTCCTGTGGAGTCAGCCAGCCATCCAGTTCGGAACGTTGCTCAACCAGGTGATCTCAGCCTCAGAGAGGCGAGTCTCCCTTACCTGCCCCTCTCCTGGGCCAGCACCAAATGGAGTTCTTCCTTTACCCTTTTTCCTCGTACCTGGGCTGCTCACCCAGCGAAAGTGAGTACCTGGACTGGCCATCCAGTGTAAGACTCCCGAGTGGCTGAGAGGTCTTTTTTAATAGCTGGGACGCCCCTTTAGAAAGTGCACCTGAGTCCCTCAGCAGACATGAGTGGGATCTTTTTTTATCTTGGCGGGATGCCCCAAGAGAAAGCGTGGTTCAATTAGCCCCAAATGGCTCATTTTCCAGTCCCACTATGGGACAAACTCCGTCAATTCCTTCAGACTCACCTCTAGGCTGCATTCTAAAACGTTGGATAAATTTCACCCTCAAACTCTCAAAAAGAAACATCTAATTTTTTTGTGTAATACAGCATGGCCCCTATGCAAGAAATCCTCAAATTAGCCTCCTCAGTATTTTATAACCAAGAACAACAGAAGGACAAGTCTAAGGAGAGAGAAAAATGCAGGGACAAAAAGGCAGGCTAAATTGTTGGCTGCTTTACAAGTCCCAGCCCTAAGGACACTCCTCCAGATAACTGCCATCAGTGCAGAAGGCCAGGCCACTAAAAGGCAAAGTGCCCCAATGGGACAAATGGGAAAACCTCTGCATAGCTTGTCCCCTCTGCCACAAACTCGGCCAGTAGAAACAGGACTGCCCTGAGAACCAAAGCCTCCCCTGCCCCCCAGGACAGTATCCCAACCCCTGATAGCTTTAAGCTGAAGGGGCTCTCTGCTCCAGCTGAAAATAGCTCACCTTAACTGGTGACTTGCAGAGGTGGGAGGAATTTGTCCCACACTGTGTAAATCTGGGGTGCTAAGGCTCTCCTTGATGGCAAATAAACAAGGGTGGGAGGGGTGCTGGCCTCACACCGTGCAGTGGCTGGAAGGCTCACAAGCCCTTCTGTAAAGATTAACCTTTCTCTTTCCATTCCTTTTGTTTTTCTCTTTCCATTCCTTTTGTTTTTCTCTTTTTCTGTTCAATCCAAATGTCCAGCCTCAAAAGGAAAAGACAGTTTCTAACATCGTAACCCCTGATTTTGTTATTCTCTTAAAAACCCCAGCTGTTTACATATTATGGCCCATTTTTGTGCACAATTTAAGTTGGTGGGCAAATTACAAGAAAAATTCAGAGCTCAAATGGTTAACCTGTACTAAGAGTTAAGTCAAGTCTTCTAAAGCTATCTGTCTTCCTCTCTTTTTTTCTGCCTGCTTTAAATCTGCCGTTACTAAGCTGCTGGTGCTAAGATAAGACTCATTATTTATGGTCTAACTGGAATGTAAACATTGGAAACTCATTTAAAGTTAAAAGAAAAAGGGTAAAATAAGTTTTATTAAACCAAACAACCTAGAATTTTTAACCTCCCTTAAAGTTGATAGAAATAAATCCAGCACCTCTCTTACACCTTATTCTTAAAGCTGACTCTTTATTCTATTCTACTGCAAGCTCTCAGTAATGATCCAACTGCCTCTCTTGAGCAGCTTCGCCCTCTTGATATTAATACTTTTATAAGGAAGGTAGCATATGATTGCTATTTGCAGGGGGATCTCCAAGACTACTGCCCAGATGAAATTTCTTTATATTTGTCCTGGTAATGTTATTTATGCACACACCAAAGCATCAATATCCTAAGGTAGTAGGTATTTTTTTTTAACATTTTGTTTTCTCATACTCTTTACAGCCCTTCTTCTTTCCTGTCTCCCTGAGTTTCCCACATATTGTTATTTTCCTTAAATATGGCTCTGTTTTTATTCTGTCTTGGCTAACTATTGTCTCAATGGCTTCACCCAGGCACCCACTCTAGCCAGTAATATATCAAGTTGCCAACATAACACAGTACTGACTACTGAATATGCCCATGCAGGCAGGCACTCGAGAATGGCATTACACTCCTAGCAGTCCCACTACCTATAGATAACACGCAAGCCCAATGATCTTGATTTGACCACACTATTTACATGCACATCAAAAACACAGGTTTAGGAGGGGGACCTAGGCCAACCAATCCCTCATGACAATCATCCACTGCAACTGAGTGGATTGGGAAGGCAACAGAGGATGGCCTGTAAGGCTCGCCTCTGCGTTAGAAACTCCAAGTAGTCTGGCCCTTTCCTAGGGGCTTTAACACAAGCCCAGTGAAATTCCACCCTCAACTATAGTCAAACACACCAGGAATGGGAGCCATATGATGCCTGTGACTAATTCACTGTGTACCCCCACAGGTTTTCTCTATGGTGGGGAAAAGACAAAGTTAAGGCCAGCAACATTTATAGTGATTCCTTTATGCCTATAAAGAGTTCAGCTAACGGGATGGAATATATAGGAATAGGGGTCAAAACTGGACAACTTCTTAACCTCACCAACATATCTACATCTTTTCCTCGATTTTCCCTTATCCCATTTATATTTACAAGTCTTATCTCTCAGGCCCCACATCCACATAACACAAGTCAAACATTTCCCCCCTTATGCATGAATGACTACTTTTTGGGTCATTGTCCAGCCACGTTTGATCCCTGGGGACCATGGGATCCCTGTATTTATGCAAATTATACTGAAATCCAAACTAACCACACCTGTGCCTGGTTACGAGGTTCCTCTTCAGGAGTTTAATTAACAGAAACTGGGTTCTTCTTTTTATGTGGATCCAACCTGTTTTTAGCCTTGCTTATTAAGTGGAAAGGCACATACACCATAGTTGCAGCCATACCTGGATTGCATATAAATATATATGAAATTTATATAAATATATAAATATATTTATAGATACCTATATACAATTTATATACAGATAATTATGTAATATATAAATATATTTGTGTGTATATATATACATATATACACATATATACGTATATACACATATATACGTATATACACATATATACGTATATACACATATATATATGTATATATACACACATATCTATATATACACATATATATATATAACTCCTCAGACTTCATAACCTCTAGCCAAGTTCCAAATTTAGGATCCTTCCTAAATCAGGCTCTACAAAGGCCATTCGAAAAAAACAAGCGTGACTTAATCAATCTCCCACCATCTGGCATCCTCACCACTGAGAATCCGTGGTAGGCAGGAATGGTCTAGGACATTCTGTAGCCTGTGCAATCTTTTGGTTTGCAGGTATACCCATGCTTAAGTGTAGCATTCATAATCTCACCATCCTAGTCCGACAATCTTGAGAAGCTACAGTAACAGCCATTGAGGGCCAACAACAGGCCCTAGATTCATTGGCGGGGGTCGTCTTGCAGGATCAAGGTGTTTTGGATGTGCTGACCACTGAGGCAGGAGGCACTTGCACGCTGTTAAATGAAACTTGTTGCTTTACATCAATACCTCAGGTAAAGTAGAAGAAAGTTTAGAAAAGATAAAAGAAAACATCAAGATATCAGAGGGCCTTCAAAAAGGAGTTCCTCAAGATTCCTCTTTTGCACAACTGTTTTAGAGATTCTACGGTCGGGTTGGGCCATGGGTTACCCCACTTCCCCTGCCTATAATAATGCTCATATTAGTTTGTTTATTTACAGCATGTATCATTAATGTTATATATCTCATTTTGTGTCTTCTAGAATATAAAAATTTCAAACCAAAATGTTACTGCATCAAGGATGTCAGTGACTAAGAGAACTCCACAACTCTCCTTTGGACACAGCAGGACAAAATTTTAGGCTGCAAATGCTGTTCAGCCGTGGTCTCACAGCCACTCTGCCCAATTTAACTCCCAACTCAGGGACTCGGGTCCACATAACCTCCTGACCGACTAACAATCCTAGGTAGGGCCAACTCTATGCCCCTGGTCAGCAAGAAGCAGTTGGAAGATGAGACCTTCACCCACACACCAAAGATTTGTCATTGTTGCTCTGTCACAGGGGAATGTGGAGTCCTGTTTAGGGAAAAAGAGTCAGGATGGCAGGACCACGAGGAAGCAAAAAGAAAAAGCAGATAAGCTATATGTCTACCTTTCTTCATACTCCAAGAGACACTGCCCTCCTGAGCAAATAACTCACAATCTTCCTGTGTCCAGCTATCACCAGACCCACGGCTAATAGAAAAGGGCAGATTAGCTCACTGCAACCTTGGGGTTTTCAGTACTGTACAAAGCCCTCTTCAGCACACAGCACAAGCATCATACTATAAAATCCCCAGCAAGCCTTCATCTCTTGGCAGTCAGCTCCTCTCTTGATAACTTGCCCATTCATTGCACTCTTGCGATGTGTTTTCGTCCTTTAATCTGCTTTTCTTTACCTACAACTGTCTTGGTAAATTCTTCTTACCTGCGTACCACTGGCCCCAAATAGTCACTGCTCACCCATGGCAAGTAGGGCCATGCTTCTTCTGAAACCTATGAGGGAGTCTTTCCTTGCCCCTTTCTAGCTTCTGGCGGTTTGTCAGCAATCCTTGGTATTCTTTGGCTTTCAACTGCGTAATTTCAATCTCTGCCTTAGTCATTGTGTGGAATTATTTTTACATGGCCCTGTGTGTCTCTGTTTTCACGTGGCCATCTTCTTATAAGGACACCATTTGAAACTGTGGTATCTTCTGAGGTACTTGGGGTTAGGATTTCAACATATGCTTTTAGAAGACAATAAAACCCAGAACAAAGCCTAAACAAAGTGAGGGGGGTCTCCTTGTACATGGGCAGCCCAGGATGAGAAATCAGAGCTGCAGCGGGGTTGGGGGAGGGCATCCACACATGTGGGTGGCGTGGTGCAGGTGTGTTAGATCCTGGGCAATGTGAGCAAGGCATTTATGTTAGGAGAAAGCCTGGGTAGGGGCGTCTGAGCCCAAGCAGGATGAGGAGAGCATCTGTGAAAAGTGCTCTGGGTTTTTGAGCCTGAACAGGGTGAGCAAGGTTGTGGTCTACATGGGGATGGGAAGTAGGGAGTCCCTATGGCTTATCAGAGCCTTAGTGGGGTGAGGAAGGCATCCACGCAGGAAGGACAACCTAGCTTGGGGTGCTGGAGTCCACCTAATGGGAGGAGGGTGACTATGTGTGTGGACAGCCTGGTATGGGTTATTAGAGCCATCATAGGACGTTGTTGAAACAATTGGTGGAACTTAAGTGAAATCTGAAAACTCTGATGGATGAATTGTGGTTATGTAGGAAAATGTCCTAGCGCCCGTTAAATACTGAAGTATTTGAGGACTATGGGACATCAAATTGGCAACTAGAAAAAAACTCTTTGAATTGTACCTGTAACTTTTCTGTAAGTTTTAAAATAGAAAATTATTAAAAACTCTGAAGCAAATATGGCAAAATGGTATAATTCCAGAGGCCTGGGTTGTAAGTCCGCAGGTGCTAATTATGCTATCACTTGTAGTTTTCTATCTGATTGCAACATTACAAAATAAAAATACTTCAGAATTAGAGGTTATGCATGCTTATTATTAAAAAAAAAAAGGTAAATCACTCATGAGTTTATTGCCCAAAGACACTATTAACGCCGGATATATTTTCTTTATGTCGAAAAAAGATAATTATCAAGGTAAACAGAACTTGATGGTATAAGACTTTGAAGGGGGATAATTTTCTTAAAGCTAAAATTAGATAGATCATTTTCCTTTTTTCACTTTTAGAGGAAATGTTAAAAATGCTCACGTTAGTCTTCTCGCTGCAGGCGCCTGTTCACGTGTAAGGCATTGCTGAAATCACTAGAGGGCGCGCTCCTATCAAAGACCATACAAAGTTCTGAGAATACTTTAACAGGTTTTGAAACCTTAAAATAAATTCAGCTGGGTGCGGTGGCTCACACCTGTAATCAATCCCAGCACTTTGGGAGGCTGAGGTAGGAGGATCGCTTGAGCCCAGGAGTTCGAGATCAGCCAAGGCAACATAGCGAGACCCTGTCTCTATAAAAAATAAAAGAAATGAGCCAGGCTTGGTGGTACATGCCTGTGGTCCCAGCTGAGAGGCTGTGGTGAACTGTTATCATGCCACTGCACTCCAGCCTAGGTGACAGAGCGAGACCTTGTCTCAAAAAAAAACTTCAAAAAAGCTTTCATCCATCTTTTAAAATAGCAGCATTTTATCCAGGTGTTTTTTTTTTTTTAATCTATCTTACATCTGTTTACTTTACTTTTAAAATCAGAAGATGTGGACTCTATTGTCTACATCATGACTGTTAAAATATTTGATTTTTCATTTATACCTAATTTTAAATTTTTGCCCTAGGTAGTAGTATGAATCCTCTTGATGTTCCGTAGGTTCTTCCTACAATTTTCTCACACTTCTGCAAGGCAGAATTGTCACAATTACCCTGCCAGTGGTCTTGTCCTAGATATATCACCCTTTCTTTGGAGTTATGAGACCTGTTTTTATTTTTATAAATTAGAAGTAATCTGCTTCTTTCTAAGTTTGATGATTTTCTTTTCTTCTTCTTTTTTTAAACAGAGTCTCCCTCTGTCACCCAGGCTAGAGTGTAGTGGCATGGTCTCAGCTCACTGCAGCCTCCTCCTCCCGGGTTCAAGCAATTCTCCCACCTCAGCCTCCTGAGTAGCTGGCATTACAGGCACCTGCCACCACGCCCAGCTAATGTTTGTATTTTTAGTAGAGACAGGGTTTCGCCATGTTGGCCAGGCTGGTCTTGAACTCCTGACCTCAGTGATCTGCCCACCTCGACCTTCCAAATTGCTGGGATTATAGGCATAAGCCACTGTGCCCAGCCAAGTTTGATGGTTTTCTGAAAAAAAAAAAAAAAAAAAAAAAAAAAAAAAAAAAAAAAGGTAATGGATATTTTCCTTGTTTGAAAGCAAAATCAGTCCTCATATTGGGGTGTAGGGGGGGAGTGTCAGGAGCCGGGTTTGTGTGAGAAGGTGTTTGGTGGTGGCAGTACTTGATGGGGAATTTTGGCCATGAAGCAAGCCCATTGCCAGACCCAAGATTGTGCCACTGCCCTGTTGTTATGATGACTACATCATTGGGATACAGAGAGTGTCAGAGGTGAAAGACACCTGAAAGAAAAATGTCATGTTCTATCTGTGTTTAGTGAAATCCTAGGGTTCCACAAATGTTTCATCTGAATTTCCCTAAGAAGTTCTTGAGCCCAAACTTGTACTACAGGAAAATGTGTCCATTCAAGTGCCAGGCTAGCTTATTTTTTTAGCAGGCCTCAAAATACTTTTGGTGTTTTGGTACTCAGTTTTAAACTTCTTTTAAATTTTATTGATTAATAATAATAATAATAGCTGATACTTATTTAGTGCTAACTATGTGGCAAGCACCTTGCATGCTCCATCCGATTTAATAGTGTGGCTCACAATGTTATTTTCCCATTTTATAGATGAGGGAACAGAGGCCCAGAAATCGTAAGTGATTTGATCACTTAATTTAGACCTATTGGACTCCAAGTCTTATTTGCTTAGCCATTAAACACTTCGGCCTTCCCATATAGACAGTTCACAACACTGTGCTTCCCCCAACCCCTCAATCCGGGCCTGTGGGCTTCTTTGTATGTAAAGTTGCATAGTCAAGTAAGCTGAGTCACCCTCAAAGCTAGGCAAGCCTCAGGGACTTTGCACTTGTCACAACAGAGAACACAGTGCAAAGACCTGATGGAAGCATGTCTGGACGAGCAGAAAAGTAGGCCAATGTCACTGAAGTAGAGTGAGCGAGGGGGAGAGTAATAGAAGAATGGACTGGATTAGGAACAGAGGACCAGCTTTTATAGGGACTTACAGGCCTTTGTAAGGCTTTTACTTGGAATGAAATGTGGAGCCATTGCAGGGTTTTGAACAGATGAGAGACATGAGCTGACTTAGAGGTTTAACAGGATCATTCCAGCTGCTGTGTTGAAACTAGACAGTGGGTGGTTAAGGGTAGAAACAAGGAAACAAGTTGGGAGGTATATTAGTTTCCCTTAGGAAACCCTAAAAAGGTACCACAAACTAGGTGGCTTAAAATAACAGAAGCTGATTGTCTCAAAAATCTGGAAGCTAGAAATCTGAAACGAAGGTGTCGTTGGGGCCATGGTTTCTCTGCAACTCTGCGTGGAATCCCTGTTTGCCTCGTCCTAGCTTCTGTCAGTGGCCATTGATCCTTGCCATTCCTTGGCTTTCGGCTGCAGCATTCCAATCTCTGCCTGTCATTGTATGGCTTTTTCCATGTGTGTCTCTGCCTTCACATGGCCATCTCCCCTCTGTGTCTCCCTCCTCTTCTTATAAGGACACCAGTCATATTGGATTAAGGGCCCCCCCCTACTCCAGTATGGTCTCATCTTAACTTATCTAATTACATCTTCAATGACACTATTTCCAAATAAGATTACATTCTAAGGTACTGGAGGTTAGCATCACGACATATATTTTTGAGGGGGACTGACTGTAACCCATAGCAGGAAGCTATTTCAGTAATCTGGGCAAGAGATAAGGGGAGCTTGAACCAGGATGGCAGCAATAGTGGTAGTGAGAAGTGATCTGGTTATGAATATATGTGGAAGGTAGCCTCAAAAGGCTTTGCTGATGAAATGGGAGTTGGCCCAAGAGAAAGAGAAGCAAAGATGACTCCAAGGTGTTTCAGCTTGAGGAACTGAAAGGATGAAGTTAGCAACAAGTGTGATCGTAAATGCAGAAAGACAGCAGATTTAGGGGAAAATAATGGTTTGGTTTTGGACAAATTAAATTTGAGATGCCTGTTAGTCATTCAAGAGGCAATGTTCAGTAGGAAGTTAGTTACATGAGCCTGGAATTCAAGAAGGAGTTCAGAGCTAGAGACACAAATTTGGGAGTGGTTTCTTTTTTTTTTTTTTTTTTTTTTTTGCCTGGGCGACAGAGCGAGACTCCGTCGCCCAGGCTGGAGTGCAGTGGCGCAGTCTCGGCTCACTGCAAGCTCCGCCTCCCGGGTTCACGCCATTCTCCTGCCTCAGCCTCTCCGAGTAGCTGGGACTACAGGCGCCCGCCACCACGCCCGGCTAATTTTTTGTATTTTTGGTAGAGACGGGGTTTCACCGTGGTCTCGATCTCCTGATCTCGTGATCCGACCGCCTCGGCCTCCCAAAGTGCTGGGATTACAAGCGTGAGCCACCGCGCCCGGCGGGAGTGGTTTCTAAGGAGAATGAGAGCCCACTTGTGATTTTAGGCATAAAGCTTAACACGAAGCTTACTGCAGCCAGGATCAGTTACTGGGATGCAGATGTAGGCAAGATGAAAAGTTGGACTTAACCTTTGTTCCAATTTTTCTAGGTAGGTGTGATGATGGGACAGGGAATTGGGGAGCTGAGGATGGGTGCCAAGGAGTGATGATAATAATGGACCACAGAATCTAAGTGGAATAAACATGTAAGTGAAGATATGAGGGGGTGATAGAGGGTAAAAAGATGATTAGCAGTGGGAGGGTTGTTAGAGTGGAGATATTAGAGGGAATTAGGAAGAGAGAGAAAAGAGTGGGGTGATTAAAATTGAGATTTTTTTCAGCAGAACATTGACTAAAAAGAAATTTTTTTTAAATAAAATTGAGATGTTGAAGGTCCTGCAGTAGTTTATGACGAGATCTAGGAAATAAGCCCGGATGTGGGTGACCAAGGATGGAAAGAGAGAACAAGATCTTTGGAGTGGAGGAGGTCAAGCAGCTGAGAGGCCAGAGTGCTATATGGATTATTCACAATGTAGACAATGAATGTAGGTTTGCACAGACACATGCATGTATGTATGTAGACTCCACATAGGTATCGAAATCGCCAAGAATGATGACAGGGGCCGTTGTGAAAAGACAGTGAACCATGAGCTCAAATCATCAATGAATAAGGGAGAGGGAACAGGAAGAGGAGAGATGATAACAACAAGGAGGTGTAGCAGGTAACACACTCTGAAACTTAGTCTTACAGCAAAGTGATTGAAAGAAGCTGGGGCAGGCAGTTTGGGGAGGGTCCACACATAGGAAGTGGTAAGGGGGAGCAAAGAGGACACCTGTTCCACCTCTGGGCCCAGTGGTACATAAGGTATGAGAAAAAAAAATAGTCACCACTTGAGAGCGCTGTACAGGAAGCAATGTCTTCAGAGGGGAGCCGAGTTTTTGATAAACCCAGAAGTTCAAGGAAAATTTTGGAGAAGCTGAGAATGTAGGGAATTTTGCAGAGAGAAAGGTCAATGGTTTGGGAGGGTTGGGAAGGGGTGGTTGATTGAGTGAGATGAGGTGCAGGAATTCATTTCCATGTGAGTGATCATGGATGATCTAGATGGTTTGAAACTTTTGTGATGACTGAAGTAAACAGGCATTTAGAGGATGATGAAACCTGATGATCTCTTGGCTGGGGAACAGATGGCTAGTTTTAAATGTAGCCTCTCCTTGGGACTGGTGTGTCCTCTAGTGCAGTGTGGTTGATAATGGGAATGATGGGGGAAGGTGGAGTTGTGGTCTCACTCTCACTAGGAGCAGGTGGAACACTGGGCTCCCTTTTTTTTTTACTTTTTGTGGAGAACGGGGTCTCGCTATATTGCCCAGGCAGGTCTCAAACTCCTGGACTCAAGCTATCTTCCCACCTCTGCTTCTCTAAGAGCTGGGATTACAGGTGTGAGCCACCGCGCCTGGCCCTTTGATGTTCTTAAGAAAGGCGTCAAGTCCAGAGGAGGCTTGATCTTACCAGGAGAGATTGTAACTCTCAGGGTCTCTCTTTTAATCCTATTGGGTCACTGTAATACTTCTCTTATTTCTTTTATTTTCATAGTCTGCTCATTACTTTAACATAGTACAATGATGTTTGTTTTTGTAAAACTGATACATGATCATTATGAAATATTCAAGTAATGAAGAAAAGTATAATGAAACTTAAAAAACATCCTCCCCAAATAACCCTCATTAACACTTGGTGAACATCATCTCAGACTTCTCTATGGATTTTTACACTTGTAACTATTTTACATGGTCTTGCGTTTCCTTTAAATAATATGAGTTATTGTTGTAAACAGTTTGAATACTATAGATTTATTCTAATCCTCTCATTTTACAAATGAGGACATTGAGTTCTAGAGAAAGGAAAGTACCTGTCCAAAGACACTCATCCCGTCAGTTAGGCCCAGGTCTCTCTTTTTTTTTTTTTTCTTGAGTCGGAGTCTCGCTCTGTCACCCAGGCTGGAGTGCAATGGCATAATCTTTGGCTCACTGCAACCTCCACCTCCCGGGTTCAAGAAATTCTCCTGCCTCAGCCTTCCGAGTAGCTGGGATTACAGGCACCCGGCACCACACCCGGCTGATTTTTGTAGTTTTAGTAGAGATGGGGTTTCACCATGTTGGCCAGGCTGGCCTCTTGGCCAGGCTGGTCTCAAACTCCTGATCTCGTGATCTGCCCGCCTCAGGCTCCCAAAGTGCTGGGATTACAGGCGTGAGCCACTGCTCCCAGCCAGTCCCAGATCTCTTTACTTTCCAGTTCAGTGGGTGTCTTTAAGCCGTGCTCCTCTCTTCTTCTCTTACCTTCTACATAGCATGGTCCCTGATATTTCAACACATAGATTTCTGCATTCAGAGATCTCACTTTGCCTTTGGTTTTGAACACTCATTCATCTAGTCATTCAACAAACATTTATTGGACATCTACTATGTGCCAGGCAAAAATGTTAGGCACTAGAGGTGTGGTGATGAGCAAAACAGACATGATCTCTCACCTCATGAAGCTTACATTCTACAGAATGCACAGAAAGTTTGTGCTTTACTTCCTAACGTTCTCCATTCAGGCCAAGGCGCATATAACTATGCACTTGTTTATAACCCCAAGTCATTCGATGGTGATGGGTAAAGAAAAGAAAAATTGTTAGACTTAAAGTCATATCACTAGCACGTGGGAGTGCCAAATGAATACTTGATAGTGGTAGATACTAACAAAATCCATGAGGTCTGGAATACTTTTCTGTAACTATAGTTTCAGGCATTAATTTAAAAGTTTAATTTAAAAATACCATAGTGTTACATATAACAAAAATGCCCATAACACAACATTTAAAATTTAAAAATATATATGATCTATAAGGATGCAAAAGTCCTTCTCTCTAATTGTACCTTCCAGAGGTAGCACTTCTGAACCCTCTTATGTGTGTCCTCATCAACTTTTCTCTATGCTTACATAGATTTTATTTTTTGATAATAACAGGATTGTGTAATTGTTGCCAAATTCAAACAATGCAGACAGACTTACACTGTATAAAAAGTGAAAATTTCTCATATACTCACCCCCAATCTCAGTCCTCATTGGGTGACTATTAACATATTGATACATATTTGATGTGAATATTTTCAAATCTTTTTCTATGTATTTACGTAGAAACACATGCACCCCCCCCCCCCCACACACACACACAAGCAAACAGGGCTCTTTACATTTTTTGTTTTAAGCCAGCAGTAGTCGGAAATTTAAAAGTTCAGATGTAGAGGCACATTCCTGTGTTTTTCATTTTCGACAAGCAGAACAATGCAGCCATATGCCGGTCCCTCTCTGGATTTAGTACCCAATGCTTGGAATGTGAGCAGATGCTGAAGGCTATTAATGAAGTCCTTGAAGGGAGGCCCATTTGTGTATGTTGTAGACACAAGGCCAAAGTTGAATGTGGTGGCCAACTGAGCAGCTGGCAAGGGACTAGGAAAACGAGGAATGCACCAATGCTGGTTGCGAGTTGATGGACCATGGGAACCACATCATCTGGAGGAGTGTCCTGCCATTGCTGTCATTTAGGAAATGGAAGCAACACTTGGAGTCCTGAAGGCTTTTAACCTCAGTTGTTACATTAGTGTGTTGCAAATGTGATAGAGAAAAACAATCTGGGAAAAATGATCTGATATGGTCTAAATGAAACTAGTTTTTATCATGCCTAAAATTGGAAAACTCCAAGACTTTCTTTTTTTCTTTTTGATTTCTTGGATACAAAGAACAAGACACAGTAATGTGTGTTTGATTAATGCCAACTCCCTGAACTCCTTAATGTCAACTAGCTACTCTTCATTACCAAACACCACATGTGCTCTTCTTTCAGTTTAGGCATACCAGCGCAGCCGCAGAAGACACAGTGGTGATCTCTATCACAGCAACAATCAGATATTTGCCATAATAGCCTCCTAATCATATCGCATATGAAGCCTCAATGAAGTCGTTATAACCAGACATGAAATAATTAACCTTTTCTAATTTAAAAGACCTAATAGGGAATGGTCTCTGTGACAGGTGTAAAATTCCATTCCTTCTAGAAAATTACTCACCTAGCAGATGCTCCTTCTGATTGAAAGAGAAATTTCATTGCAAAAAGAATGTTCACTTTTTATTACGAATATTGCACAATGCATTAAGACAATGGCTTTCCATGTAGCAGTGCATAACCTTGATCTTCTGACCACTAATGTTCATTGTATAATACAGATTACAAATATTCACCTGTCTCCATTCTTCATCAGTGAATTGCAAAGACAGTTGGATTCTAATGCTGAGGGTCCCTGGAAGTCTGAGAATGCATCATAGTCTTAGGCTTTTTCAAAAGTGTAAATAGGTTAGTGTGCTAAAGACTTGCATTGAAAATAGAGATTGCTCAGAAAAAAAAGAATTGTATTTCCACTGCCAAAGAGAAGAATCAAGATCAAGAGGAAGAAACTATTTTTATACCACAGTGCAAAGATAAGAAGCCTTCAACCTATTATTTGGATGTGGCCCTGGGCTTAACTTGGTACAACTTGAAGCAATTTTCTGAAGTATGTACCCTTCTCCCTCTACATTGAGCCACATGCATATACAGACAATTTTTTTGAGTCCAACATGAATGTGGTGTGAACTCAACAGAGATCTCTGGGTGTTAAAAGACAGGCCCCATGCCCCGAGATGGCCTTTGGGAGGGAGACATGCTTTGCACAGAGTCCTAATTTTCCCAGGGAGAAGTTGGGTGGGTGATATCAATCACAGAAGTGATGGAGACTGCATCACCCTTGGGCTCAGTGTGGTTAAGTTTGGGAGGAAGTCAGAGAAAGTGTGGGGTTGCTGATCTTGGGTGTGCCCAGCTTTCTGAGTGCTAACTCGGAGGTGGCGTGAAGATGGCAAAGCTGGAAGTGGAGAAGGAGCAAAGGCTTCTGTCAACAGTGTCTGATGTATGGTGAGGCGGACCATGCTGGTTGTGCTTTTTATTTCTTTTCTCTTTCTTCTATGTTTCTCTCCTCCTTCCTCTGGCTTGATTTTATTCTTTCTCCCTCTTTTTCCTGGGGTATGAGTGACAAGGATGGACTTTCGAGAGGCTCTGAACTTGAAATTTCAGCAAAGAGAAGGACCTGTGGTTTGTGTAAACATCTCTCAGTTGTCCAGATACAGAACCCCCACTGAGAGTGGCTTCTCTTTCTCTTTTCTCTGCCTCCCATCCAGTCCAAGATCACTCAATATGCACTATTTGTGTTATCGTCTTTGAAAGGTCCGTCTTGAGTGATCTTGGACTGGATGGGAGGAACAATGGTCTGGAAGCAACAGAAGGAGTAAGGAATAGGCTGATAACTGTCCCCACTGCCAGCCCCGGGGATAAGGTGAAGCTACTTTAGGAGATGGTCTCTTTTTTTTTTCATTATGAGAGATTATTTTTAATTCGATTAAATTCCAATGTTTATTCAGAAAACCTGGTAGAGATTGAATTGCTATATGTACTTTCTTAGTTTTCTTCTTCATATCATATTTTGACCATTTATCTTCTACACCTGGCTGACCTGCATGTTCCTTGTAGTGTAACTTCTACTTGGTGTTTGCACTTTGCTTTGTTTTCAAATTTAAATTGTGAGATACATTTTCAAACCTAACTAAGAAATAGCCCTGATATTGAAATGGCTTCTGTGGAATAGGTTTGACAGATGTAAGTCTTTGATTCTTTGGCTTTGGTTTTTGTGCCTGTTACAGTTTTACACACATTCATTCAGAGGAAGACATTACCATCAATGTGTTGTTTCTTTTTTCAAATTCCAGTATGTTTTTAAAGACCCATATTTCACTAAGCAGTGTACTTGTTGAAACTGTTGTGAGTGACTTCATGTTTCCACATGTGATAGAGCATCAGATACTGGAGTTTGCCAGGGGTAGAATTGTTGGATTCAGGAACGTTTAGCTGACTCATTGCAGGAAGTTACCCTGTAATCCCAGCTACTCGGGAGGCTGAGGTGAGAGAATCACTTGAGCACAGGAGGCTACAGTGAGCTGTGATCATGCCACTCCACTCCAGCCTGGATGACAGAGCGAGACCCGCTAATGAAAGAATTATGTTCCAAAAGCCAGCTAAGCATTTTTTTTTTAAATGAGAAGAGTTTGCGTTTCATGGCAGCTTGAAAGAGGGGGAAACATGAAGAGGAAATAAATGAAGACTATCTCGGTTTATTAAGGACACTGCAAAGGATTCCGATGAACACCAGGTGGAGAAAATGCACAGGGCAACGCTGTGGGGAGGGGCGTGGGATGGTCTCTAGCAAGATTGGCTATAGTAGCGAATTAAGAGCACATATAGATTTGGATTTCAGTGCTAGCTGTGCCATTCATAAGCTGTATGACCTTGGATAAATCGCCTAACTATTCAGAGTTCTAGTTTCCTCACCTGTAAAATGGGAGTGCTAATATTAATGGAACCTAGCTCAGATGGTTGTTTGGTAGCATATGTGAGGTAATAATATGCATGAAGTAAGCTTAGTATGCCTTCTACCTAATAAATGAATGCTGCTGTTATTGTCATTATCATTCCAATCATCCTGCAAAGAAGGTATGTTTGTCCTCATTTTACAGTTGAGAAAACTGGGGCTACAGGGAATCAATAGCTTTTCCAAGGTATAGTTAATAGGCACAAGGCTAGAATTTGACCAGAGATGTCTCTGCCCCAAAGCCTGTGATCTTTCTACTGCTCCGTGATGCCTCTGGAAACAGTGTTCTTATTCCAGAAATGAGAAGCACAAGGTCAGCTCTCACTTAAAATAGTAACAAAAACAAATCCTAATATGTTCCTTAGCCTGTGAGGTACACTGGCTGCTCATTTCACTTGCTTTCAACTCCAGGGAAAAAGAGCTGTTTGTTACCTGTGGTTTGATGGAGCTATTTTTTTTTCTCCTCCACAGCTAGCTTCCCCTTTTCACTAAATTAGTGTCATTTCCATGAAACAAAGGTGTTTATGATGTTTCAGCCTTTTCATCTCCCTCTAAGCATCCACTTCTTGAAGGTTTTTATTTTCAGGTAGATTTACTGCTGCCCCAAACACGAGGACCTCAAGTCTATTCATTTTCTGGAGCCTCGATATCTTTGTGAGAATTGTTAGTGCTGAGCTCCGATTGTACAGGAAATTTTGGACATCAAATTCTCAGGAGACCTGTATGCTTCTCTCATCCCCTACATGATAACACACTCACAACCTTGGCTTCAGTTTTTTGGCATGTGGCTTTGCTGGTTCTGGCATCTGATACTCTCTGCAGCTTCAGTGTTGCTTCTTTTTTTGAAATAGCATGCTCTAGAAATGCAAATCAAAACCACAGTGAGATACCATCTCACACCAGTTAGAATGGCCATCATTAAAAAATCAGGAAACAACAGGTGCTGGAGAGGATGTGGAGAAATAGGAACACTTTTACACTGTTGGTGGGACTGTAAACTAGTTCAACCATTGTGGAAGTCAGTGTGGCGATTCCTCAGGGATCTCGAACTAGAAATACCATTTGACCCAGCCATCCCATTACTGGGTATATACCCAAAGGACTATAAATCATGCTGCTCTAAAGACACATGCACACGTATGTTTATTGCGGCACTATTCACAATAGCAAAGACTTGGAACCAAGCCAAGTGTCCAACAACGATAGACTGGATTAAGAAAATGTGGCACATATACACCATGGAATACTATGCAGCCATAAAAAATGATGAGTTCGTGTCCTTTGTAGGGACATGGATGAAACTGGAAAACATCATTCTCAGTAAATTATTGCAAGGACAAAAAACCAAACACCGCATGTTCTCACTCATAGGTGGGAATTGAACAATGAGAACTCATGGACACAGGAAGGAGAACATCACACTCCGGGGACTGT
>NW_026652282.1:111081910-111132551 GCF_009828535.3 Hylobates moloch
CCGGGGACTGTTGTAGGGTGGGGGGAGGGGGGAGGGACAGCATTAGGAGATACACCTAATGCTAAATGACGAGTTAATGGGTGCAGGAAATCAACATGGCACATGGATACATATGTAACAAACCTGCACATTGTGCACATGTACCCTAAAACCTAAAGTATAATAAAAAAAAAGAAATGAATAAAAAGCTCAAAATTTATAAAAAAAAAAAAAAAAAGAAATAGCATGCTCTTTTAGGTGTGGCTCTTGCATACCTTGTTTAGTACTGGTGGCATATGGTGTTCCTAGAGTCTTACCATTCTTACCCAACAGAGGAGTAAAAAGGGACACATTTATCTGGCTGAGCTTGGGGAGAGCAAGGACTCAGTAGGTTTAATGTCTCAGGAAAATGACTGGAATCATGAGTAGAAATCATTGTAAATTGCACAGTCCGAATTTATTTGACAGAAAATTATTGAATGTTCATGATGAAGAAAGCATTGTGCTAAATACTCCAGGAATACAAAGACATGGCATCTGTCCTTCCAGAGCATATGAGTTAATAAAGGGCAAAAACAATATTCAAAGTATTTGTGGAGTTTGAAGTTCCATGAGGAGATTATACCCTCCTCCCAAAACCAAAAATTCTGTAGGGATCCACTGTCTATAGGACCAGGGAAAGCTTCACAAAGGAAGTAATATCTGATCTGTCTCTGGAATGAAATAGGTGTCCAAGAAATATTCATTGAATTGGGTTTAGACCTATGAAATATGAGAAAGGGCCTTGTAAATGGAGGGAATGGTGTGAGCAATACTGCAGAAGCAAGAATTGTCAGAATGCGTACTGGGAACAGAAAGTATTTTAGGCCAGATTAAAAAGTATATATCAGGGAGGGATTGGGGAGGGTGGTGGCAGTAAGGCCTAGATGGAGGAGCATGACCTGGAAAGCCAGGCTAAGGAGTTTGTCCCTAGTTTAGCCGACATTAGGGAGCCACTGAAGATTTTTGATGGTAAGAATGATAAATTTATTTCCTAAGGTAGCTCTGATGGCAGAACAGGTGGCCAATGCTTTTTTAAACAAACAAACAGTAGTTGAGGAGAGGTCAGGAGAGGGAACGTGAAGAAAAAAGTCACAGTAATTCGTGATCAGGATGCATTGAAGACCACCGTAAAGAATCCATTTGGTAGAAGGGTGGAGTTAGAAGCCAGATTTCAAAGATTTAAAGGAATGAGTGTGGTAGTGGAGGGAAGGAATGCAAGCTTCAGCAACTTGAGAACCCAGAGGACTGAAGGGAAAGCTTGTGGAGTCTAGAGCATCACTGAAGCCAGAGAGGAAGGGGCCTGCAGAGGAAGGCACTAGAAATGAGGGAGGGACTGGCCAATTCACATAAAGAGATGACAGAGGAGGAGGCTGAGACGGGAATTAGTGGAAGCGTTTTTCTTAGAAAGGAGGATTTTTTTTTTTCAGAGATAGGACTGAAGGAAGAGAGTCTAAAGGAAATGTATTAAGGAAGAGAATAAGCCACAAGAAAAGGAAAGAGTAGCAAAATCTTGTTCAGGTCTACATATAGAGCCTTGCTGTCTCGGCAGAATGCTCAATGTTCAGAACACCCTTCTCAAAGCTTGCCCGTCATCCGGGCTTCCTCCACAAGATTCAAGGTCTCACTGATTCTCTTCAGCTTCAGTCAGAGACAATCTGACAGCTGCAGTTGGCTCAGCCCTTCTTGCAGCGAGCTGACACCATTTCTAGTGGGCTTCAAAGGCAGTATAAATGGTTCTCCCTTAAGAGCAGGTTACACTCGGCACCTAGGCATCCTCATTACACAACCAATTAAACCGCTATCACTTGAAAGGAATCAATGGCAGTTCAAGATCTGCTTGAGTAGACTTTGCATTTCCATGTTCACACATAACAGTCTTACAGTCAAGGAGTTCCCAACCACTGCAAGGGGAAGATGTAAACATGACCTTAGAAATAGCAGATTGTTTCATTTCCTATAAGGGGGTGTCCCAGAAGATCTTACTCATTAGACAGTAGGCAAGACCCCTTTAATCTTTTGAAATAGAAGGGAGTTGCGGGCAGCTCTTTAAACGGTGGGAAGCTCAAGCTTTCTGCTCTGGTGCATCCATCTGGACACAGGCATGTCAGCTTCTCAGAGTCTGTCCTTCCTGGCAGTTCCAAAGGGAGGTCCCCGGGTGTTGAGTGCAGTAAGCTAGAGCCTGGGTTTTCCCCCATAGAAAGGCTCCAGCCCTGTTGTAAATACAACTTTCAGAAACTAATTTAACTGGTTCCTCTTAAATGAACTGGGAAATGACCCAATAGAAGGGGACAGAGGGACTTGTGCCAGTTCTACCATCACAGCAGGAGCAGCCACGCCAGACCTTTTACTTTCAGCGGGAGAATGTTGACTTTCTGAATGCAACACACTTTTCCATCTACTTACTGTGTTATTTAAATAAATTGCTTTGCTCTTGAGGGACCTTATACTCTTTGGCTCAGTGAGAAGCTGGTAGATTGGAGTCAGAAGGGGCTGTCAATGTGGAATCTAATAGAGTTTCAGTGTGGGAATATTAGGGGTCAGAAGCAGCCTTACATTAGTTATCACATCTTGTCATTAGATGACATGGATATTATTATAAAGAGGAAATCTACGGGGAGCGTGGAGATGAAAGCCATAAATTGGCTAGAAGAAGTAGGAGATTTCAATGTGAAAGCAAGTGCTTCAAGATGTGGACTGCCTATGGACTGCCAAACTGCACTATGGACTGCCCAGGCTCCCTGCTCTACTATCATCTCATATCACTTTTTACGCCTTGAAATACTGTCAAGTTTGGATTATTCACTGTCCTCAGATGACAAGGGTTCAGCGCCAACAGACTAATTTTCACGCCGGCCTAAACAGACTTAATTAGGGAAGCTGTTCTGTGGCCAAAAATCACCCAGTGCATTCCAAAGCCAGATCTAACAGGCTTGTGGATTTTCTATTGTTTGTCATCATCGGTACTACTGCTTTCCTTCTTTCATGTAGGACAAGGCACACAGGAACTTACTGTTATCCTGGCTTTGCCACTGACCAGCTGTGTGACCTTGGCTAACTAACTTAACTTCTCTGAACCTCAGTGCCTCTTATGTAAGCCAGAGATAATAATGGTACTGACCGGGCATGGTGGCTCACGCCTGTGATCCCAGCACTTTGGGAGGCTGAGGCGGGTAGATCACCTGAGGTCAGGAGCTCAAGACCAGCCTGGCTAACATGGTGAAACCCCATCTCTACTAAAAGTACAAAAACTAGCCAGGCATGGTGGCAGGTGCCTCTAATCCCAGCTTTCGGGAGGCCGAGGCAGAAGAATCGCTTGAACCCAGGAGGTGGAGGTTGCAGTGAGCTGAGATCATGCCATTGCACTCCAGGCTGGGTGACAAAAGCGAGACTCTGTCTCAAAAAAAAAAAAGTACTTACCCTTGAGGACTGTTGTGCATGTTCAATGAAGTAATGCCTTTGGGAGTGGTTGGCACAATGCCTAACACACAGAAAGCACTAAATGACTATAGTTGTCTAATGATAACAGTAACAGCTGCTGAAGGCAAATATGTGCCCGATGTGGTGGCTTGCACCTGTAGTCCCATCTACTTGAGAGCCTGAGGCAGAGGATCCCTTAAGGCCAGTGGTTCAAGACCAACCTGGCACCATAGTGATACCAGTGTGGGCAATATAGCGATACCTCATCTCTACAAAATTTTTAAAAAATAATAAAAAATAATAAAGCAAATATGTAATGAATTGGATGTGTGTGTTTTTGAGGGGTGATTCGTTTCATTTGCCCTGATTAAGGGTGCTTTGAAAAGAAAAGAATAAATGTGAGGACAGAGGAGTAAGTAAAGGCATATATATCCCACATGTCTATTTTCTTTGCACCTGAGGGTTTCATAATTGAGATTTTAAACTAAGTTAGAATGAGAAGTGTGAAATAACCTACCCTTGCTGAAGTCCTCAAAACTTAAGACTGTAAAGAACTTCTGTGTTTAGTCACTCATAACTTACAACATCACTATTACTATTGGTAAAAATATATATTTTTCAATATAGGAAGTGCTGGTACCCAGGGGCCTCTACTGGGTATTAGCTAAGGTATGCAGCATCTCACTTCTCTTTGATCCATTACTTTTTTAATGGACACATTAGAAAAATTGGCACCTGGATATCCTGAAAAATGCAGTCTTTGGGGCCTCTATCCTCAAGAGATTCAAGCTCAGGAGGATTGGAATGCGGTCCAGGAATCACGAGCACCATGCATGATTGAGACACCAAGGGTCCAAGAGTCAGACTTGGAAAACTATGGGTTAGTGGGAGCCAGCCTCGCCCTACCCCGATGCACCCCTGGCCATCCCATGCTGCCCAAATCATTCTGCGGTCTGAGATCCCCTCATATCCTTTAGTTGGCATGGCTTTAGAGCATCAGTACACCTCGACTCATCTCCTGCAGAATAGTAAGGAGTCCTTAAGCAAGGTTTTCCCCCTCCTACTGACATGAGCCCCCTTAGCACCCTGCATCATTACCATAATTGCTTCCCAACTTCTGATTAGATAAAAACATGAAGGCAGCAATCATGTTTCATCTTCAACTTGTAATTGGATGCAATATGGTGATTATGGATCCTGATCAAAGGGCATTTCCATGGGATAATAAGTCCTCACAATAGCAATCTCCTTGGGATGTTTTTGCTTTTGCCTTATGGCTGCATGTCTTGTCCCCATTTCCCTTCCCCCAAAAGGAGAGCATGACTCCAGCATCTGCTGATGATTTTGCCTTAATTTTTCTCATCACACGCACACACACACACACACACACACACACGCAATCTCATTTGGTGCATCTGTTGTTAATTGGCTGTCTCTTATGGCTAGTCCTTGGGCTCGCTCCTTCCTCCAACAATCCCTCTAAACCTCACGATCATGTAGAATGAAATGGAAAGAAAAATGATCTGTGAATCATTTCTGTAGAAGACTAATTTTTATCTTCCTCCATCAGTATGCAGCATCTCTTTTCCTTCCTTTTGTCCTTCCAATGGTCTCTTTTCTCTATTAACAGAATCAAGTCTATGGATCTCTCCCTCCTCCCCCCTCTCCCTTTTTCTTTCCTTCTCTCCCTCTCTCCCTTCTTCTTTCCTTCTCTCCCTCTCCTTCCCTTAGCATCTCTAAATGGAAACTTGTTGGCAAGGTAGAGTATAAAGATCCCAGGCTCAGAAGTCGGGTAGTACTAGCTGCCATTTACTGGCTGTGTGAACCTGGGCAAATTATCTTAACTCTCTGAGCCTAAGGCTTTTTGTCTGTGAGATGGGAATCACTGTGCATATGGTATTTTTGTACTTTGCAGTACGTTGTTTGGAGGAATAAATTATACATATCGAAGTGCTAGGCTCAGAGTGAGCACTTGATAAATGCTGGTTATTGTTTTAATACATACCTACTATATAGGTTGTTTGCTTTGTTTTGTTTTAGTGTGTTTTAATGAGATAATGTCTGTAAATAGCTTAGAACAGAGCCTAGGTAGTTGCACAACAATTAACTGCTCCCTTACCATTTGCTAGTTTTTTTTTTTTTTTTTTTGAAAAAATGGGATCCAGAAGGGGAAGAAGAACAAACACCATTGGATTCAAAACCCAGTATTTAAGGACTCCTCATAATCAGTCCATTATGCGTTAATGCAGTCACATTGTCAAATGTCTGCATGTCTCCAGTGCACCTGACCTTATCAGTGCAATGACAACACTGTGTGTACCACTCTAGAGCTTGGTGATGGTTGACACAAAAGTTACTTTTGGAAATCATTGTCCACCCTACACTTCTTTCTTTTCTTATCCTTGCCTCTATTTACCTTGTATAACCCTCCTGGTGGCATTCAAGACTGGAGAAGATGCTAAGCCAAGTGGTATATCCCTATGCCATCCACCATGTACTTTATTGAATTTGATTTTTGGCTTTTCTGCAATTGAAAAAATCATGGAATATCAGAGTTTAGAGGACATTTAGAGGCCGTAAGTTCAAGCCACTCATTTTACAGTTTAGGGAATCGAGACTCAAGATGCCAACTAATTTGTTTAGGACCAGGCAGGGGATTGATGACATAGCTAGGGCTAGAGGCCAAGTCCCTGACATCTACTCAAGTGCCTATCCCTCTGCAGCACATTATTTATGTAGATTCTTTTATTTATTGAGCTGTAAGTTACAAACAGTTCTGTTCCTTTTATCTATTGCAAAAGCTCCCATTTTATTTATTTTTATGTTTCTGACTCTGCCACTGTTACAGGTTGAACTGTGTCCCTCAAAAATGGTATGTTGAAGTCCTAACCCCCAGTACCTCAAATGTGACCTTATTTGGAAATAGGGTCATTACAGAGGTAATCAGGTTAAAATGAGATCGTTATAGTGAGGCTTCATCCAGTATGACTGATGACTTATAAAAAGGGGAAATTTTGATCTAGAGATAGACACAGAAGGAAGATGATGCAAAGACACACAGGGAGAAGACAGTCATGTGACTGGAGTGATGTATCTATAAGCCAAGGAATGCAAAGTGATGCCAAGGATTGCCAGCAAATACCAGAAGCTAGAAGAGACAAGAAAGGTTCCCCCCAAACCTTCCTCTAAGAACCATTGGAGAGCGTGGCCCCGCAGACACCTTGATCATGGACTTCCAGCTTCCAGAACTGTCAGACAATACATTTGTTTTAAGCCACCTGGTTTGTAGTACTTTGTTACAGTAACCCTAGGAAACTAATATACCACCATGGATAGTTTTGTTATCCCCAAGAGGTACATATTAAGGCCAGAGAGAGAAATTTGTCAAGCAAACAAGTATCCAGCACACAAGAATTGTTTGCCTTAGATTATATTATGTTTGTACTTGGGAGCCAAGTCAAATGTCGGTGGTATCAGTGTTAATTGTTGTCTATGCCATCTGTACTGGTCAGGGTTCTCCAGAGTAATAGAACAAACAGGAATATATATATATATATATATATATATTATATTCGTATTAGGCCATATGTATATGATTTTTTTTTTGCCAGGCATCAAAGCCAAGAAATTCATACTAACAACTACATTCTTCTCCATCTTGGCACTGGTACAGTCACTAAGAATTGTTAATACACATGCAGTGTTAATCTACGCTGGTAATACTCAGACCAGATTTCATGATAGATGCCTGACAGATTTCATGATAGATTTCTCTCTCTCTCTCTCTGTATGTGTATATATATATATATATATACACATATTCCTATATATATTTCTATATATATCTATATGTATATATCATGGAGGCTGGTAAGTCTCACAGTTTGCTGTCTGCAAGATGGAGGCCCAGTAAAGCTGGTGGTGTAATTCAGTCTAAATCTGAAAGCCTGAGAACCAGGGGAGCTGATGGCTGAGGGCAGGAGAAGATGAATGTCCCAGCTCAAGGACATGAAGAGTAAGTTCACCCTTCCTTTACTTTTTTGGTTCTATTTGGACCCTCAGCGAATTGGATGATGCCCTCTTGCATTGGTGAAGGTGATCTTTATGAAGATCAAATGCTCATCTCTTCCAAAAATATCCTCACAGACACACCCAGAAATAATGTTGTATCAGCCATCTGGGTATCCCTTAGCCCAGTCAAGTTGACACATAAAATTAACCATTACACCTTCTACTGAAACTGTAAGATCATTTTATTGTCGTTTTGTTGCTTGTGCTTATTCTGAGACTTGGAAAATGTTTGAGGAATATGCTTTGGTTTATGGCTGCATAGGGTAGATGTACTGGCCAGTGGTGTTCTTCTAGTCATAGTTATAGTTTTTGAGGACTGTTATAAGTCCTCTACTTATGTGGCGCTCTCCAGGTATGCCTTTGTTCCCTCATATTTCTTTCAAGCTTATGCATCTGGGCCTGGCTAACATAAGGTCCTTTATATTAATATTATTGCCTTGCTGATACAGCTGTTACTGTAATCTCACAGGACAGTGATAGGATCCAGGGCTGATTTTTTTTTGCCAAGCATCAAAGCCAAGAAATCATACTAACAACGACCCTCTTCACCCTGGCACTGGTACGGTTACCAAGAATTGTCAGTACACATGCAGTGTAATCTACACTGGAAATACTCAGAGCAGATTTCATGATAGATGCTTGGGAAGTTTCATAAACAGGGATCATTGTTTTTAATCCTCTTGATGGTATTTTCCCAGAGCTGTGTTTGGAATGCTACTGAAAGTTAGATGGCTAACCGCATGCTATGAAGACTGCATTGAGATCAAGGAGAAGAAACAGGGGTTAGTTATCTGGCTATGACTGAAGCAATCAACTTTGAATATTGGTGGAACTTTACAGACGGGCATTGCTAATGGGTACTGTGGTGCTGAATGAATACAACATGAGCTTTGGCAACACCCAGATGTAGGTTTGAATGTGTGACTTTACCTAATGCTAAATGACGAGTTAATGGGTGCAGCACACCAACATGGCACATGTATACATATGTAACAAACCTGCACATTGTGCACATGTACCCTAAAACTTAAAGTATAATAATAATAAAATAAAAAAAGAAATGTGACCTAAATTCACTGAGCGTCAGATTTTAAACCTATGAAAAATTCCAAACATTTTAAAGTTAAAAAAGAATAAGATAGCAAGCATAAATGCACTCACTACAAAGTTTCAAGGTATATTGCAAGATGTATTACAAACACAGCCGTAGCCTCATGTGTATCCTTCTCCAAGCACATTGCTCTCTCTGCCCCTACCCTGCCACTCTCCCCAGTCCCACCACATATACTCAAACAATTAATATGAAAACTCAAAAAGACCCAGACACATAGAAAGTAAATTGCTTCTGAAATGGCAAGGGTTGGTAGAGACTCTCCTTGCAAGGTTAATTAATATATCTGACAAAGAAACAGCAAAAGGGCTTGTTTAGGGAAGTCATAGATGGTATTTCCACTTTTAAAATATAAATTAGAATTTTCTAGGAAAATATTAGATTTCTAGTAGGCTACGTAGTTTTCTGAACAAGACCAGGTTAGTTCGTCACTGTAATGAGTGCTCAGTACACATTGGCTGTATGTGGGTGTGATGGTTAATTTTACATATCAGCTTGGCTGAGTTATGATGCTCAGATATTTGGTTAAATATCATTCCGAATATTTCTGTGAAGGTGTTTTTTGTTTTGTTTGTTTGTTTTTTTCAAGAAGGAATCTTGCTCTGTGGTGCCCAGGCAGGCTGGAGTGCAGTGGTGCAATCTCGGTTCACTGTAACCTCTGCCTCCCGGGTTCAAGTGATTCTCCCACCTCAGTCTCCTGAGTAGCTGGGATTACAGGTGCCCGCCATCACAGCCGGCTAATTTTTTGTATTTTTAGTAGAGACAGGGTTTCACCATATTGGCCAGGCTGGTCTCGAACTCCGGACCTCAATGGCCTTGGCCTCCCCAAGTGCTGGGATTATAGGCGTGAGCCACCACGCCCAGCCCTGTGAAGATGTTTTTGGGTAACACCAAGATTTAAATCAGTAGACTTTGAGTAAAACAGATTATCTTCCATAATGAGGGTGCGCCTTATCCAATTAGTTGAAGGCCTTAAAGGAACAAAGACTGATCATCCCTAAACAATAAAGAATTCTATCTCCAGACTGCCTTTGGACTTGAGATGCAACATCAACTCTTCCTTGGGTCTCTAGCCTGCTGGCCTGCCTTGAAGATACCAATCCTCCATAATCACATGTGAGCCAATTCCTTGCAATCTCTCTCTCTCGCTCTCTCTCTCTCTCCCCCCATCTCTCGCTCTCTCTCTCTCCCCGCCCCCCACCCCTCTCTCCCTTTCTTTCTCTGTGTGTATATTTGTATACACATCCTGTTGGTTCTGTTTTGGAATGCTGACTAATACAGGGGTTAATCTCTTGCTTTCCAAAGGGGGAAATGGTGAATACTCTCTGCTCATTTTATTGGTGCCTATGCTTCCAATGTATTTGTACAGCTATACATGCTTTACACCTTATGTCACTCCACAGTGCAAAAGCTCTCCATGGCTGCCTCTGCCCACCAGGCTAAGTAAAAATGCTTTGGTCTGGCATTCCAAGCTGTCCACAGTTTTTCTGTTCTCTCTATCCTTATACTCTTATGCTCTGAATAAATTGTATGAAACACCTCTGCATGTGACTTTTCTTAAACTGGAACAGTATTCCCTCTGCTTTCTACATTTCCTAAGCGCAACTGCACACAAATCCTACTGTGTTTTGGGTTATTTTCTAGAAGCTGAAAATTTGTGGGGAACAAGACAGATATTTTCCCTTTTCTCATAGAGTTTACACACTGGTGAGAAAGACAAAGAACAAACAAATAAATAAGCAAATATAATAATTCCAGACAATGATTAGGATTATGAAGAAACTGAAATACAGTAATACATAGAGTGGCAGAGAGTGCTACCCTAGATTAGTGTCCAGAGGTGCCTTCACTGTGGGGGTGATATTGGAGCAGCTGTGGCCCCTGCCCTCATAGACCTCACAACCTAATTGAGGGCACAGGAACATATATACAGAAGCTGTAATGTGGGAGCTTGAGTGTTATGTGATTACAGAGAAGAGCTACTTAACATGGGCTGGGGTGGGACAGAGAAGGCATCCTGGAGGAAGCGACATTTAGGCTGGGATCTAAAGCATAATTAGGAGTTAGGTAAAAAAAATAGTAGGGGAGGGGAAGACATTTCAGGCAGAAGGATTAATTTGTATAATGAATAACCAGAGATGAGAAAGAGCCCGGCCTTTGGGAAAACTACAAAGAGTTCTGCAGGTTGAAACTTAGATATGAGCATAGGAAGGTAAATGATGAAGCTGGAGAATTAGGCGCGGCCAGATCATCAAAGGCTTTGTAGGTCTTGCTACTACAGTTTCAGGTGCTGAGACAGGTTTTATTATTATTATTGTTTTCTTTCTGTGTGTAAGCAAACTGAGGCCTGTGGAGGGTAAATAATCTGCAAGTGGTTTCATAGCTAGTAAGCAGCAGAGCTGGGATTCAAACCCAGGTTTGTTTGATTCTACTATACCACGTCACCTTGTAAGAATTCAATTTGATTATAATTATTCAATTCTTCATACAGAACCTTGAGTAGTCTGGTTTGGCTGGAACATATGGCATATACATATATATTTTCTAGGAAAATATTAGATTTCTAGTAGTCTACATAGTTTTCTGAACAAAACCAGGTTAGTTCATCATTGTAATGAGTGCTCAGTACACATTGGCTGTATGTGGGTGTGATGGTTAATTTTACATATCAGCTTGGCTGAGTCATGGTGCTCAGATATTTGGTTAAATATCATTTAACAGGAATGGGACAGGAAACTGAAAACGTTCAGTGAGGCCAGATTACTGGGGAAGACCTAACGGTCTTCAGCATATGAATTTTGGTTGGGGGCACAATTCAGTCTATAGTGGAAGATGTGTTAGTACTGCTCCCACTTTTTTTTTTTTTTTCAACAGAGTCTTGCTCTGTCGCCCAGGCTGAAGTGCAGTGGTACAAACACGGCTTACTGCTGTTTCAATCTCGTGGGCTCAAGTGAATCCTCCCACCTTAGCCTGCTGAGTAGCTGGGATTATAGACATGTGCCACCACTCTCAGTTAATTTTTTAAAAAGTTTTTTAGAGACAGGGTCTTTCTATGTTGCCCAGGCTGGTCTCAAACTCCTGGGCTCAAGCAATCTTCCCACCTTGACCTCCTAAAGTGCTAGGATTACAGGTGTGAGCCTCTGTGCCCAGTCTCACCAATATTGATGATCCCTTTCCTCCTGGGCTCAGATAGGACTAAACTTTTCTCCTCTCTTGAAGTTAGATGTGGCAGCGTGACTTTCCTTGGCAAATAAAGTATGAAAAATGCTTCTAGGTGGAAATGTTATTGGTTCTCAACTCTCCAGTGCTCTTTTCCTCTGACTTATCAAATGGGGAGAACTTACTGATAATGGAGGTGCAATGCAGAGCCACCAAGTGGAGGAGGACAGTTGCCCTTGACAGTCAACCAGACCTGCAGTGGACTGTGTGGGAAAGAGACAAGCTCCTTCTTTTTTAACCCACTGAGATCTTGAAATTGTTTGTTATTGCAACATAACCTGGCCTATCTTGATTTATACGCCCCCAAAAGTGAAAGCAAAGTGTCCCCTAATTTAATATTTGGTAATGTGTCTTTGAGGATACAGTATGAAAAGTGAGCATAAAGTTAATATGACTGTTTTTTAACAACTTGCCAGAATTTATAATCTCTCAAATTAATGTTCTTGTCTTCCAAGTAGTCACTGTGGGATAATATAATAATTTAAATGATGTACAAAACAGTTATGAAATTCCTTTTACAACCCAACCTCAAAATTGATTAACTTAGTCATTTGCTATATGCCTGGCACTGGGGATACAGAGATGAAAAGTTGTGTTCTCTCCCCTTCAAGAGCTCACAGTGTTGTAGCAGGAAATATGTAAGTGATCTAAAGTGTCTTAATGTATGGTAGGGCCATAGGTGAGGAAAGAGGTCAGTTCTACCACAGAGATTCACAAAAGGCTCTATAGAGAAGAGGTGACTAGGTGTTCACTAGTCAGATAGATTGGGGTGGAGGGGACAGATAGATTGGGGTAGAGGGACCAACAGGAGCAAAGATGTGGAGGGCTGAAGTAGCCTGGCCCATTTGGATAGGTGCGAATGCTTCTGTGTGTCTGCAGCCTAGTATAAGAAGGGGCCGCTGGAAGACATGAAGATAGAGAAGCAGGGAGGAGTAGATCATGGAGAGCCTGCTATGCCACACTGAGGAGTTTGTAGTTTAGTCTATAAGAGAGGGAGAACAAATGATGGGTTTTAAGCAAGGGAGCCACATGACTTTTTTTTCTTTTGGATGGGAATAGAAAAATACACTAACTCTTAGATGGACCAGTGGAGAGTAAGGTGAAATTATGCCAAAAAAAAAAAAATAAAAGAAAAATACACTTACTATTGTGACAGGAAAATATTTCTATGTACAGTCTCACTACCTTCTAAGAACTGTGAATTCCAGTCACTATTGAGTCCATTATTGATGAGTTGAGTGTGATTGATGCAAATTTGGAGCTGCCTGAATAGAATCAAATGCTCTGCATAAAAGAGGGAGGGGGAGATAAATTAGTTCATGGATGGGGAAAGGAAAACAGAAAAGGAAAGGGAGAGAGGGTGACAGAGAAACTCAAGACAAAGATGGAGATTTTGTATCAATGCAGTTGCTGTTTGGTTTTCTATATAAACCCTCATTTCTCTACAGAATTGCCAGCCAAATCTACCCTGCTTACCTGTGCTTTGTGGAGAGGATTTGCTCTTTAGGGATCCAGCTAAGTGCTGATTGTTACTTCAAGGTTGGCCTGGGGCAAAATAAACAGAAGTCACACCTAGAGACAACCAACATCTAGGCTATATAGTATAGACTCTGGCTTGCCCTTGTGACTTGTTTTGGCCAATGAGACAACAGAAAACTTGATGCCAGCAGAGGCCTGGAAAAGCACTTGCTTGCTTGCACCTGTCTACTTTCCCCCTTGCTCCTCTGCCTTCACCATAAGAACATGCATGGACTAGACTTTTGAATAATGACAAACATGTGGCCCAGTGACCCCAGTTGCTTCAGCTGACAGCCAACTGCCAGGTGTGTGAAGTGAGCTCACCTGAGACCAGAACTATCCAGCCAGGCCCAACCAAGATCAGAAGAACTGCTCAGCTGACCTGGAGGCTCATGATAACAAATGAGTGGTTATTGATTTTTTGCCACTGAGTTTCGGGGTGATTTGTCACACAGGATTGTTGTAACACTGGATAGTTGATACACATGTCATAAATGTAACCCACACATGCCTCTGCCATAGTCAGAATAGTGAGGAATCAGGAAGCTGCCACTTCAACCATTGGCTCCAAATTCCAGTTTCTAGATTCACAGGAGTTGAAAGCAGAACACAGGCAGTCCATTGTGCTAGCAAAGATTGTAGCATAGGCAGTGTGGTCCTGGGGCCAGTGGTTCAAAACCCTCTTCTGCAGAAGAAAAAAAAGAGAGAGACAGAGAGAGCACCTGTGTTTGCTTAGCTGGAAATCAATGATGGCTTTCAAATACCTCAACGTTTCTTACTCTTCTGAAAATGTTACCTTGACTTCTGTGGTTTTTAAGTACGAGTCTCTTTACTTCCTTAATGGTCTCTGTACTGCTTTCATGTTTTGTCCTATTTTTGCATTATATTTAAGCTTAACACACATTCCATGTTATGTGGAGGTAGATATGAATCCCAAATGCGAGTATCACGAAAATACTGAATTGTAGAGCTGAAAGAGACCTTTGCACATCACTAGGAGTAAGGACATCAGTACAGCCCACTCTTACAGGTGAGATTTTGTCCTTAGGTCCTCCCAAACATTCTCTCATGCTTAACTTTCCCATGTTTTTTTTGTGTGTGGGGGTGAGGTGAGGAAAGGTTTGGGAAGCTACCTAAAGCACTATGCTCTAGTGTCAGATTCAGATTGTAGGAATCCAGTTCTCAAACATCACATCTAGGTGTGATATGGTTTGGATTTGTGTCCCTGCTCAAATCTCATGTCGAATTTTAAGCTCCAATGTTGGAAGAGGGACCTGGTGGGAGGTGATTGGCTCATGCAGGTGGGTTTCCCCCTTGGTGTTCTCGTGATAGTGACTGAGTTCTCATGAGATCTTGTTTAAAAGTGTGTAGCACCTCCCACTTTGCTCTCTTCCTCTTGCTCCAGCCGAATAAAATGTGCCTGCTTCCCTTTCGCCTTCTGCCATGACTGAAAGTTTCCTGAGAACTCCCCAGTCATGCTACTTCTACAGCCTGTGGAACTGTGAGCAAATTAAAACTCTTTTTTTTTAATCATATATAACCCAGTCTCAGGGATTTCTTTATAGCAGTGTGAGAACGGACTAATACAAGGTGAATGCTTGGGTCAACTAATCCCAAATGTCCAAATTCAATATCAGTTCAGTTCCTCTAGTTATGACTAGTGTATCTCCTTAAACTTCACAAAAGATACTTGTTTTCTTCCCTTTTGTATTTTACAGAATTTATTCAGTGTTCCTTTCTTGTACTCTACTTAAGTATGGACAAAACGTTCTTGAAATTTCAGGCAGAACGGTAGTTTACATGAGAATGTCCTGATTTGTAGGAAATGCATGCTAAAGTATTTAGAGGTAAACTCATGATTCCTGCAATTTACTTTTAAAAGGTTCAGCAAAAATAAAATATATACATCTATTATTTATCTATTTAAGGCAAATATGGCAAAATGTTAACAATTGTTGATCTAAGTAGAGGGTATGTGGGTTTGCATTGTATAATTCTTTGAACTTTCTTGCTTAAAAAATTAAAAAAACATATCCTATAAAGAAACTTCTGGCCTAGATGGCCCCACCAAAGTTTTACCACACAGTCAAATAACCTAATTATATATGCAGAGTAACTAATGTTTCAAGTAATTTTTGAACACAGCACTCTGTAGATATTTAGTGAGATAAATTCTAAAGACAAGGAACGAGAAAGACATCTTAACTTTCCTCATTAGGTTTATTGTTAATAGTATTTTATTTTGAAACAATTTTATGCATATCACAGGATAAAGCAAATAACTATATTAATGTTTTTAGGAACCGATATTTTCACTATAAGAGAAAATAGTCAGAAATATGTTATGTTGATGGGAGATACCTAGAGGTTCTTGAGATTCATAGTAGTTTGTTTCCAGGTGAGCACGTAAGAATCACCGGCCTTGATACTGCAGGCTGAGAACTCTGGCAGCAACTTCCATGACCTTTACTCACCAAGCTCTTCCAACAGATACGTAGGTCTCTGTTTCCTTGTATTAAAACCTTTCATACTTGGAATACATAGAGTGGCTCCTGTTTTCCTGACCAAACTCTGATTAATAGAGAAGGCCTATTTTAGTTGTGGTTCATCCATACCCTAACTTAGAGCCCTTTAGAGGCTCGACTTCATGTGGATTGGGTTTGCTGTAGGACTCCTTACTTTGAGTGGGACCTGGGCCTTGACTTCTCTGCATCTTGCCCCTTGAGGCCGCAGAACTGATGCTTAAAGTATTCAGTACCAGAAAATATTCACAGAGTAAAAGTGGTGCCTCAGTCCGTTTGGGCTGCTATAACAAAGTACCATAGACTGGGTGGATTTAACAGCAGAAATTTCTTTCTCACAGTCCTGGAGCTTGGAAGTCTCAGGGTGCCAGCACGATCAGTTCTGGTGAGTACCCTCTGCCAAGTTGAATACTACTGACTTCTCCTTGTATCCTCATATGGCAGAGAACAGAGAGAGCTCTCTAGGATCCCTTTTATAGGGCACCACTCCCATTCATGAGGGCTCTACCCTCATGACCTAATTGCCTCCTAAATGCCCCACCTCCTAATGCCATCACATTCGGGGTTAGGATTTCAACATATGAATTTTGGGGTGAGGGACACACACATTCACTTCATAACAAGTGGCTTTGGTGTACTGATATTCAGCTTACTTCTCTGGGTAATTGACCTGGTTGCTCCCACATTATTTTATTTATTATTTTTTTTTTTTGAGGCAGAGTGTCCCTCTGTCACCCAGGCTGCAGTGCAGTGGCACGATCTCAGCTCACAGCAACCTCTGCCTCTCAGGTTCAAGAGATTCTCCCGTCTCTTTTAATTGTGTAAATATTTTAAAGGGAGGGAATGTTTCTGTATTTTATGGAGCATTTTTTGTTATTTTGGCAGGAGGGTTCATCCGAATAACCTAGCCTGTCACTAAAGGAAATGGAAGACCCTGGAAGCTCTTGAAGCTTAATCCAAGGAGGTTCTACAGGGCTATGCTAATGAAAAGAATTTTGTGCATCCTGGCAAATCGGTAGAAGGGATCTATTACATTTAAGGCAACAGGCGTTTTCAGAGCCTCTCCATTTAAAGCATTTATGCAGCTCTCTCATTCATGATATTATCCTTCTTCATAATAATGGCTTTAAAAATTCAGTACAATAAGGTTTCGATTCTTTGCACTTACAAATTTAACTCATTCATAGACCCCCTGAAACCCATCAATGGGTCCTAGGTTAAGAAGTTTTCACTTAGAAAAATATCTAGGCCACTCAACTCTGGAAACCAGTAAGCCCACAGAAAGGGAGCTGAAAGAAATGGGCAGATGTGTTTTATACACCTGTTGGCCACTAGGAACGCTGCAGCCCAGCAAGCCGAAATGCTCCTCTTCATACAGTTTCAGATTGAGCTAAGTTGCCTTCTTCCTGCTGCATCTACACATGAGAAACACAAAGTAAATTGATGTGGCACTAGCCTAAAATAACTGTTTCCTGTTGAATTTACTTTCTTGGATCTTGAAGATGAGAAGAACAGAGTGTGAAATTGAGCTTGTTCACATGAACAGTTCCTGGAGTTCCAAGCTGATTGGAAGTTAATTCTTCAGCCAGAGAACTCTCTCTTCACATCTTTCCTATCCCTTTTGACAAGAAAGCAAGTGGAAATTCACAAATCTTATTGTCAGAATGAAGACTCCCCCTTTAAGTTTTTTCTCCTGCATCTTGAATCTCCATGGATTATAATCTTAAGAAAACAGGGGCTCCAAATACAATTTGGGTGTTCTTCCCTCTAATATTGTAACAGAAGGAGTTTAGGAGAGAACACAAGGAGTTTTTATTGATGTGATCTCACGTGAGTATTTTCAAAGGATGATTTGGGTGAGGGTCCAAAAACTGAGATGAGATGATCCTTCTAGGTTGAAGGGACACTATTTTTCAAATCACTTTTTAACGTAAATTCCATCGCTTAGTCTTTTTGCATGACATGGTCATTGTAGAAGAGTTAGAAAATACTGCCAAGTAAAAAGAAATAAGACATGTGGTTAATAGCAACCAGCATTTATTGAGCACTTACCATGGGCCAAACACTGTACTACATCTCATTTAATTCTCAAACCAGTCTGATGACTTTAGTACTCATTATGTCCATTTCACAAGTGTAGAGAATGGGGTCCAAGGTCCCACAGTTAAGAGGTGGCGGAGTTGAGATGTGAATATAGGCAGTCTGAGTCTGGAGCCCAGTTGCTTACCACTGTGCTTTTATATTTTTATTCCAAGTGCTGTTACTTAGAGAAGCAACTGATTACAGAGGAATCAGAGTCAAGGATCTGAATTTCAGCTTTGGCTTAGACATTAATTAGCTCTTAGATCCTAGGCACCCTGTTTAATCTCTTCCTGTGACACTTTCAAAGGCTCTCAGTTGCCATTAGCATAAAATCAAAGTTTCTTAGTCTGGCATTCAAAATCCCTATTTCAGTTCTGGTTTGTCTACTGTTCCTGAATATCAAATCCACTTGAACTTTCCTTGCTTTTACCCTACTAATGCTTTAGGGTTTATTTGTTATATCCTGACTTACCCCTAAGCAAGGCATCCCCTCCTCCCATGTCTTAGCCTTGATTAAGCTTATTCATTATTCATGAAAAAAACATTGAGTGCCTACCACATTCCAGGTAGTGTGCTAGATACTAGGACCATAACAATAAATAAGGTGGTCAACATCCCAGGTCTCAAGCATGTTACAGTTTAGAGAAAGGAATGAAGGCTAAATGAAACAAACAAAACAAAACAATTAGGACTGCAAGTTATGATTAAGTGCCATGAAGGAAAAAATAAGAGACTAACCTACTTTAGATGGGATGATCTGGAAAGGTCTTTCAGAAGAGGTGACATTTAAACAGAGCTATAAAGAATGAGAAAGAGCCAGCATTGTTAGAATTGGGAGAAGAGCATGTGAGAGAGGAAACAGCAAATGCAAAGCCCTGAGGGAAAAACAAGCTTGGTTTTTTACTATGGACCAAACAGAAGGCCAGTGTGGCCATAGAGCAGAGTGAGCAAGGACCAGAGTGAAAAAAAGTGAGGCTAAAGAGTTAGGCGGGACTAGTTCATGCAAGGCATTATAGGCAAGCAGTTCTTGGTTTTGTTTATTAATAAAATTAAAAGCCATCAAAAGCTTTCAAACAGAGGAATAGTATAATCTGCTTTGCTTTTTGAAACAACAATTCCTTCAGTTCACATGTAGAAGGTGGTTTTGGGAGAGCTGGAGTGGTGGCGTAAGAAGACAGCTTACCAAAACTGACTTAAGAAGGAACAAAAAACCCTGAATTTTCTTACAAGCATTAAATGTACTGAATTTGCTATTAAAAATCTTCCTGCAAAGAAAAACTCCAAGTCCAGATGGCTTCACCAGTGCGTTCTACCAAATATTCAAGAGTGAAAGCCAGGTATGATGGTGCACACTTGTAATCCCAGCTACTCTGGTGGTTGAGGCACGAGAATAGCTTGAACCCAGAAGGCAGAGGTGGCAGTGAACTGAGATCATGCCACTGCACTTTAGCCCGGGTGACAGAGCAAGACTCTGTCTCAAAAAAAAAAAAAAAAGAAAGAAAAAAGAATGAAATAATTCCATACTTATACAAATTTATCCAGAGAATAAGAAAAGGGGACATTTCTAGCTAATTTTATGAAGCTAACCTTGATAAAATCTGAAAAAGAAACTATGAAAAAAATTATAGGCCAATTTCATTCATGAATATTAATGCAAAAATCCTAAACAAAATATTAGCAAATTGAAACTAGCAATGTTTAAAAATATAATGACCAAATTGGATTCATATTAAGAATGCAAAGTTGCTTTAACACACACACACAAAATAAATGGATGTAATTCTGCCACCTTGACAAATTCAAGGAGAAAAATCTGATGTAATCTCAATAGATGGAAGATGATAATTGTCCCTTAAGTCAATCTATAATTTTAATATAATTAAGACTTATTATAAAATTGTAGTAATTCAGACAGGGTAGTATTTTCATAGGGAGAGACAAATAATCCAATGTAATAGAATACAGCACAGAGAGATACATACTGTACATGCTTTGACACTTCATATACAACTGAAATGGCATGAGAAGCATGCATTTTTTATTAATAATGCAGTAAAAACTGAGTATAGGACAAAAATGAAAATTGATCCCTACAACACACCATATATAAAAAATCAACTTTAGGAAGATAAAGGACCAAAATGTGAAAAAGCAAAACTTTTAGAACACGGGAGGCTACCTTTGTATCCTCAGGATAAAGAAGAGTTTATAAAACAAGGAAAAAGTAGCAGAACCAAAGGAAAACATTGATACATTCAACTGCATTAAAATTAAGTACTTCTATTTATCAAGATACATCACAATAGAGTGAAAGGACCGGCCACAAGGGGAGAGAAAATTTTGCAGCATCTATGAGCCAATAAATGACTCATATCCAGAATATACAAATAACTTCTGAAAATCAACAAGAGAAAGATAGACAACCTAATAGAAAAATTAGCAAAAGACTTAAACAGGCAGTTGATAAAAGGGGAAATTCAAACAGCCAGTAAACATGAAAAGGTACTCAACTTGATTGGAAAATGCAAATGGAAACCATAATGAGAAACCATTACACACCCATTTGACAGGCAAAAATTGAAGTCTTTCAGGAGTGGAAGTTCAGGCTGTGGCTGATTAAGGAGATAGGCAAATCCACTCCCTAAAAAGCAAATATAAAGCTAGACTAAATAATACAAGCGACCATTTTGGCACTTTAGAAACTAACCTAAGGTGTACATGAATCTGAGAAGCATTTATGCTTGAAAAACTGCTTGACTTTGGGTAAGAACATTGAAAATCTGTGGCCTAAGGATGCTCCTATCTCATATCAGTTCCAATGGTGTGGAGGAGGTTCTGTCAGATCTTGAGTTGGCAGCTTCTCTGCCAAGGTCAAGGGGCAGGACCCATTCTGAGAAAAGGGCAGTGCCCATGCTTAGCATCACTGTCAATGGAACTGATTTCTAGGAGGCTGGCCAGTGGGAGAAGGACAGCGGATTGGTCCTATTAGTCTGAGGCCGTGGTTGTAGTTGGGGTAAGTGTATTTCTTGTTTTAAAATTTAAATTGTAATTTTAGATTCAGGGGGCACATGTGCAGGTTTGTTACATGAGTATATTGCATGTAATGATCCAATCGCCCAAGTAGTGAACATAGTACCTAATAGGTAGTTTTCCAACCATTACCTCATTCCCTACCTCCCCACTTTTGGAATGCCCAGTATTTACTGTTCCCATCTTTGTGTGTGTGTGTGTGTGTGTGTGTGGTCAGCGTTTATCTCCCACTTATAAGTGAGAACATGTGGTATTTGGTTTTCTGTTTCTATGTTAATTCGCTTAGGATAATGGCCTCCAGCTGCATCCATGCTGCTGCAAAGGATATGATTTTTTTCTTTTTGTTGCTGTGTAGTATTCCATGGTGTATATATACCACATTATCTTTATCCAATCCACCATTGATGGGCACCTGGGTTGATTCCATATCTTTGCTATTGAGAATAGGGGGCAAACATATTTATAGCTGAGCCTGCTCACTTGCACAGCAGAGATCTCAGGAGGCCCCAAGCTAGTCACCCACTATTGGGCGACCCTGAGGCTTATAGGCAAAAGCGCCTGGCATAAAATAAAACCAGAGGCAACTCTGAAAACAGTCTGACTTTGAATGCCATCTTCTATCAAGGCACGGATCCACAGGTGATACTGACATGAGGTGTTTGAGCACCTCTGATCACCAAGCTATACAAATACAGAGACAACCACTAGGAAGCCAGGCTTAAAAATAAAACAAAAAATAAAAACAAGAGTATTGAAACATAACTGAGTGGAGGCATCAGTGGCCACATACTTGCACCATGCAAGGGTAAAATATTTAGCCTAAGCAAATTACCAACCAAAGAAATAAATAAATAAGCAAAACAACAACAGAAACCTTTAGGAGAAAACTATCAGTATACAGACTGGCTACAACATTGATCGAAAATGGCCAATTGTCAAGAAGAAAACATTATAAGACATGAAAATAAATAGGAAAATGTGACCCATACCCAGGAAAATATACATCAGTGGAAACTATATCTGAGTGTCCCTAATGGTTGGATTTAGCAAACAATTCAAAGCGTCTATTATAAATATGTATAACGAACTAAAAGAAGACATGTTGAAATAATTAAATGCAAGTATGACATCATGAATCAACAAAGAGTCTCAATATGGAGTTAGAAATGATTTTTTAAAGGTAATTCTGAAGCTGAAATGTATAATAACGGAAGTGAAAAGTTCACTACAGGGGCTCGAGCAGAAGAAACAATCAGTGGAGTTGAAGATAAATAATTTTTTTTTGTTTTTTTTTGAGATGGGGTTTTGCTCTTGTCCCCTAGGCTGGAATGCAATGGTGCAATCTTGGCTCACCACAAACTCTGCCTCCCGGGTTCAAGCAATTCTCCTGCCTCAGCCTCCCGAGTAGCTGGGATTACAGGCGTGCACCACCATGCCTGGCTAATTTTGTATTTTTAGTAGAGACGGGGTTTCTCCATGTTAGTCAGACTAGTCTCAAACTCCCGATCTCAGGTGATCCACCCGCCTCAGCCTCCCAAAGTGCTGGGATTACAGGCATGAGCCACCATGCCGGCCGAAGATAAGTAATTTCAATAGAAATTATGCAATACAAACAAGAGAGAAATAAAGAAAGAAGAAAAAAATAAACAGAGCCTCAGAGACCTATGGTATAACATTAAGCCTATAAACAATATACATTATGATGGGTGTAGAGAGAGACAGGGGCAGGAAAACAGAAGAAAGGGAAAGAGGTGAAAAAAAAAAGCCCTGAAGAAATAATGTCCAAAAACTTCCCAGAGAGTTGATGGAAAACATCAGTCTATAAATCTAAGAACCTCAACAAACCCCAAGTAGGATAAATACAAGGAAATCCATACCTAGTCACATCACAGTCAAACTGTTCACAAACGAAGAAAAAACCGTGAAGGCAACAAGAGAAAAAAAATCTCGTTATGTACAGGGGAGCATAAATACAATTATCAACTTTCTCATCAGAAGTAATAGAGGCCAGGAGTCAAGGGGATGATATGTTCAAAGTGTTGAAGGGAAAAAAGCTGTCCAATAAGAATTTTATTTCTTATAAAAGTATCCTTTGAAAATGAAGGTGAAATAAAGACATTTCCAGATAAACAAAGACTAAGATAATTTGTTGTTAGCAGACCTGGCTTATAAGCAATCCTTAAGGACTTAAGGAAGTTCTTCAGGTTGAAAGGAAGTGACAATAGCAGACAATTTGACTCCATAGGGAGAAATAAAGTATGGCACAAATGGTAAATATGTAGGGTAATATGAAAGATTCTATAAATAGATATCTTTTTTCATTTTGCCTCTTTTTAAAGCAACATAAAATTGTATGAAGTAACAATTATAATATTGCATTGGCAGGCTTCAAATATACAGAGATGTAATATATATTACAAAGAAAGAAATAACACAAATAAAGCAAGAAAATAAATGAAACTATTTATTTTCATGTCTTGTAATTTTTTCTTCCTGACAACTGGCCATTTTCGATCAATGTTGTAGCCACTCTGTATTCTGATAGTTTTCTCCTAAAGGTTTCTGTTGTTGTTTTGCTTAATTTATTTCTTTGGTTGGTAATTTGCTTAGGCTAAATCTTTTACCCTTGCATGGTGCAAGTATGTGGCCACTGATGCCTCTGCTCAGTTATGTTTCAATACTCTTGTTTTTATTTTTAAGCCTGGCTTCCTAGTGGTTGTCTCTATATTTGTATAGCTTGGTGGTCGGAGGTGCTCAAATACCTCATTGCCAGTATCATCTGTGGATCCGTGCCTTGATAGAAGATGGCATTCAAAGTCAGACTGTTTTCAGAGCTGCCTCTGGTTTTACTTTATGCCAGGCGCTTTTGCCTGTAGGCCTCAGGGTTGGCCAATAGTGGGTGACTAGCTTGGGGCCTCCTGAGATCTCTGCTGTGCAAGTGAGGAGGCTCAGCTATAAATACATTTGCCCCCTATTCTCAATAGCAAAGATATGGAATCAACCCAGGTGCCCATCAATGGTGGATTGGATAAAGAAAATGTGGTACATATATACCATGTGAATAGTCTAAATAACCTAAACAAAAAATAGAAATTGTCAGATTGGATTAAAAAAATAAATAAGATCCAGCTGCTTATAAGAGACACACTTTAGATTCAAAGGCACAACAGGTCAAAAGCAAAATAATGGGAAAAGATATACCATGCAAACAGTAACTATAAGAGAGCCAGAGTTTAAGAGAAGAAATAATATTCGAGGAAAAAGATAAACATTTCATGAGGATAAAAGAATCAATACGTAAGGAAGATTTAATAGTTATAAATGTATATGCACCTAAAAACAGAAACTCAGGATAAATAGACAATTTGACAATTGTAGTTGGAGATTTTAATACTCTCAATAATTGATATAACAGTTAAACAGAAAATTAACAATGACATAGAAGACTTGAACAACGGCATATCAACCAACTAATATTTATATAATATTACACCCAACAGTTACAGAATAAATATTCTTTTCAAGTACACATGGAACATTATCCATGATAAAACATATGTTAGGCCATAAAACAAGTCTTAGTACATTACTGAAATCATACAAAGTATCTTCTGTGATTGCAACATAATTAAATAAGAAATCAACAAAAGAAAGAAATCTTGGAAATCTCCAAATATTTGAAAATTGAACAACATACTTCTAAGTCACCCATTGGTAAAAGGAGAAATCACAATAAAAATTGGAAAATATTTTGAGTGGAACGGAAATGAAGACATAATATACCAAAACTTATGGGATGCAGCTAAAGCAGTGCTTTGTAGGAAAATTATGACTTTAAATGACTATACTAGAAAATATTATAAAAGAGTCAAATCAATAATCTGAATTTATACAATGAGAATCTAGAAAAAGAGTAGCAAACTAAATCCAAGGCAAGCAGAAGGAAATAATGATTAGAGTGGAAATCAAGGAAAGGGAAAACAGAAAAATAATAGAGAAAAATCAATAAAACCAAAAGTTGATCTTTGAAAAGACCAACAAAATCGACAAATCTTTAGCTAAACTAACAAAATAAAAGAGAAAAGACAGAACTTACCAAAGTCAGGAACGAAAGAGAACACCACTATTGACTCTACAGAAATTAAAAGGACTATAAGATGGTATGTTAGTTTCCTAAGACTACTGTAACATATTATTAAAAACTGCGTGGCTTCAAACAACAGAAATGTTTTCTCTCACAGTCCTGAAGGCTAGGAAGTCAAAAATCAAAGTGTTGGCGAAGCCACACACTTCCCAAAAACTCTAGGAGAGAATCTTTCCTTGCCTTTTCCAGCTCCTGGGGGTTGCTAGCAAGCCTTGGCATTCCTTGGCTTATGGCAGCATAACTACAACCTCTGTCTTCACGTGGCCTTCTCCACTGTGTGTGTCTCCTCTGTGTCATCACATGGATTTCTTAGGACAACAGTCACTGGATTTAGAATGACCTCATCTTAACTAATTATATCTGCAAACATGCTATTTCCAAATAAGATCACATTCTGAGATTATGGGTAGGCACAGTTATATGGGGGACAGTATTCAGTCCAGTACAGGGAATATTATAAACAACATGATGTCAACAAATTAGACAACTTAGATGAACTAAACAAATTTCTAGAAAGACAAATTAATGAAACAGATTCAGGAAGAAATAAAAAATGTGAATAGACCTATAAGAAGTAGGCTGGGAGCAGTGGCTCATGCCTGTAATCCCAGCACTTTGGGAGGCCAAGGTGGGCGGATCACTTGAGGTTAGGAGTTCGAGACCAGCCTGGCCAACATGGTGAAACCCCATCTCTACTAAAAATACAAAAATTAGCTGGGTGTGGTGGTGGGCGCCTGTAATCCCAGCTACTCTGAAGACTGAGGCAGGAGAATCGCTTGAACCCGGGAGGTGGAGGTTGCTGTGAGCCAAGATCATACCACTGCACTCCGCCTGGGCAAGAGTGAGACTCCATCTCAAAACAAAACAAAACAAACCTATAACAAGAAAACGAAATGTTAGGTTGGTGCAAAAGAAATTGCAGTTTTTGCCATTACTTTAAATGGCAAAACCACAATTACTTTTGCACCAACCTAATAGTAATTTTAAAATTCCAAAAAGAAAAATTCACATCTAAATTGCTCCACTGGTGAGGTTTATCTAATATTTAAAGAGGAAATAATACCACTTATTCACAAACACTTTCAGAAATAAAGGAAAAGGGGTCACTTCCCACCTTATTCTGTGAGGCCAGTATCACCTGATACCAATGTCTGAAAAAGGTATCTCAATGGAAGAAAACTACAAACCAATATCCCTCATGAAAACAGATGCAAATATCCTTAACAAAATATTAGTGTGGAAGGCAGAACTCTAACATGATCCTCCAAGATTCCTGGCCCTTGGTGTACGCACATATTTTATCAGTTATTTAGTAAAACACTAATCTAGGCATTGCTGTGAAGGGATTTTGCAGATGTAATGAAGGTTCTAAATCAGTTGACTGAAAAGGAATTTATTCAGGTTGGCCTGGCTAAATAACACGAGCCCTTCAGAAGCAGAGAGATTCCTCTGGCTGGTCTCAGAAGGGCAAGTCAGAGATTCAAAGCATGACAAGGATTTGACATGCTGTTGCTCCTTAAAAAAGCAAAGAGCAGGGAATACCAGCAGTCTCTAGGAGCTGAGAGCAACCCCCAAAAGTTAGCTAGCAAGGAAATTAGTACCTCGGTCCTACAATGACAGGGCACTCAATTCTTCCAATAAAAACTTGGATGCAGATATTTTCCCAGAGCGTGCAGGTGAGACTCAGTCTGGCTGGCACTTTGATTTCAGCCTTGTGATATCCTTAGCAGAGATCCCAGTCATGACATGCTTGACTTCTGACTTACAGAACTGTGAGCTAATAAATGGGTGTTGTTTTAAGCTGCTGACTTTGTGGTAATTTGTTATGCAGCACTAGAAAACTAATACAATTAGCAAACCAAATTCAGCAACATATAAAAAGGGTTGTGCACCTGACACAAATGAGATTTATTCTAGTGATGCTAGATTGGTTTAACATCTGAAAATCAATTAGTGTAATATACTATATTAATAGAATAAAAGACAAAAAAACCCACAATCATCTCAAGATAGGCAGAAAAAGAATTTGACGAAAGCTAGTGCCCATTCATGATGCAACAAACCAGGAATAGAAGGGAACTTTCTTAACCTAATGAAGAGTGTTTACCAAAAATATCCACAGTTAATGGTGAAAACAACGCTTTCCCCTAAGTTCAGAAGTGAAGTGCAATGGCAAATCTCATACATTGCCAATGAGAATGTAAACTGGTACAGATACATAAGAAATAGTTCATCACTATCTGATAGAAGATAGAAGATTCTTATGACCCAGCAGTTCAACTACTAGGTGTGTCTCCTAGAATATCTTTTATATATGTTCATAGCTACATTATCATAGCCCCAAACTGGAAAAATGCAAATGTCCATCAAGAGTAGAATGAATAAATCAATTAGGATATCTTTGTACAATAAAATCCAATATAGCAATGGAAGTGAACACTAAATTTACACCTACCAACATAGATGAGTCTCACAAATACATTGTATAAAATGAGTAAGTAACCAAAGAATATATAATTTCATTTCTGGAACTTTAGGCCTAACTAAACTATATTGTTTAAGGATGTCTACATAGATAGTAAAGTTATAAGGAAAAGCAAGGGATTTATTCTACAAAATTTAGGGTAGTGATTACTTCTAGGGAGAGAGAAATAATGTGATGAGGGGGTAACATAACATGAAGGCGCTTTTAAAGGACTGGTAGTGCTTATCTGGGTTAATGGATGTTCGCTTTGTAATCATCCTTTAAATTGTGCATATGTTTTATATAACTTTCTACATGTATAATATATATCCCTATTAAAAGTTTAAAAAATAATAGAAAAAAAGATGCAACTAGGTGGTAGAATGAAAGGAACTAGTAATGATTGGTGTAGGGTGTTAGGAAAAGAGAAGAATCTGGGATAGTTTCCAGGCTCTTGGAGTAAGGTTGTGACAGTGGAGATGGAGAGAAGTGGCTGGACTGAATTATATTTAGTAGACAAAAATGGCAGGATTTGATGACGGATTTGATATGAAAAGTTAATCCATGGGGAGGAATCAAGGATAATATCTAGGTTTCTGATCTGGATAGTAAAATTGGTGGAGGTTATTCAGTGAAGTAAGGAGCAGTGTAAGAAGAGATTAGGTGGGGACGACTGTGAGACATCCAAAAAGCAATGCAACATAGGCTTTTGCCCACATAAGCCTAGAAAACTCAGTGGAAAGGTCAACATTACTTTTTACCAACATTGGCAAATATAGCTAACATTTATTGAATGCCTATCATGTACCAGGCATTTCACACCCAGCATCTCTTTAAGCTTTTTGACAACTCTGTGAGGCCAGTACTATTATTATCTCTCCTTTATCAAGGAGCCTTAGAGAGGTTAAGTGATTTTTCTGAAGTCACATGGTTGGAAAGAGTAGAGCTGGGATTAGAACCTCAAGAATCTGACTCTTGAGCCCATGGTCTTTTGAAACCCTGGGCCAAAGAAATTCAGTCACAGAATGCTGATTAAAGCATATAAGACTAATGACACATGGCTTTTGTGGCACCCAGTGCATGGGTCTGCGTTAATATGGAAATATGGAAATATGGGTATGCGTTCCTCTGTAGTTAGTTCGGGGCTTTGATACCAGCCAATCCCATTAGGTTTCTTATCTTTTCTCTTCTTTGGCATCTCCCCAAATGCTAACCTCTCTGGTCATTCTATCTTAAGTCTCGTCTCTGGTCATTCTTAGACCACCACGTGCTCCCTTCACACCAACTCAACCCTGAATTCACTCACCTTCTTTCTTCTCTACCAACCATTTCCATGGTGCCTTCTGGGGCCCTTAGACTGGATCCTGGCTCTCTCCCAAGTTAAGAACTTGCCGTGATCCTCTGAATACTTGCTGCCCGTTCTTCTATGACCCTGAACTACAGGATGAGAGTAAGGTCAGAATTATACTTGATTTCAAGTGCCATTTCCAAATGACCTTTCCTCTTTAAGGCACATGCCATTTAAATACACTACCTTCTATTCTTTCTTACTGCTATCACTTTGTAACCTCACTTTTATTTGGTGAATAATTCGTCACCCAGATCGTGATCTTCATATCCATCCAAGTGCCATCATTTTGGATGATCCATCCAACTTCCTGGTCTTTCTCCTCTCTACTCATCTTTAACTCCACCTCCACTCCACCTCAGTCATTCTCCACAAGACCACACTTTGGAATTTGTCATATTCCATCCCTGATATCTAATCCTCTGAGATTCCTCTATCCACAGTTTTTTACTCTCTAAAGCCTCTCACTCTTATGTCCATACAATATCCGTTTCCTGATCTAATAGAAACTACTTAGTTTTTCTCCTAATTTACTTTGTTTTCCTCTGTAGTACAGACTTCGTGGTTCATCACATCAGCCCTTGAATCTTGCTTTTATTCTTATACCTGCCTGCTCACCATGTGAAAGCCAACTCCAAACCAATTCAGACTTCCAACTCTTTTGTTCCTCTTCCTGGGCTGCTAAGCACTGCTGGAAAAAAAATCACACAGTTGCTCAGTTTTGGGTCAGTGCAAATTCATAGTTTCTAACCTTAGTGGGACCCTTGGTACTTTGTGCTAAGTGGCTGCCCAGCTGTCCTGCTCTTCATCCTTTGTCAGCATCTTTCTCCTTCTCTTCAGGGGCTATTTTCAAACCTTCCAGTCTTCTTGAGCCTTTTACTCCACCACTTTCCTCCTTAATTTCAGAATATAACTTTGATTCTTACTACACATGATAAATAGAAGCCACCAAGCAGGAACTTCCTCGATTCCTTGCTACTAAACCTAGTAATCTATTTACATCTACACATATTGAACTTGTTTCCCTCCTATTGTCAGAGACAAGTACCTCCGACTTTGCTTTGGATCCCATCAGAGCCATTGCTTTACCCTCCCCACCAGTATTTTAGGGAACTTACCCAATATATTATCATTTCTAACTCCTATGCGTTAAATCATCTCCCCTCCATTGAACGCTTGTTTAACAAGTTCAGAGATATCCCATGTTAAACAACAAACAACCAAAACCAAAATGAAATAAAACTTAACCCTGAATATCTCTGTTTACTTTTCATCCCAGCTTCTCCAGAGAAAGACCTACATTCACCATATTCACTTTCTCACCTCCCACTTTTTCTTTAATTAATCATCACTAGCCTTCTGCTCTCCCCACCCCCACTCCTCATCACTTTTCTGAGTTCAGGTCAAGGGTTCCAATGAGTACCTTTTTGTCAAACTCAGTGACTCTCTGCATTCCCACATGACTCAATCTCTTTTGGCAATTAATGACTACCATTCCTATTTTGAAATTATCTTTACATTTCATTTCAATGGTGGCATTCTTTCTTGTTTTTCTTCCTATCTCTCTAATTATTCCTCAGTATCTTTTGCAAGTTCTTTTTCAGCCCACTCCTTAAACATTATTCTCCCTAGGATTTCTCTTATTTTTTACACTCTCAACTTTAAGTTCATTCAAACCATTGACTTCAATTACCACCCTGTAGCTGTAGATGCCCAAATCCACATCTGTAGCCCCAGCCTTTCTGCTGAGCTCTAGACCTGCATATTCAACTAACTAGTAGACATCTCTCCCCAAACATAACATGTCCAAAACCATAGTCGTAATTTCAAGCCACCACCCCAGCATTCTCCTGTTTTTCCTGTCTCCATGGATGACATTTTATTATATCTTCAAGTTGCTCAACCCAGAAATCAAAGTCTCATTCTATTGTTTTCTCTTTCATTCACTACCCACATTTAAATGTTTAACCAAGTTCAGTAGATTGTGCCTGCTTGTCACATCTCACATTCATCTGACCTTTCCCTTCCTACTATCACTGCCTTAGTTCAGTTCTTGTTCTCTCTCCCCTGAAATAGCCTCTGCCCTGGCCTCCCTACTTCCATTTGCATCCCTCAAATCCATCACACCTATGGTAGACAGATAACCTGATTGTATCCGTTCTCTGCTCACAACCATTTAGGATAAAGTCTGAACAATTTAGTATGACCTGAAAGAACTTCCACAATCTGGTGCCTAATTCATTAGCTTCATTTCTTGCTTCTCTAGAACCTTACCCTCTAGCAATGTGAAGTTACTGGAAGTTTCTTGAACACACCATGCTCTCTCAATCCTCCATACCTTTGTGCACACATTCCTTCTGCCTGAATTTCCTGCCTTCTGCCCTCAGAGAGTCCACCCAGATGTTACCTTCCCTTTGTTGCCTTCCTAGAGTCCCCCAAGCAGTCACAGGCACATCTTCTTTTTTGCATCCATTGCTTGTTTTATGGACCTCCATTACAGCAGTTAGCATATTTTCCCCCAATTGTTTTTTGTTTTTGTTTTTGTTTTCATATCAGAGGTCAACAAACTTGTGGCTTTCAGGCCAAGTCCTGCCTTCAGGAGTTTTGTTTGGCTTGGACAGTGGAGTTTATTATGTGAAGGATATAAGGACTAAGCTCATGTTTCCTCCTGGTAACAGTCATTTAGAGCTAAGTAGCAGTTGCCTCCTTTAGACTGCACTTGCACTCCCCAGGTCATCTTAGCCCTGCCTCTCATTTCAACTTATTTGCCTCACAAGTTTGGATCCTTCGAGTGCTTTGGTTTCTTGCTCCTTGTTTACAGATCCATTTAAAACCTGCTCTTTTGGGATCACTGACTACGTGATCTTCATGAAAGCGGGGAACATGATTTGTTTCCTGTTGTATTTATCCTGGTTCTCAGAATCACCTGCTACGCAGTAGACAGTGTTTGTTTGATGAATGAATGTTCCCTCTATCTGGAATACTGTGTTAGTTTGGATTATTGATTCTAATACTCCACTCATCCCTGTGTCTTTCCCTTTGCCATGAGACTCTGCAGTTTTTTGTTTTGTTTTGTTTTTGGAGACAGAGTCTCATTTTGTCCCCCAGGCTGGAGTGCAGTGGTGCAATCTTGGCTCACTACAACCTCCACCTCCTGGGTTCAAGCGATTCTCATGCCTCAGCCTCCTGAGTTGCTTGCTCCCGAGAAGCAAGAAATGAAGGCACATACCACCTCACCCAGCTAATTTTGTGTATTGTTTAAGTGGAGATGAGGTTTCAACATGTGGGCCAGGCTGGTCTCAAACTCCTGGCCTCAAGTGATCCACTTGCCTCAGCCTCCCAAAGTGCTAGGATTACAGGCATGAGCCACCACACCTCCTGGCCAGACTCTGCACTTTTTTTCTACCCTTTGACTTCAGACTTCACCATTTGACTTGCTTTGGCCAATAGGCCATTCACAGATATGACGTAAGCAATGACTTATGTGATCAGGCTAGTGCTTCTGCCATTGCATGAAAAGAACCTACTCTGGGTAGCCCATGGGTCCAAGGAGGATGAGAGAAATGTGGAAAAGACCTGTCTCCATAGCCACCATTTGGAGCCAAACCCAGATGAGGTCAGCTGATCGCTGGGTGACACTCAGACATATGAGAAGTAAGTGTTTGTTGTTTTAAGCCACAAATTATAGGATGGTTTGTTAAGCAACAATAACTAACTGACACATATGCCCAATCTTCACTTCCCAAGCTTTCAAAATACTGCCCATCCTCCGTTCATTTCAATAACTGCCACCTAATATTCAGTTATGTCATTGTCCTCCAAATTTTTATAGCACATTATTATTATTGTTATTTTTAATTTTACTTTAAGTTCTGGGATACATGTTTAGAATGTGCAGGTTTGTTACATAGGCATACACGTGCCCTGGTGGTTTGCTGCAACTATCAACCTGTCATCTAGGTTTTAAGCCCCACATGCATTACGTATTTGTCCTAATGCTCTCCCTCCCCTTGCCCCTCACCCCCTGACAGGCCCTAGTGTGTGATGTTCCCCTCCCTGTGTCCCTGTTTTCTCATTGTTCAACTCCCACTTATGAGTGAGAACATGCAGTGTTTGATTTTCTGTTCCTGTATAGCACATTATTTTTAAAAAGCAGAGTTCTTATGATATAATTCACACACCACACAATTCACCCATTTAAAGTATACAATTCAGTGGCTTTTAGTATATTCTCAGAGATGTGCATCCATCACCGTGATTGATTATTGACCATTTTCACACCTTCCTCCACTCAATAAAAACCTCACATCTCTTAGCTATCACTGCCAAACCCCACTCCATCCCTAGCAATAGACATCCACAAATTTGTCATTGTGGGTTTGCTTATTGTGGACATTCCATATGAGTGGAATCATGCAGTATGTGGCCTTTTGCATCTGGCTTCTTTCACAAGATCTGTTCATGTTGTCCATGTATCAGTACTTCACTTCTTTTTATTGCCAAATAATATTCTGTTATGGGTATGCCACATTTTATTTATCTATTCATCAGTTTATGGACATCTGGGTTGTTTTCACTTCTTTGTTATTATGAATAATGCTGATATAAGCATTTATGTACAAGTTGTTTGCATGAATAATACTTCAGTTCTGTTGGGTATATATCAAGGGGTGGAATTGCTAAGTCATATGGTAACTCTATGTTTTGCTTTGTGAGGAAGTGCCAGACTCTTTCCCACAGTGGTTGCACCATTTTACATTCTCACCAACAGTGTATGGGGGTTCCAGTGTCTCCACATTCTTGCTAACAGTTGTTATTATGTAACCATCCCACTGAGTGTAAATGGTGTCTCCTCGTTTTGATTTGCATTTCCCTAATAACTAATGTTGCCGAGTATCTTTTCATTGGTTTATAGGCCATTATTCATTTCTTCTTTGTAGAAATGTCTATTCAAATCCTTTGCACATTTTTAAATTGTGTTATTTGTTTTTATTTTGTGTGTGTGTGTGTGTGTTTTTTTTTTTTAGACTGAATAACATTTTCTTCATCACTCATGTGGCACTTAATAGTTACTGCCTGGTGTTGATAGTATTTTTTTTCATGTGTGGACAACTTATTTTCCCATCTAGACAGGGAACTCTTTGAGCACAGGGACTGTCTCATATCTATTGTTTTCCTTACTGTGGCTGGTGATAAAAATATCACCACTACCCAGAGCTACCACTTATTGAACCCTTGATATGTTCTAGCTACAGTGCCAAACACCTTACATGTATTATCTTCTCATTTGATAATCATAGCAATTCTGTGAGGTTATTATAATCTCCATTCTACGGATTAGGCAATTGAGTCAGGCAGTTGAGACATCTGCTCAAGGTCACATAGCAAGTGGCATACAGGGGACTCAAAGGCAGGTAAGTCCGACTCCTAACTTGTTTTTTTGTTTTATTTTATTTTATTATTGTTTGTTTGTTTGTTTGTTTTTGAGACAGTCTCGCTCTGTTGCCCAGGCTGGAGTGCAGTGGCGCGATCTTGCCTCACTGCAAGCTCTGCCTCCCGGGTTCATGCCATTCTGTTGCCTCAGCTTCCCCAGTAGCTGGGACTACAGGCACCCACCACCACACCCGGCTACTTTTTTTGTATTTTTAGTAGAGACGGGGTTTCACTGTGTTACTCAGGATGGTCTCGATCTCCTGACCTCGTGATCTGCCTGTCTCAGCCTCCCAAAGTGCTGGGATTACAGGTGTGAGCCACCACGCCCGGCCCTAAACTTGATCTTTTAACCACTAAAGCCGTTGCTTCATTATGTACTGTATGCTAGTATGATATGTCTCCTATGCATATAATGGGCTCACAATAAGTACTTTTGATTAATTAGCCTGTAAAATGCAGATAATAAATTCTACCTTTATCTGATAAAGTCCCACAAAAGTGCTTGGAAAATACCCAATGTTCAATAAATATGACACATTTTTTGGAATATTTGTTTATGGGTTGTGCAAATGAGTGAAAATGTATGGTGGTAGTGCTGACATTCACAAGTTGACTGTCACATAATGCTATCATCAAATGTCATAATGGAGAAGTTCCAGCCTTTCCTAAGGACTACATTTTCTCTGAGACACTAAAATCTGGAGTTGAAGAATTCTCCAGAGGCTAACCTCCATGTAGACCTTTCATACCACCTTGCTGAAAAGATATTCGTCTATAATTCTCAGCGGCTTTTTTCCCCACTCCTGAAGCTTCTATCAACAACATCCCTCTCATCTCTTTCTCTCCCTTTCTGTGGATGCAGCTCGGCCTACCCGACATCTAACCATGCTAATAGCCTCTCAGTTGCTATGGGCGTTCTTTGGAATAAGTCAAGCTGTTGGAAACTTTGTCTGGGCAAGGTGTGTAGCTGACATCTAAAGGAACTATTCCCTGAGGTCGGGCACTCATCCCAACAGAAAAGGAAGAGCTGCCAAACCTAGAGGCAGTGCGCAGTGGTGTGTTTTCAAAGCTTGCTGAATTTCAAATAGCAAATCTGACCATACATACAAAGAAAGGTAATTTAATATTCTGACTACTTCTTCCCTCCCCTAATATCATCTGCAGCAGAGACACAGTAGCCCTCCTCCTTTTTGTTAAAACCAAGACTATTGTCTCACTAAAGTGAAAGATCCTCATGTCTGGTCCCAGAATTCTGTGTGTTCCCTACCCAAGGCAAGAATGGACGCAAGGTGCAGACCACTTAGAAAGCACGTTTATATTCAGAGAAGTGTGCAGAGACAGAAGAAGGCTGCAAGTGAATCTGCTAGGGGTAGATAAGAGCTGAAGGTCACCAGCACCACATGTGAACTACTTGTGATACAAGCCATGTGCTTTATGCCGTAATTCTTGTTTTACAAGGCAATAAAGCAGGGGGTGCAGGGCGGGCGTGGGGGGACAAAAAGTGCTTTTCAGTGAGGGTGTATTTTGGTCATGTTGTCCGCCCTTTTCTTTTCTCTTCATATATCTGGCATGACTGGTTTAGTCGATTGGAAGTTTTGTGTATTGTTTAGCTTATGTATGCACAGTGCCTAGGCTCTGTCTCATTATGCTGATGTTAGCACAAATTACTGCATGTGAGGCTCCATCACCTAGAGAGGGACACAGGAAAGGCAACATGTCACAGAAAAAAGAAAATGAAGCTAGGTGTTTACCCTTGCTCTCCACCTCACTAAAGTAGTATAAACTTTGATGACTGATTGTCTTAACATCACATTTAGTGTTTTTAAAAGATTTTTTCTGTGTTTAACGGCACAGTCTCTTGAGTCAGAAAATTTTAAGTTCATATCCCAGCTTTGCCACATGCTAGCTGTTTGGCCTTGGGTGATTATTTAGCCTCTCTAGGCTCTGCTTTCCTTATCTGTAAAATGGTAGTTTGATTCCTAAAACGATGCTATTAACTGCTAACCATATTGCTTCATTATGCCCTATGCAAGAGGATACTGGAGTTTTTGGTTAAGATTAAATAAGATACTGTATGAGAAACATTTGATACAGTGCTTGGCGCACAGTATTTTGTAAATGCTTTTATTGCTTTTTCTGGGGTTACCAATACCTGGAGAAAGTATATGGACTGTGCCGAATAAGAGTAGGCGAAGGCATTCTGAATGGAGGGAGAAATTTGGGGAGAGGTGGGGAGCAGTGTAGTCTCATGGTAAATAACATGAACTTTGACAGCTTCACCTATTACCAGCTCTGTGACCTTGGGCTAGTCACAACCTCAGTATTGAGCCTCAGTTTCCTGATAAGTAAAATGGAGCTAATAATAACACGGTTGTCATGAGGATTAAATGACATATAAAACACTGAGCACGGGCTGGGCACACTGGCTCGCGCCTGTAATCCTAGCACTTTGGAAGGCCAAGATGGGTAGATCACCTGAGGTCAGGAGTTTGAGAACAGCCTGGCCAACATGGTGAAACCCTGTCTCTACTAAAAATACAAAAAAATTAGCTGGGTGTGGTGATGGGCGCTTGTAATCCCAGCTACTCGGGAGGCTGAGGCAGGAGAATCACTTGAACCCAGGAGGCAGAGGTTGCAGTGAGCTGAGATCATGCCATTGCACTCCAGCTTGGGCAACAAGAGTGAAACTCTGTCTTGAAAAAATAATAAATAAATAAATAAATTAATTAATTAATTAATAAAACACTGAGCACAGTGTTTGACAGAGGAAATGCTTAATAAAGATGAACTGCTGTTATTTAAAATTATTTTTCCCTTTGTAGTTTGACACTCCAAGTTAGGAGCACAGCAGTTAGGCAGATGCCGAGATACTGAGTTGTAGAGCATGCATAAGGCCGCTGCCGAGTTCAAAGAGCCTGGAGAGGAGGAGGCCAAACTATAAGATTCATCTACCCCGAGCTCATCAGGGCCCACATTCAGCATGTTGTCTAGGACATCAAAATAACTTTTGATGAGTCCTGGACCCATGACCCAAGCATGCCATTTTGGATAGCATTTCGCAGGTCTGAGCCTATTTATAAACACTGTTCATTCGTGAATTTTAGCCACTTGGAAAACCTCCTGAATCACATGGCACCAAACCCAAGGCCTTTGTAGAAAGGGGCAGAAACTTAGCCATTTTTCTTGATCTACCAAGCCAGCCTTTTTGCAAAGAGTTTTGAATATTTTGGAGAATCTGATGAAGGCCAGGGCCTCTTTCCCAAAAGAATGCACATAAGCCCTAACCCCCTACTTCCTTACACAATTTAGTACGCAGTTTTGGAGAGTTCAAAGTCTTCATAAAGTCTGCTATGGATCCCATAGGGGTTCATGCACCTCAGGATAAGAATCCCTGGATTAGTGGAGGAGGACCTTTTTAAAAATTATAATTATGGGATTTTGGCCATACAGCCCATCACTCCTGGCTTCAGGGCAGATGAACAGTAAATTCATAGACTGAAATACTTCAATTTAAGTATGGTTGGCTTTTTTCTTTTCCGGAAAGAAATACATGAGGATTCACCAAAGAAGTCTGGTTTCAAGAGTCAAAATAAAAAGGCTAGTTTACACAAAGTGGGTTGTGGGATACTTGTCTAAATTCTTTGATTTGGTCTTATCTGTGGCATCCTGGCATGAAACTGCCCAAGGGAGACTTAATCAAATCCTGGGAGATTGGCTTATAGAAATATATGTTTTTAATACTTACCTGATATACAGGGATGAAAATTCTAGTTAGCAATCCCTCTCTAAACATACACACCTTCTTCTTCCCTAAAGAAAATAAAAGTCCTAATATGAGGTGTTGCAGATATTCTGACAGCTCTAGTATTTTGGCACATAAATGGATCTGTGAAAAACATATTTCTTTTTCGTTATTAAATCAGAATTTCAATGTGTCCTACTTGCTACTGCTGAATGGTGCATTTGCCATACAGATGTTGATGCATAATCAATGAACTTTTTTAAAATGCCAGTGTTCCCCATAGCAGAATCATCATTCATTGAGTAGGGAGAGAGGCAGAGCTGAGCCAAGAGAAACTGATTCTTTCTTGAATAATCCTGCTGATTCTCTGGGGTCCACTGTACACTGGTCTTCAGAGTTTGAGAAAACTTGTGTCAGGGGCCCCCTATATAAAAGGTCAACAGAACATGAACCATAACTAAAAGATGTTTTACTGGCCTCATGTTTTGCTAGCCGCTGTGTGTTTCGTCACATGATCAGCTTGTAAAGCCCTTAAAATGAACTAATAAAACATTTAAATGTAGGTAGTTATCTAGAACCCCCAAAAGGAGGGAAGCTGAAGAGGTTATGGTCCCTTCCATAACCACAATTATGGGAGAGTAGAGGAGATAGCAACTACGGAGAGGAGATGAGAGAAAGCTGAGGTTTTGTAGCCTACAGCAAAGAAAGGAGCATGGAGAATGGCCTGGGGGGCCATTACAGTCTTTCATTCAGCCTGGAGATAAACATCATACATGAAATTGTCCAAGAGAGAAGGAACCCAACAGAATTCTGTGTGAATTTTCTTCTCAGATCCCAAATACTCCCAAAGGCTGCAAATAGAAACAAAGGTGATTTGATAGATGAGACAGCTTAAAAATTTTCTGACTGCAAAACACCCATTGCTGGATAGAATATTCCATTTTCGAATGCATAGTTGAGTATACAATTAAGAAAGAGAAATTCCCAAAAGTCAGAGTCCCCCCAAAAGACTGAGAGCTGAGTGGAAAGCACATGGGTTAAATGTGAGGCTTTTCTGGCATGGGAGAATGTTAGTTTCAGTAATCCAAGGGCCTGAGTTTTATAGAAGCTTATATAAGTACAGGAGATTAATCCATTGACTTACATGAGATGATGTAGATGCTGGCATGGATGCAGTGAACAGAGAACACTTCTACACTGCTGGTGGGAATGTAAACTAGGACAGCCATTATAGAAAACAGTGTGGAGATTCCTTAAAGAACTAAAAGTAGAACTACCATTTGATCCAGCAGTCCTACTACTGGGTATCTACACAGAGGAAAAGAAGTCATTATTCAAAAAAGATACTTGCACATGCATGTTTATAGCAGCACAATTCATAATTGCAAAATCGTGGAACCAACCCAAATGCCCATCAAAATGGGTGCATCAAAATCTCACAAATCATCGCTAAAGAACTTACTCATGTAACTAAATACCACCTGTACCCCAATAATTTATGGGAAAAAATAACAAACTAAAACAAAAACAGAATTGAGGCCCCCACATAAAACTAGAGCCCTCAAAAAGATACACCCTTGTAGCTCCTTGGAGAAATGGCCGAGTACAGGTCTGGGGCAAGGGAATAAATATTGTGTTAATATTTATTCCGTCTCTGGAATATTTTATTGTGTTAAGAAGAGATTACGTGCACAAAGACTAGGGGAATATAGCAAAAGAACATAAGAACTGACTCAAATGGGCTCCCACTGGTCAATCTGAGGCCAAGTTTAGCATTATTTACAAAGAGGAAAAGATACTGTTACAATGCAGAGGTCTGGAGGACTGACTACCTTAACCAAGTGGTCAAATTATCATCATCGACAATGGAACAAACAGATATGTGTCTTTAGATGTGATATAATGGGAAAAACACAAAGACTTCAAAGATGCTAATATAAATATGTTCAAAGAACCAAAGTAAATCATGTTTAAAGAAGTAAGGTACAATGGCAATTTCTCATCAAAGAGATCTGGGGCTGTGGGGAGGGTGATCCCAGGAGTGCTCTTCTTAGCTGTCTGTTTCCTGGATTCTCTCTGTCAGTCTTGTGACTGGTCTGCCTTCTTGCTCACTGCTACATTTGACCCCTGAACAACACAAGTTTGAATTGCACAAGTCTACTTATACACAGAATTTTTTCAACAAGTATATTGGAAAGTTTTTGGAGATTGGTGACAATTTGGAAAACTTGTAGATGAACTGCATAGCCTAGAAATATTGAGAAAATTAAGAAAAAGTTAGGTATGTAATGAATACACAAAAGATATGTAAATACGGTTTTTGTGTCAATCGACTATTTTTGTTTTTAGGAAGGCTTCCAGTCAACAATAGGCTACTAGTAGTTAAGGTTTTGGGGAGTCAAAAGTTGTAGGTGTATTTTTGACTGTGCAGGAGTTGGTGCCTATAATCCCTGCATGGTTCAAGGGTCAGCTGTATTAGTCTCATGAAGCTACCAGACTTTTTTTTTTTTTTTTTTTTTTGAGACTGAGTCTTGCTCTGTCATCCAGGCTGGAGTGCAGTGGTGTGATTTCAGCTCACCGCAACCTCCGCCTCCTGGGTTCAAGCAATTCTCCTGTCTCAGCCTCCCGGGTAGCTGGGACTATAGGTGCGTGCCACCACACTCGGCTAATTTTTGTATTTTTAGTAGAGGTTTCACTATGTAGGCCAGGCTGGTCTTGAAAACCTGACCTCAGGTGATTTGCCCACCTCAGCCTCCCAAAGTGCTTCTGCCAGCCTTTCTTAATTGCTTGCCACCAAGATCTCTTTTTTTTTTCCTTTGGCACAATTTCTGGTTTCTTTTTTTCCTTTTTAGTTGACACATAATACTTGTACATATTTATGAGATACAGAGTGATATTTTGATACATGTATATAATGTATAACTGTAACCACCCAGTGGGTTCACTTTGCCAGCTGCCTAGACAGAGCCAATTTATCAAGATGGGAATTGTAATGGAGGGAGAGTAATTCACGCAGAGCTGGCTGTGCAGAAGATGGGAGTTTTATTATTATTCAAATTAGTCTCCCTGAGCATTTGGGGATCAGAGTTTTTAAACATAATTTGGCGGGTAGAGGCTTGGGAAGTGGGGAGTGCTGACTGGTCAGGTTGGAGATGGAATCATACGGGGGTGAAGTGAGTTTTTCTTGCTGTTTTCTGTTCCTGGGTGGGATGGCAGACCTGGTTGAGCCAGATTATGGGTCTTGGTGGTGTTAGCTGTTCCATCCAGTGCAAGGTCTGCAAAATATCTCAAGCACTGATCCTAGGTTTTACAATAGTGATATTATCCTCAGGAGCAATTTGGGGAGGTTCAGACTCTTGGAGCCAGAGGCTGCGTGATCGCTAAACTGTAATTTCTAATCTTGTAGCTAATTTGTTAGTCCTGTAAAGGCAGACTGTTCCCCAGGAAAGAAGGGGGTCTTTTCAGAAAAGAGCTGTTATCAATTTTGTTTCAGAGTGAAATTATGTACTGAATTCCTTCCCAAAGTTAGTTCGGCCTACGCCCAGGAATGAACAACGACAACTTAAAGGCTAGAAGCAAGATGCAGTCGGTTAGGTCTAATTTCCTTCACTGTCATCATTTCCTCAGTTATAATTTTGCAAAGCCAGTTTTATAATGATCAAATCAGGGTAATTTTCATATCTGTCACCTCAAACATTTATCTTTTCTTTGCTGTGAACATTCAAAATCCATTGTTTTTGGCAAGGCCTCAGGCATGATCTTCCCATGTTCTCTTTTAAATAAAGTCCATCATTTCAGGCAGAACTGTGGAGCTCTCCATCCTTATGGCCTTCCTCTCCTCCTGGGCAGTACTTCTGCACCACTGCATTGGAGCTGAGGTCAGGGGCAGTGGATTGCTTCTTCTGGAGTGGCACTCCTGCTTTACCAGTGGCCACTGGGGATGGTGGTAGACCCTGGTTTTCTCAGCTTGCCTGTCCCATATTAGAACCTCTGTCCTCTGAATGAGCTGGGGTGGAGCCAATTGGGTACCACTCCTCTAGGCCTATCATCCCTCAGGGAGAGCCCTTGCACTACTAGTGGGAGCTGAATGGGGAAAGGGAAGTTCCTGTCCTCTCAGACTTGCTTACCAGGGATAGAACTTTTGCAACATAGGGCTGGGGAAGATGAGGGACACCAGCAGCCTGCTCCTCTCAGGTTAAAACTGTAGCCCTGGACTAGTTGTGGGAAAGGGGAACACCTGTCTTCACATCTACGTGTGCCAGAGTTGAGATTTCATTGCACAGATCTTGTTGGGTGGGGCGTGGGAGCAGGTAGTAGCTCAAATACCACAGACTCTCACTGTACTGGTTAAGATTTAGTAGATTTTCTTGGATAAATGTTTCTTCATGTGCTGTATGTTCTTAGGGCAATTTCCAGAAATTCTACATGGTTTATAAAAATAATTTTCAGCACTTAAATTGTTGTTTTACTGCAGAAACACTTCGTTGAACTCCTCACACCACCATTCCAGAAGTCCTGCCTGTCCATGGGCCATTTCTTATATATAAGGAAGAATGATTCAGTGGATACAACCAAGAACTCAGAGGGTGGAGCCAAGAGCTAAGAAGAATCATTCCCAGAGAGCAGGACTGGGCCCTGATGAAAGAACTAGTGATGGATTTCAGAATTGCTATGGAACGCTATGTGTCTCCTTGTTCCCCTCCTTTGTGAATTGAAGTGTCTACTGTGATTATTAAGTTTCTAACTCACCATTGTATGTTGGGTATGTGGGGGAATATAATTTGTTTCTTCCTTTCATAGGATCTGAGATCTAGAGGCTCTGTACTCAAGGAGCTTCACTTGAGGAGCCTCATCTCCACCTAGACCTGATTTAGCTGATGAAATCCTGGTCCTCAGATCTAATCCTGATGTTAAAATAGGCTGAGACTTCTGGGGGCCTTGGGGGAAGGTGAATGTATTTTGCATGTATGGGAAATGTAAATAATTTATGGCTAGAGAGGAGAGTGTGGTAGACTTAAAATGGCTGCAAATTCCTTGTCGCTCCTCCCATTGAATCTGGACTGGCTTTAGTCACTGCTTGACTAACAGAATACAGTATATGTGATGTTGTAGAATTTTAGGCACAAGATCATAAAAAACCTTGATCTTCTGCCAGGGACTTTTTGAATACACCTGCCATGCTGTGAGGAAGTCCAGGTAACCACATGGAGAACCACACAGAGACAGAACTTGAGATCCCCAGCTGGCAGCCCTAGTGGAGCTCCTAGCTGACACCCAACACCAATTTGCCAGTAATGAGAATAATTCATTCTGGAAGTGGATACTCCAGTTCCAGTGGAGGCATCGGGTGATGCTGTGTAGCGCAGAAATGAGCCATCCCCACCCAAATTGCAGACTTATGAGCAAAAATAAATTACTGTTTTGAGCTACTGTTTTAGAGTGGTTTGTTATGCAGCATAAATAACCATAACGTTCCTTAACCTAGCAACTCCACATCTATATGTCTACCTTAGATAAACTCTTGTGAATAAAAAATGTGAATGAGGATGTTTATGCAGCACTTTATATAAAAGTAACAAAGTTGTAACAATGTGCTATCCCTCAGTTGGGGAATGCATAAATAGACTGGCTTATTCATGCAGTAGTTAAAATAAATGAGCTAGCTCCATCTGTATCAATATATATAATCTAAAAATATTGTTAAATGATAGCAATTTATAAGATACATGCAGTAGATTCCATTTATATACATTCAAAAACATACAAAATGATGTACGCATTATTTATGGCCATACATTTTTATGGTAAATGTATAAAGCCAAAGAGCTGATTAATAAACATCAAATTCAGGAAAATGGTTCTCTCTGGAGGTGGAGAGAAGGAGGGAGAAAGGATAAAAGTGGGGCTTTGGCTGTAGTAGTAATGTTTCACCTCTTTTGCTCTTTCTTTTTATAGAGCTCCATAAGACAAAGTGTTTACATCTGTTTTGTCTTAGTGGTAGGCACAAAGGTGTCTGCTATATTATTTTCTGTAATTTGTATGCTTAGATTAGTCATATTTTACAATTTTTAATGAAAAAAAGAAAAGAGAGGAAAGGCATGGATTTGCACTCATTAATCACTACAATATACAGCGGGTCATCAAATAACATGCCTTATTTATAACACTGATGAAAAAAATCTAATTCTGGCTGGGGCCACTGGATGTGTGGAGTTTGCATGTTCTCCCAGAGTCTGTGTGGGTTTTCTCCATGTCCTCCTGTCTCCCCCCACAGCCCAAAGCTGTGCACGTTAGGTTCACTGGTGTGTCTGTATGATCCCAGTGTGAATGAGTATGGCTGTGTGTGTGTATGCCCTGCGATGGGTTGGCATCCTGTCCAGGGCTGGTTCCCGCCTGATGTCCTGAGCTGCTGGGAGAGGCTCCAGTCACCACAACCCTGACCTGGAATAAACTGGTAAATAATTCTCTTACTTATTAATATTTCTTAAATGTACGTATAGGTCACATTTATTTCCATGTTTACTATTAGATGTGTTTTGGGTCTTTATTTAGAAGTTTGGTGATTTTTTGACCATAAATATGCCATAACTCTTGTTTATATCAATTAACTTGTGGGAAACCATTGGGGATGTTGAGTTCTTACTGTACTACCTCAATTTTTTTGGTCATAATCAACAGTAAATATTTTATTTTATTTTATTTTATTTTATTTTATTTTATTTTATTTTGTTTTTGAGATGGAGTCTCACTCTGTCACCCAGGCTGGAGTGCAGTGGCATGATCTCAGCTCACTGCAACCTCTGCCTCCCAGGTTCAAGAGATTCTCTTGCCTCAGCCTCCCAAGTAGCTGAGATTACAGGCACACACCACCATGCCTGGCCAATTTTTGTATTTTTAGTAGAGATGAGGTTTCACCCTGTTGGCCAGGCTGATCTCAAACTCCTGACCTCAGGTGATCCATCCACCTCAGCCTTCCAAAGTTCTGGGATTACAGGTGTGAGCCACTGCACCTGGCCAACAGTAAATATTTTAAAAGCAACTTTACTAAAATATTACTTTAGTAACGTTAGTTTTTTTGTCTAGGTTAGCTTTTTGTCTGGCTTCTTTTGTTCAGCATTAAGCTTTTGGAATTCATATATCCTAATAAGTATATCAGTAATATGTCCCTTTGTATTGCTGAATAGTATTTCATCGTATGGATACAACTCGATTTTTAAATTTACCTCCTGTTGGACATACAGGTTGTTTCCTGTTTTGGCCATTATCAATAAAGCTACTATGAATATTCATGTACAAGTCTTTTTGTGGACATAGGTTTCCATTTCTTTTGAGTAAATAGCCAGAAGTGGAATTTCTGAGACATATGGTAAGTGTATGTTTAACTTTGCCAGATGCTACCAAATTGTTTTCCAAAGTGCTTATACTATTTTACATTTCAGCAGCAATGTATGAGAGTTCGAGTTGATCTGCATGCTCACCAACACATGGTATTATCACTCTTTTTAATGGTAGCCATTCGAGTGAGTGAGTAGTGGTATCTCACTGTGGTATAATTTGCATTTTGCTAGTGACTCATAATATTGAGAATCTTTTCACATGTCTATTGGTCATTCCTATGTGTTATTTTATGAAATGTTTGTTTAAATTATTATCCACTTAAAAATATTAAGTAGTTTGCCTTCTGATTATTGAGTTGCAAGAGTTCTTTATGTGTTCTGGATAGAAGTCCTGTGTCAGGTATTTGGATTGTGAATATCATTTTGAATTAATTTTTGTGTATAGAGTGAGGTAAGGGTGGAGGTTCATTTTATGTGACATGGATAGTCAATTGTTCCAGCACTTAGCTGGACTGTGCCTGGAATCTGCTCTATTTTTGGCTTCCTATTATGTGAAATAAATATTATTAATTTATGCCAAAAATATCTGCATATATTAATTCCTATGACCACCTCCCAGTTTTTCATCTAACATTTCTACTCAGAGCAACAGGAGAAGGCATAGGGGAAATTACCTAAGTGTGTAAGGCTCTGCAACTACACACACACACACACACACACACGGGGAGTGAGGGGGAGAGAGAGAAAGACACACACACACACACACCCCACAGAGATTGATTTTCTCATTCTTGTTTACCCAGGTGCAATGACATATGTCATCATCACAGTTCACAGCAACCAGTGACAAAATTAGTTTAAATCAAAAATTAAATCCCAAACACATCTTTCTCACTTCCTTTAGCTCTGGCACATTTTACCCTGCTGACTCTAGTTCCTTTTCTAATTCTGTAATGTAAGCCTTTATCGTCTCCTGCTGGGTGCACCATAACCACCTTCCTGGCCTTTTCTCTCCTAAATCAATCCTGCCAGACTACTTTTTTTTTCAGTGCTGTTTTCCCTAAATTGTTCCTAAGCTCAGACCTCCACAATGTCTTGTTCTCTAACCTCATCAGGTTCAGACTATTCTGCCTGGCTCTCAAGACCCCACCGCTTCTATCTTCCCAAAAGGCTGGCATCCTCACTTTTCCATAGACAGCCTGTATTCATTCCTGCCTCTGTGCTTTTCATTCATGCCATTCTCCTTTACAAAGCCTTCTGTGAGCTCTCTAGCCTCATCACCTTTTTTAAATTGTGAATTACTGCTGCATAATCCAGTCAGCCTCTGTCTTTTCTTATATTCACTCTTATTGAATGTGTTCATCTTGTCTCCCCAACCGGGATAGTGGCTATGTGAGTGTAAGGACTCTACCTCATATTCTTCTCTCCCCTGCAATGCTGAGCACATAAATGCTTTTCTGGATTATTTCAGTGTTGTTTTTTCTTTCACTCGCTGATTAGAGTGAATGTCAATTTGAAGTAAAAAGAAAAGACACTTTTTACTTTTAGAGTTCCCTTTCCATCTCTGCGGTTGGCTTTGGTAGCTTTGTGCTCCTGGAAGGAAGAACGATTTCTATGGGAGGAACACTATGGCAACTCCACCCCCAACTTCTTGATTATCTCCACAGGTTTGGAGGCGGATGGGAGGCCAATATTCTCTAATTCCAGGCCAGAAGTGAATCAGGAAGCAAGAGACAGATGGCTGGAGAGGAGTATTCTCTTTCTTAGACATCAGGAAAAGCCAAGCAACTGACCCCTCATTTAACCCTTGGTTGCCCCAGCAAAGACGAGGACCACTGTCTCCAAAGGAGATGCAGGCACTGCTGTTCCCTAGCTTTAACCAAGTGAAGGGAGAAACTTAGTTGGGAAAATATTTTTAGAAATGATTACTTTAAAATTGCACATAGGAAATACGCAAGGAGAAAAGTATGCAAGAAAATGCACTCTTACTTTCCATTTTCTATCCCCATTGCCAATAAAAGAGGCCCTCCCTGCGCTCTCACCTTGCAGTTGAGCCATGAAGGACAAGATTCTGCAGGTGACCCCCAGTACCTCCCTATAGAGCTGGGGAGAGAGTGGTGTTAATTCCTCACACGTGGCCCCATGCACATACACACACACACAATCAGTCTCCTTGGCTTTGTCTTTCCTTATCCTTTTTCAAAAAAATTTCCAGTCTGATATCATCAGTGATTTCATCTGTTCTGTCCATGTCTCAGAAGGACTGACCCTTGGGTTTAATCCTTGCTGGCGAGGAATTTTAGCTGTTCAATAGTGTAACAGCTGTGCCTGGGGGCCATGAATCACTCATGATTTTCAGTAATCTTTATAACAAACTTCCAATGGCGTTAAATTCAGTGTTTACATGTATGAAGTCTCAACCTGTGAAGAAAAAAAAAGGCTGTAAATACAATGCTTTCAAAGGAAAGTAGTGATTAGTAATTGACTGTCATCAACTTTGTTTTGCTCTGTGGATTACTTCAGCTAGAATTTCTGGTGCTGCAGAAAACTAGTTGAGAAAATAACAATCCTTTACGAGCGATTTCAGGTTTTCTTACCATTTTGCAACCTTCTGCTTTAATTTGTTTTCCATTAGTACATGCTCAAGTGTAGCTTAAAGAAAGAGCACTAAGCTGGAAGTGGGAGACTGAAAATGTTCCAGCTTTGCCATCGTCTCACTCTGTGACTACGGGCAGATCATTTTCCTTCTCTGCCTCAGTTTCCTGATCTGTAAAAGGAGGGGCTTAAACAGGATAGCCTTGAAGCGTCCCTCCAGCTTTGACGTTTTGCCATTGCAATCAAATATGCCATTTTGATGGATTTTTTTAAAACAAAAAATGGAATTTGTAACACTGGCATTAGCTGTTTTTTTTTTCTTCTTCTTTCTTTTCTCTCAATAATAAGCCTCAGAGGTGGGATTTCAAAATTAGAATTTCCTACAAGCTGCAGCCATAATGATAGAACCATCACAGGAGTACTATTAGAGTTAATATTCTTCTCTGTATATATCTAGAGAAGCAAATAACGTTTGAAGATCTTTTTGCTGTTTCTCACTGGGTTCTTTATCCAGAGGTGTTTATGTAACTAATGTGTCTTAGCGGTAAGAAAAATGGAAATGCCATGAGTGAAAGAAAACAAAGCCCCCTCCTTTTATCTTTGTCCCAGTCTGTCTTTGTGATTGTTTCTCGGCTAACCACCTGTGTTTTACTGCTCAGGGAGCTCAGCATATATCGCCCGCACTCATTCACTGCTAATAGCAGCTGCTAATAGCCTTCCATCTCCTGTCAGGGCTGTCACAGTTGATTTTTTTTTTTTTTAACATATCTATGAGTTCCATCAGGTTTAACAGCTGAAAATCCAGCTCATTAAGAAGCACCCTAAGTATTTCACAGTGAGCTAGTTTTCCAACCCCAGGCTTGAGTACGGAATCTGGTGAAAGGGAGTCTAGATATGGATCAAATAAGAACCTGGAGCTTTATGCCCAGAAATTTGAGAGGAGAAAGGGAGTTAAACAGTAAATAGGATACCTTAAGGGATGGGATGTGTGTTTAGTTTGGCAAAAATACCTGATGACCTCATGCACTCCTTCAAAGTCCACGCAGGTACTTTAATATACTGCCATGTGCATAAAAGCAGCTCCAGAACGGTGAGAGGTTTGTTAACATTCATCTCTTCATTCATTTTTGCAGGTAACACTCTGGGCTCTGTTGCTCTTTGTGCAGATTGGACAAAGAAAAGTCTTAAAATGGTTTCCTGCTGTATTTGTCTGCTCTGTTTCAGTCTTTTCTGCAATTCCCTACTCACCTCTCCAAGTTTGTTAATACTGTGGTGCCCCAAGGCTTAGTCCTCGAACTTCGTTTCTTCTCTAGCTACACCTGTGCCATTTGTGATTTCATCTAGTATTGTGTATTCAAATATCATCAATATGCTAACAACTCTCAAACCCATGTCTCTAGCATGGACCTCTCCTCTAAACTCCAGGATTATATATCTAACTGCCTACTTTCCATTTGCACTTGAATTGGTAGTCGATGTCTCAAACTTAACATGTTAAAAAACTGAAGTTATTTCTCAAATCTGTTCATCTTATAGTCTTCCCCATCTCAGGTAGTGGATGCCCCTCCTTCCAATTGCTCAGGCTGAGAACTTTGGAGTTGTTCTTAACTACTCTGTCTCTCTTACACCTCACAACCAATCCATCAGGAAATTCTGTTGGCTCCATGTTAAAAATATATCCCGCATTTGACAACTTTTGACCTCTACTGCTATCGCCCCAAAGCCATGATCATCTCTCCTTTGGATTATTGCAATATCCTCCTCACTGGTGTTCTTGTTTCCTCCTCTGCCCCCTGTAACACTGTATTCTCTGTTTTTCTTTCTTTTATTTTATTATTTTTGAGACAGAGTCTCACTCTGTCGCCCAGGCTGGAGTGCAATGGCACGATCTCAGCTCACTGCAACTTCTGCCTCCTGGGTTCAAGCCATTCTCCTGCCTCAGTCTCCCAAGTATCTGGGACTACAGGCGCCTGCCACCATGCCTGGCTAATTTTTTGTATGTTTAGTAGAGATGAGGTTTCGCCATGTTGGACAGGCTGGTCTCAAACTCTTGGCCTCAAACCATCCACCTGCCTCGGCCTCCCAAAGTGCTGGGATTACAGGCATGAGCCATGGTGCCCAGCCAACACTATATTCTCAATGCGCTTTCACAGTAATGGAATTCTTTTAATGGGTAGGCATGTTACTTCTCTGCTCAAAGCCCAACCCCCTGCCCCACAAGTCTCATTTAACTTTGAGTATAAGCTAAAGGTCTTCAGGGTCCATAAGGCCTGATATAATCTGCTTCCTCCCTTCAGTTAACTCTCTGATTTTATTTTTTAATAATGTCCCCCTTACTCTGCTCCAGCAACCCTGGCCTCCTTTATGTTCCTCAGACACACCAGGCACATTCTTGTCTCAGAGCCTTTGTGTTTGCTCTTCCCTGTGCAGGAATGCCCTTCCCCTGTTACCATGGCTCATTCTCTCATCTTCTTTAGGTCTAGTCCCTGCCTTAGAGTTTACATAGCAATTATCACAATCTACATATATAAATTCTATATTAGTATATATTATTATAATTGGTATATATAATTACATATTAGTATAT
>NW_026652282.1:111157505-111181575 GCF_009828535.3 Hylobates moloch
ACAGGAAAACATTTTTTTTTTTTTTTTTTTCAGACAGATTCACTCACTCTGTCGCCCAGATTGGAGTGTAGTGGAGGGATCTCGGCTTACTGCAACCTCTGCCTCAAGCAATTCTCCTGCCTCAGCCTCCCAAGTAGCTTGGATTACAGGTGCCCGCCACCACGCCTGGCTAATTTTTGTATTTTTAGTAGAGACGGCGGGGGGGGGGGGGGCTCACCATGTTGGCCAGGCTGGTCTCGAACTCCTGACCTCAAGTGATCTGCCTGCCTCGGCCTCCCAAAGCACTGGGATCACTGCTCCCGGCCCACAAAAACATTTTTTAAAATGTGAGTAAGGTCATGAACTTTGGTTGAATCACAATCATACCTTTTATTGAGAACTCACTGTGGGCCAAGCACTGGTTGAGCAATTTGCAGACGCTATCTTGTTCACTCTTTCCTACCATTCTGTGAGGTAGGTACTATTTCTTCTTAATTTTGCCTATAAGGAAATTGAAGCTCTCATTGTGTCCATGTAACTCACCTGAAGACACACAGACAGAGACTTTGAGCATCATGACTACCTAATAGGTGCTCAGCAGATGGTAGCAATTGTGGGAGAAAATGAAGCCATATCTACATGATGTACCATCTAAGACAGCTGAGAATCCCAAGGGCTCACACAGTTCTACTGGGCGAGTTAAAAGTTCTCACACATTTATGCTATCTTTTCAAATAATACAGTTTATTCTGCCTTATATGAAAAGCATACATTTTTGGGCCAAAATTAAAAAGAAAACTCTATATAACTTGAATGCAGATGTGTCTTTAATTTTCTATGAAAAATAACTTTCATTTGCATTGAAGACATCTAACAAGCAACTTGGTAATAATAAAGTCAGAATTAGAGATGTCAGAGGACTAGGGAAGGAGATAAAAAAATCATTTGTAAAACAAAAGAAACCTTCCATTCATTATTATATTGAAGAAACACTAACTACTGTATCTCATAAACATAACAAAACAGCAATATTTCAAAATTCTGGAGGAACAACAGAACCATAAATAGCACTGAGACTTTGTAGGAAAAAGCAGCTTCATTAATAGATTTCTATGATGGATGAAAAGGTTTGTGAGAGATGGTGTGTGCCACAATTTGATTGTGTAATATAATGTATATTCATATCTATATATCTATGCTTATCTATATATAGATATATATGAGAGAGATCTGTTTATTTTAAGGAATTGGCTCTTGCAATTATGGGGGCTGGCAAGTTAGAGATTTGTAGGGCAGGCCAGCAGGCTGGAAGTTCTGGCAGGAGTTGGATGTTGCAGTTTTGAGTCCAAAGGCAGTCTTGACGCAGAATTCCCTCCTCAGGGGACTTCAGTCTTTTCTCTTAAGGCCTTCAGCTGATCAGATGAGGTCCACCCACATTATAATGGGTAATCTGTTTTACTCAAAGTCTCCTGGCTGAAATGTTAATCACATTTAAAATACACCTTCACAGCAATATCTAGACTGGTGTTTGACCAAGCAACTGGGCACTATAGCCTAGCCAAGTTGCCACACAAAATTAACCATAACAACTAGTATATTCAAGCAAACTGGGAGGAGTATACCTATACTAAACTGGCAGGAGTAACAGAAACAGACAATCTGCAATGTAAGTTGATTAAGTGAAGGAGAGTAAGGTGTTTAGGTGTGGCAGCTATTGCTTTAAAATTTTTCTTTAATGTATTAATATCATGGTAAGGAGTTTGATTTTTTCTTTTATTTTTTAAGTTCCGGGGTACATGTGCAGGATGTGCAGGTTTGTTACATAGGTGAACGTGTGCCATGGTGGTTTGCTGCACCTCAACCCATCACCTAGGTATTAAACCCCACATGCATTAGCTCTTTTTCCTACTGCTCTCCCCTAAAAATTAATTTAATTTATTTAAACAAGAAATAAGTGTAAGCGGAAAGTTTCCCTTGATTTCATAGATATTATTAAAATTAGGTATTCCAAGAGCCCAAGACTGATGAATCAAAGCCTTCCGTAGCATTGATGAGAGATGCATCAGTGAGCAAGCTAGTGTAAAATTAACCCTAGCTTCCTGCTGGTGCCACAGCAGGGTGCTTGAGGGGGAAGCCAGTTTTCAGCCTGAATGGGCTGCTGTGGAACCCTGTTTCCAGTTGTCAAGGCAGACTTGGCATCTTTTTCCAACATCCTAGTAACCCAAAGGAAGGAATTGAGATAACTACTAATGGATTACTTAGAGCGTAAGTCATTAAAAACAGGACACAAAACTGAGGTATAAAAAGGAATATTTATCTTTTAAAAATACAACTTTGAACACTACTGGCATCTCATTTACAAAGTATTTTCGTGAAACACTCTCCATTGGCTTTGCTTACTCAGCACGTTCTTTTATCTTCAACTGAGACTCAAGGGAGGGTATGATTGCATTATTATAAATACCACAACCACCACCACACACAGTAAAGACCATCTCTGCCTCAGGACATTCGCCCCAAACCTCCATCCTCTCCGTTTCCTTTCCACCAAGCAGAAGTTTCTGAATGGTCCACTCACATGCTGCCATTGCGATTTGCCGATCGGCACTACCAAGGTGTCTCTGGCAATTCGCACTCCAGGTGGAGCTGACCTATTTGTAGAAAGCCTCACAAACCCTAGCTCATTATTTATTCATTGATTCATTACTATTAATACTTATATCAAGTCTTTGCAAACATTCAGCATGAAGTAAACATAGTATTTACAGCAGTACATGGTTTGCAATTCAACACACTGACAACAGAAGCAAAGGGACCAACAGACTGTAAGAAGGCCAGAGGGGAAAGAATATTAATATAAATCCCTTCTGCCACTGTGTGCGTGCGTGCGTGTGTTTGTGCGTGTGTGCCCACACATGAGCATATTTTAATTCACAGAAAACTGAACATGCCCTCCTTTAAAAGCAGACTATTTACAAGTGATTCTGAATAGCACGAACACATGCCAGTCATACTGGATACTTGCTTTCTGCAAACACATCTAGATGTACTTTTTACAATTCTGAAACAGATCTTCAATGTGATATGTTAGAGAAAATAACTTTGGAACATTTGTCAACTTTTGGTTCATAGTAATTTTGCAAAAAGCCACAAACCATGCTTTGTCGTTTAAAAGGTGAACCTGGTCAGGCACCTTCTAGAAGACATTGATGTGTTATTTATTTACTGGTCTACTGGGGATTGGAAAGACAATGGCAGTTACACAGAGGACTTAGTGCTGCTCTCATGCCTTTCACCAGTAACAACATTAATGTAAAGAGAAGTTTAGAAACACAAATCACATACAAATCATCAAAACATTTCAGTTAACAGTGTTTAAAAAAATACCAAAGTCTACAACAGTAGTACAGACACTGAAAACACTCCAAATACTGTTTAGCATCAGGACTTCCGCAATATTGAAAGACAACCAATTGACAGAAAGGGGAGGAAGTTACAGCACTTGCGGTTTGAGGCAATTTCTCTTTAGGGCCTGTAGTTCAAGGTGCTGTCCTAGGATCCTTATTTTAACTCAAAAGATTTTCCAGGAATGAACTGACAAATTCAAAGGAACTTCCACTTGAAAACCATTAAAAATACAAATCACTTTCTATGCTTGTCCAACACATATTTATCTTCAGGATCCCAAGTTGTTAGGCAAAGAGATTTAGGTCAGCTTCAAGCCCTCGAAGCCACAGAATTTCCATCTCTTTTCCAGGCTGGCTCCAACTCCAGTCATTTCCTGCTTGAAGGTATGCTGGAGTCTACCCATGAGACACTCCACATCGCTGGTGCAGATCTGTGGGACAGAGAGAACATCTCCATTCAAAACCAGTTCTATTTTCCTAATCTTCTTTCCCAGTGTTGCCTACTTTAGAATGTTGATGTGTCTGTGTGTGTGTCGCAGGGGCGTTTAACCTCCTCCTGCTCCTTGCGCATTTGTGTGGGTTGGCAGAGTGGCTTCCAGCCAGCAGCGTTCCTCTGCTGTGACCATCAGACAGGGTCCGCTGAGTTGCTATTGGAAAGAGCTGGGGTCAGTCATGTGGAAAGGCCTGGGTTTGTAAGAAGCTAAATGATGGCTGCTCAGTGCTGGTGATGCTGTGTGCAGGTCCACCGAAGCTGCTGAGCCTTTTGGGAGGGGAGGAAGGTAGAAATGGCTGCCACCAGAGCAGAATCCCTCACAAATGCGTTAGTTCATAATGGAGAAGTAACAGGAATGGGGAAAGCTCTGGGTTCATACTTCTCTGCATTGTCTTTCTCTCCCCATTTCTCTCTCTCTCTCTCTCTCTCTCACACACACACACAGACACACAGACACACACACACACACCCCTCAATACGAAAACAAAAACAAATCTGTGGACTCCTTTAGGACTTGTTTTAGGTGGTCATCTTCACATTAGTAGAGTCAGTAAGTTACCCTCCTCACTATGAGCCTTGGCACCAGGGCTTGGGTAAAGAGCAGCAGGGGATCCCGAAAGACACCCAGAGTTGGCGTCACAATGAATATCCCCGAAGCTGGAGGGAGCCCCGATTCTGTTGGTATCACCTCAGCCTCTCTTTGGGAGGCCCTGGCACTACTCTGGCGGGAAGTTGTTAAGGGGGAGCTAGGCCTAGGCTAGGAGGGCAGTTATGCCTTCTTCCTAGTGCTGGCAGTAGACTGTATCCAGTCAAGTGAACGAAGCACATTCCAGGGTATCATATAGAGTTGAATCCACATTTCAGAAAACATAGATAATGTATATAGATGTATACATTTAATACAGGTACAGCACACTTGCAGGAAAGGGTCTGAAATATGTGCCAAACTGTTAACAGTGGTTATCCTTGAGCAGTGGGATTGTGGGTGGTAACTTTCACTTTCCCTTTACTAGATTTCTATACTGCTTACATTTTTAAGATAATGTGCATGTATTATTTTTGTAAATTAAAAAAGAAGCAGATGGTTTTTACTGACACATAGTTCAATTTCATACCATTGCAATGGACTACTTGGTCCTAGTATTCACATTCCATCCTCCCCTTCACTGCCAAATGGGCTATTTAATTGCAGAATAGCATCACTTCCCAGAGGGAAATGAGGGGGGAGTGCTAGCTAGAATGAAAGCAAATGCCACTGAAGAGGATGTATCACCACAGCTGGGATAATAAGATTCCCAAGTGGGCCACTGCCTTTGTTAAGAGGACATATGCTTAAATGACTTAACATTTTGGACAGCACCTATATTCAATGGCACTTCTCAAAAGGCCCAGATCCTATGAAATAGGCAGTACAATTTATGGGCACATTTCACTGAATGCTGCTTCTGGAAAAAAAAAAAAAACGTATCCTGAGCTGATTCATTCTGAGGAGTCAAGAGTCCCCTCCTGCATCTTAGAGGCATCCTTGATTTCCTAGGGAATTAGCACTTACCCCTGCTCCAGATGCCCCAGGAGTTCCCCCAAAGGATAGCATCCAGAGAAGGAAATGGACCATGAGATCATCTGTGAGCAAATATTCAGTCTGTGTTACAGAGGCTCTCAGCTCATTGCTCTATCTTTTTTTTTTTTTGGCCCCTGCCTCCCTTGTTTTGTAATAGACAATAGCAGGGGTGATGGTGGGAGAGGTGGATGGACTAAGACTTCCCATTTTGAAAATGAACATTGGCTAATGGCTAAAAACCAGGGACAAAAGTTTGATGGGGCTGGGTACAGTGGCTCATGCCTGTAATCCCAGCACTTTGGGAGGCCGAGGTGGGCGGCTTGCTTGAGTCCAGGAGTTCAAGGCCAGCCTGGGCAACACGGCAAAATCCTGTTTCTATAAAAAATACAAAAATTAGCCAGGCATGGTGGCATGCGTCTGTAGTCCCAGCTACTCAGGAGGCTGAGGTGGGAGGATTACTTGAGCCCAGGAGGTTGAGGCTACAGTGAGCTGTGATCTCACAAATGCACTCCAGCCTGGGCAACAGAGTGAGACCCTGTCTCAAAAAAAAAAAAAGGTCGGTGGGTAAGAAAGCTGATATGGGTTGGTTTGCAGCTTATAGGTAAATTAAGAGAGGAAAAGTCTTCTAAGATATATGTTGGAAAAAGCATGGTCTACTTATTCAAGTTTGCCTGAGACTGCCCTGGTTTTAACATCGAAAATCTCAAGTCCCAGGAAACCCTTCAGTCTCCAGCAAACCAGGACACATGGGTCATCCCACTTGCAAAGGGGAAGCTCTGCACTGAATCACAGTGAGAGAGCAGGTGAGGGAAACTTCCTGAAAGCAGTAACTAATGACCTATTTATGCTTGAGGAGAGTCAGGTCACCTGTTAACAAAGAACCCCACATCCCCTCGCATCCCCATTTTAGTCCCCCATATACCTTATTATCAAGACGGTGCAAGTAGGAACAGATGTATTCAATGCTTGCTCCAAATGGGTGAACATGAAGGAATGTGGAGATAATCCCTACAGAGACAAGAGCATGGAGGTTATATCTGAGCCTTGTATTTCTCTTCCACATGACAGTGAATAGCAAGAGCTGACTCATATGTACAACAGAAATATACTGGACACTATTCTAAGTTTACACGTATTTTACTCATTTAATCTTTATAATAATCCCGTGAGGTGTGTATTGTCATCCCCAGTTCACAGCTGAGGACACAGATGCACTAAAAGTGTAAGCAACTTGTCCAAGGTCACACAGCTGGTAAGTGGCAGTGCTGGTATTTGAACCCAGACAGTCACATACTGCCTCTTACTGTGCTGTATCACATGTAGAAAAGCTGGCATTTGAGGAGTCACTTTCATTACTTGTGATGGCTAAACACCATCTGAATTCAAGGATTTTACAATGAATTTACATTGTGCTGGGCTTTTGCAGTTCCTTCAGTCTTTAAATTAGACTTTAGCCTCTTAGGTGTTAATAATGCCTTGCTGTTGTGGTAAACGTACAAATCATGTACTTTCCTGATTAACCCTGTGCCTCTCACAAGAAAGTGTGCTGATTGTATCTGGGTATTATTTTGTGAATAGCTCTGTTAAAGAAAAGCCAAACATTTCATTCACGGCTAACTCAAGTGGTCACTAGCATTCCGTGCTTAGAGCCTCGAATCTGTTTGTGTAACAGAATTCTTATAGCAGTTTACAGCCTCCAAGAATGCCCCTGATTTCCACTTAGCCTGACTCTGGGGTGGCTGGCAGCTTCACATGCTGCCTTGATTGTTCTGGCCATTAGGTTAATTGTTCTAATACTTCTTTCTCTGGAAACAGGTGGAAAATAAAATTTTCAAAAGTATAATATTTCTTTCTTTCAATTTTTTTTTGCGTTCACCTCCTTTCATAAGATCTTAAGTGCATGAAATAGACCCAGAATTGAGTTTGTTGAAAATGGTCAGGAAATAAAAGCAAAATTTGATTTGGTTTCTGAACCACAATTTGTCTGTTCCTTTAAGAGGCTGACAAAGACTAGCACAGGTTTAAATTGTAGTTTGAAGTTCAGTCAAAGGGGTAAGTTGGGGAAGGGTTCCAGAAGGAACTGATGGCAGGGCTCAAAATCTGTTCAAAAGGGATGCTATTACTTAGAACGTTACTTTATTCTTAAATGACTAGGTAAATTGAATTTCTAAACACTGATTCTGGCTGAGAAACTTAAATTCTGAAGAAGACATTCCATGTTTGAAGAAATTCTAGATGTCCTGGCCAAGAAAGACTGTCAAATGCCAAGAAATAACTTCAGAGGTTTAAAAACATTAAGCGATTTTGTGGGTTCACACCCAAAAAGCTGGTTGAAAAAATAGATTTTCCTTTCTCTCTGCCAGCCCAAGACTACCTTCTTGAAAAAACAAAACAAGAAACACTTATTTTAAGAATCTTTTTTTCTAGGACTATCCATTCACAGAGGCTTCCTTCTATCCCCAGCATTTCTCTGACAGGTCTCCCTGTTGCCATGCCAATTTGTTAAGAACTTGGAGTTGGAAGACGTTAATAAGTTGTAATAAGTTGTCACTTTTCTTGAAGATTCAATGGCAGGTCCCCCTGTGCATCTTTATTAACATATCAAAGTGTTCAATCTCAGGATAATATCCATTACCAAAGGAGGCGGAGATATCTTAAAAATATGCAGAAGCCAGTCAGTGTGGAGGGCTTTTGAGACTAGAGTGGGGCTACTGTATAGCTCGGCTTCCTAGATGGCAGCTGGGATTATCTGCTGTGGCCCAAGACCAGTCACTCTTAAATGATTCGCCCCTCTTAAATATTTTAGAGCGTCAATCTGCCACTGTTCTCCAAATGGAATATAAAGTTAGCCAGCATTTGCGAATGGTGCTGTGAATTGTAATATGTTTTCTACTTACTGAGGGCTTACTATGGGCCAGGCACTATGCTAAGTGATTTAGGTGAGTTATTGTATTTAATACTCACAACTGCCCTTTCGGGTCGGTAATATTATGCCCATTTTGCAGGTGGAGGAACTGAAGCTCAGAGAAGAAATGGTGGGGTCAAGATGGGAAGCCAGGTCTGTCTGATTCTTTAACCATTTGTGCCATCTTGCCTCTCTGAATGAATTTTTACAGAGAGCAATGCTAGCATGGACCTCATCAAAGCCCACTAGTGTCCAACACACCAGTTTCCTGAGTCATCTGCCACTGTGATATAATAAAAAAATTAATATCTGGTCTTTGTACCTGGTCCCCGGGGCACACAGCTCCTAAAACCTTTGGAATTTCTGGAGTGATAAGAGTTAAGATGAGTGGTAGCTGGGGGCCCCTTATAGCTTTAGAATTGAGGCTGGCCATCAGAAAGACTTAGGCATGATTAGAGAGTTGGAATATTAGGGAGGAGAGAGTGGCTGGAGATGGAGCTAATCACCAATAGCCAGTGATTTCATCAATCATGCCTATATAATGAAGCCTCCATAAGAACTTTGAAACGATGGGGTTTAGAGAGGTTTCTGGTTGGCAAACACATCAAGATGCGCACCCAAAAATGTATAGAAACTCCGCATACCCCTTCCCAGTACCTTGCTCTATACACCTCTTCCATTGTATCCTTTATGCTAAATCAGTGAGTAAGTAAGGCACTTTCCTGAGTTCTGTGAGCCATTCTAGCAAATTATCAAACCTGGGGTGGGTATTGTGGAAACCCCTGACTTTGTAGCCAAATCAGACAGAAGTAGAGGAAACTTGGATACCGTATATTTGAGACTGGCATCTATAGAGAGGGCAGTCTTCCAGGACTGAGCCCTTAAACCCATGGAGTCTAATGTTAAACTCTAACTTTGGGTAGTGAGTGTGAGAACGGAATTCAACTGTAGGACACCTACTTGGTATTGAAGAGTTGGAGATGTGGTGTTGGAAAAGACACCACGTATCTGGTGTCAGGAGGTTAAAACAAACAAACAAACAAACAAACAAACAAACAAACAAACAATCCCTTGTCATTTGGTGTCAGAAGTGCTGTAAACATAGCTTAGACAGTAACCTGGAAAAACTTCAGAGGCCTATACTTGCTCCAGAGGCTCTCTGGAAAAGCTCTCTGCCAAATATGGTCTGCGCTAGCCCCCTGAGTGGACATGAGAGGGCTTATCTATCCCTGCACAGATATTTAAAAAAAATCTACAGTGTGTTTCTCCAGCTGACCCCTCTTAGCTTAGTGCTTGTACTGACATGTTGACTACTTGACATGGCAGTGGCTACAAGGAGTGTGAGGGGGGCTGGCAGCTGCTGTTAAATTTGGAAATTTGTACTTGTTCTTAACCTATCATCTTCAGAACTCTGAGTTCTTGTGCTGCCATGCTTCATAAATGCTTGGCATGTGCTTATTAATCTTAGGTAAAGCCATCCCCTCCTCCATTGTACCCAGGCATTGTACATGGCATGTGTGCATTAGCTTCCTTACCCACTAGCAGTGCTTCACGTTCAGATTTGATAGGACTGCTGTTCATGGTCTTCTCAAGAGGGTATTCGCTATCCTGGTTTGATGCACACAGCCTAGAAGCACAGCTTTCCTGTGGACACAACATGCTTCTAGGTCAGTTCACTTTATTTGGCAACAGAGTTGGTTTCAATTAACTACACAACAGGTAACTTAACACAGTACCATAAAAACAATACCGTTCAATTTGGATTACTGAATGGGAGAGAAAATAGCATAAATTACAAAAGCATCACAGATATTCCAAAGTTTATTTATAGGGCTCCAAAACATAGAAACATCTAAACATTTACCTTCACCAGTTTTTTTTTCTGCCTTCATCTTGACTTTATACAAGCAATCTGGGCAACTAGACCCAACATTTATGGTATACTAACAAGATGCTAGGCACTGTTAGATAAGTATTATCTCCATTCTACAGATGAGGAAAGTGAGGCTCAGGTAAATTGGCTAAGATCACACTGCAAGGAAGTGGAGCCAGGATTTCATCCCACTGTTAAAAGGACCATTGTTTTTTTTTTAAAAAAGTTTAAGGTCCACACTCTGTTAATGGTAAGTCCCATCTCAATGGACAATCTACATTGGCTACATTGCCAATCCACTGATAGTTAATCAACTGTTAGTTTTTGAACTAAAAATTAGAGCTTACATTCCACTGACAGTTAATCAGCTGTTGGTTTTTGAACTAAAAATTAGAGCTTACATTCCACTGACAGTTAATCAGCTGTTGGTTTTTGAACTAAAAATTAGAGCTTTCATTTACTAGTCTCTCTCTCTCTCTCTCTCTCCGATAAGGACATTATCAGTTAGAATATTCCTGACTTTACAGCAAGAAATGACCATGACAAAAAATAGCATTAGTAATGGACTTCTTTGTTGTGGAAAGTTCTTCTCTTTCAGAGTGTAGCAGGAAGGGTTCCTAAGAGAAACTCAGGTGAAATCCATGACCAGCAATCAAACTGAAAAATAACTCCAGACCTTTCATGGCTCTTTCTTTCTCTCTTTGGGTAGGGAGAATATCTTTTCTGTTATTATAAATGTGAAGGCAAAGCTTTCAGAAGAAGGAATAAAAGAAATCACTGCTTCTTTTACTGCTGAAAAGAAAATGCTGCTGAAATGCTCCTTGGGGGGCAGATCATGGCTGACTCAGATGCATTTTCACTTCTTCCTTTCCACAAACCCTTAGAAGGGACAGGATTCCTTCTGTTTTCTTTAAAGATGTCTTCAAAGCTTCCAGGATGCTGTCTCCGAATGAAATGAATGGTCTATACTGCAAGACATGTTGTTTTGTGAATTTACAGGCTTCCTGGCTGTAGTCAGAGGGGAACCCTTTCTTGACCTACTCAATCTTTGGCCTTTAGAATCCAATCCAGGCAGCAACCATTACGCCAAGTTTGATTTAAACTACTAGCTCAATTCTAAGCCACGGGCTTCACATCTGCTTCTGACCTCCTTAAAACATTAAATGATATGGTAAGCCGTTTCTTAAGTGTGAGAGTTTAACAGATTGGGGTTGATTTAAGATGTGAAAATATTCTGGGAAATTTTAGCCATCTTGAATAGAACTGCAGCCTTACTTAAACCTGACTTCAATTTTATTATAGCTGGCATTTAAAAAATTAGAAGGTACATTGAAGGGATGCTTATCACCTTGAATTTTACTAGCAGATTTAAAGAGCTTAGTTCTTTCCGCACTAAGACAGACATAAGTCACATTGTTATACTGCAAAACACTGACAATAACTCACCCTGTAGCTTACTGTCAAGAAGCCCAAACAAAAGCAAATAAAAAAAGAGATTCCTCCTTACCAAAACTTATTGCTTTCCTTTCAACTTGAAATTATTTTTGCAGTCTAATGTGATGGTACTTTGCTTCCTAACCTAATTGTGTCAGGTTGAAATATTTGGTCACAAATCAGCTTCCCAGAGAAGATCAGTTTATAATGAACTGTCATGAATTTCTCTAAAAGAAGCTTTGCTTAAAATAACAAGAAAAAACATATTTTGACTCACTGTTTTTTGGATTATCAGTTGGATCTTTTCCCCGTCCTCATCAGCCAACACTTCATGGTCTATTCAGTTTCCAAATGGGAAACACTTGTCCTTAGGCACAATATGGCAAGTTTCTTCCATGCCATTTGACCTCTTACTTCTTTAAATGAAATACTTTACAAAGCAGAAAGCTACTTCCACAAAAAAATGTCCTTAGGTCAAATTGTGATGTCAATCCTGAAGAGTAATTCTAAGCATAAGGTCATGAGCATAACCCCTTGTCTGTCTACAGTCTTCTAGATACATAATCCATTTTATGCAGGAAGCAAAACAGAGCTATGTGGCAGCTCTGGGACATTTTAGAAGCCCCGATGGCATGAGCAAAGTCCTGATAAGTAGAGCAGCTTTGGCGCTTTTCAATGAAATGCTTGATAAATGAATTTCTCTGGGATTATGCTTGTTTCTTTAATAGTGCCCACAAAACTGGAAAGTGAGTTGGTTTTATGAAGTGGAAGAATTAAAAGCACGTTGCAAATGGCCTCTAGAAGAAAACACTTTCAATCATTTGTTTCAACTACACCAAGGTTGCCAGTTCTTAATGGCACTCTAGGGGAAGGCACTGCACTGGTAAACACACTCAGGGCCTGTATGCACTGCATCTTCCTGAGCTGAGAACAGAAGATAAAGAGAATATGCTCTTGAGGAACTGTATCACTGTTGATTTCTGACTCTCGGTCCAAGCTCCTAATCTTCTCTTCCTTTAGAGACATCAAAACAAGGAAGTTCTGGTCAATGGGCTTCCCTTTTCAGAGGATAACTTCAGCTGAGTATTGATGCATCAAGGCGATTGGACAGGTTGACTTTACACACCTTGAATAGAATGGGCACCTGATTCATGGTTGTGATACATGATTCTATCCAGATATTAGACTCTCTGGTCCTCATTGGTGGTTCTTATTGCTGAGAGCTCTCAATTGATAAAGTCCCATCTTGGCTTCTAGCTTTAGAATACTGTGTCTCATTTTTTTTCCCAAGGTTTCCCTCTTCTTGGTATTGGCTATTCCTCTCATCTGCAGCTGCTCATTATTACACTAAATTGACTAGCTGCAAAGAAATGCCAATGTGCTAGCTGCACTTGTGTTTCTTCCTTTAATGAAATGCTCAATTAAAGGTACTTTGTGTCACATGAGTTTTCTATGTTGCTATTTGCTTGACAAGATGAAGCAGGGAAGAGGTGTGCACTCTGGTCGTCTCCAAGAGAGAAGACTGAAGAGTTTTAGGGATGAAGCAACTTCTTATTCATTGAAAGGTGTACACTCCAGAACCCTTAGAAATGCCAAGGACTCATACCTAAAAGCAAAGCCCTTAGTATGAGAATTACCTCCGAGTGGGGCTTTTAATTCGCAATCAGCCAAACATTCCCCATTGATTTCTAGGGTATAACTTCCAGGGCATTTTCACTGTCACTGAAAAGTAGGCAAAGGGACAAGGAAAAAGGTTCACTTAGGGTGCATGTACCTTTTCTTTAAGATTTTCCAACATTTTTTCCACCTGTAACTTGTCATCTTTGAGTTTTTCAAGTTCGGCTTCTTTCTTTTTGTATTCCTCTTGGACTTTGAGTAGATGCTACAAGAAAGACCAAAGACAATCAATTTATGAATTATGGAGCCACACTTCATTTAAAATCCCTGGCTGAAATTAGATATCAGGTGGGCCTGCCTCACTTTCCTCCAGCACACACGACCATTTTTCCATGAAGAGATTGGGCAAATCAAGATATTTTCACTTTACGTTATTTTGTCTGCCTCTCACGAAATTCCTTTGAACTTGTTAATATTTTAGAAAGGTCCTGAGAAACTAATTGATCCAGTCACTTAACTTCTTCCCTATCCTGGCCGGGGGTCAGAGTAGGGTGCAGTTAATACTGTGTGGGCAATGTTTTGATTGCTGCATAGAAGTAAATGTAATGTTGTAAAGCATTCTTGCAAATAACCGTTTGCCAAGTCAAGTACAATTTCTGTGAGGGTAGTAGTAAAGAATCCAAATTTTACACTTGTTAGTTTCCATATAAGTAGGCAGGAAGCTATATTTAGCATTATTAATAATTTCAACAAATAATATTTATTGAGTGCCTAATATGTACTAAGCATTGTGCTAAGGGTTTTACATGCACGGTCTCATTTAAACCTCACAATGACCCTATGTTACTATTATCCCTAAGGCTAGGAGAGGTTAAGTGGCTTCCCTAACGCCATTCAGATAGTCAGTGGCAGAGCTGGGATTTAAAATCAGGTTGGGTGAACCCCAGAGTTCATGTCCTTACACGCCTTATTATACTATACATCTTTTGAGATAAGATGTGAGAAATTTTATCATTTTTTACAAGGCATTTTTTTCAATACAAAATAATCAAAATGAGTGAAATTATTTTTTAAGAGGTAGAGACCTAATTCTCACTGAGGTCTTTGAAATGATGAAATGAAATAAAATTTCATGATTTTCGAATTGCATTTAAGTAGCAGAACTATCCTTATGTGAAATGGTTTGAAAATCAGAGGGGAAAAACAGCAACAACAAAAATGTTTCCAAAGTCTTGCTTTTCAGAGGCTTGCAAAAGACCACTGGAAGGGCTAAAAAGCATGGTACAATGTACGTTGTCAAAGTTCTTTGAAGTGTGGGTGAGGAGGTGCATTTTTTCATAGAAAGATCTCTGATATAATTTACATGTTCTAATTAAACTCCATGGTGATGGTAAAAGGAAGGTGAGCATTACTTCACACATTTTGTTAAGAGAAAAGGTGAAATATTAATGTCATATTACTTGTTGTATAGGAAGACAATGGTGGCAGAAAGAATAACATAGGGTTCCTAGTGCCAGAATAGACTGCTGTTCATGATTTGTAATTTCCAACCAGCAATTAGCTTTGTCCTAGATAATTTCAAGGCATACAGTTAAAAACTATTGCACAATTTAAGATGTAAGGACAATGGCTGGTAGTCTAGCATGACAGAAGACAATAGTGGCCTTACTCAGAGGCACTACTCCTTTACTATAGTGAAAGCAGCTGTTGATATCTTTTAAACTGTAGGATCACTGTGGTGATGGTTACATAAAACTCCTAGATGTTGAACATCTGCTACACTATGTTGTCTGTGAATGCAATCGCAGTTGGGTGCATTTATTTACTTTGCTTTTTACACTTTGAATTATGCACAGGTAAACTCATTCACATAAGTGACTGTTAATACAAAACAAAATAAAAACAAGTTGGTATTATGTGCTCAAAGCATTGATACTTAAAAACCTATAATGTACCTATTTCTACTGAAATCAAGGGTAGATTCCTGCCATTCCTTTTAAAAGGCTGTATTTCTTGGTATTCTATCAACTAGATACTTGTTCATCAGCACTTTTTCATATCTAAATAATTGAGGTTCTTTGTAAAGACCCTGAGGCCCTGTCTAGATCCCTAAGTACCTTCTGAAGCATAAAGAAAAGATTAGATTATGTTCAGTGTAGTCTAATGTTAAATATTTTTCACTGAATGCTCATTCTTTGAAAATTGACAATCCATTGTTATCTCTGTATTAATTGGAATATTTAATTAACCACAACAATAATTCCTTCCTCAGCCATGCCAGATAATATTACATCAAGAAGAATAATAGGTTTGATATTCGATTTGCTTGCAGAGGACCTTTTATAGGTGAGAAGCTGATGCTATTCTACCCAGAAGCTCAGAAAACCAAAATGCCTTTACCTGTTGCATTCCTTGCAGGGCTTGTTGCAGGAGTTTCAGCTGCTGTTCTTTGTTTGGGTCATCTTCTCTGTGGGCTTTGCCTTGTTCTTGCTTGAGCAGTTCTACTTCATTCCGGTAGGCATCGAGCTGCCAACGGAGGCTGTCATTTTCTTCCTTCAGAGCTTCTGCCTGTGATACTAAGGCTAAACAATCAATATAAAATATGAAACCATATATCCAGATTCATTTGTGGTTCATCTGAATACCACAAAAAGGTTGGTTCTTCCTCTTGATGAAGAACTTTAGGTTTGAGTTGGCCATGTCAGCAAGAGATGGACACAGAAGCACACAGGCCTGTTTTTATAAATGAACTAGGATTCTAACACACAAAAGTTCACATCATGTTCCTCATTCTCCACCTCAAATATAACTAAGATATTTCGAGGTAACATCAATTTCTTTTATTTGAAATGTAGGAAATAACAGCCCTGTAATAATAAAATATAGGACCAATTCCCTTGAACCGACAACTGCCTACACAATAATGTTGCTGACAGATGTTTTTAAGGAATGCAGCATTGAGAAACTTAACCGCGGAATTTCCTGCTGCTCTGTAGCTTTGTATAAAGAGTCAGATTCTAACTTCAGTTATACTCATTTTATTTTTACTGAAAATGTAAGGGGAAGTAATGAAGAATCAAAGTGGTGCCAGAGGTTAGCAGGCTGGAAAGCAAATGCTGAGGGACATGGTTATGGGAGGCACACAAATATGGGAGCCCGGAAAAAGAAATACAAGGCACAGATGGAGTTGTGTTAGTGAATATGCAATTGCATTTCAAGATTTCTTTCTTTCCTTCCTTCCTTTTTTTTTTCTTTTTTTTTTGACAGAGTTTCACTCGGTCACCTAGGCTAGAGTGCAGTGGTGTGATCTTGGCTCACTGCAACATCCGCCTCCTGGGTTCAAGCAATTCTCCCGCCTCAGCCTCCTGAGTAGCTGGGACTACAGGCGCCCACACCATGCCCGGCTAATTTTTGTATTTTTAGTAGAGACGGGGTTTCGCCATATTGGCCAGGCTGGTCTCAAACTCCTGACCTTGTGATCCGCCTGCCTCAGCCTCCCAATGCCGAGATTACAGGCGTGAGCCACCGCGCCTGGCCCAAGATTTCTTAATATGCACGTTTTCATGTACTTCTTTTAAAATAACTGTTAACAACTTGAAACACACACACACACACACACACACACACACACACACACACACGAATGTAGCATTGACTCGTCTCAAAGAGGAAAGGTAAATGTAAAAACTAAGACATAAGATTTCCAGTCTGGCATGTAAGGACCTTTAGAAGCTGCCACTCTGTCTTAATAACAAGTAAAAAGCTAAACAATGTGAAAAATCAACAACTCTTTTTACATTTGTCAGAGAAGTGAGGTTACAGGGCAAACAGCTGCCCCCAAAACAAAACTGGAGATACAGACAGGTGAATATAGAGAATCACAATTTACTGGACCAAAAACCCATGAGCAGAAACCTCCATGGGACCCAGTCCTTGGGTAGGAAAACCTGAGGTGTAATTAACAAATTGCTGGAGGCTCAGTGTGGACAAGTCTGTGAAATTAGCTGGGCGTGGTGGTGTGTGCCTGTAATCCCAGCTACTCAGGAGGCTGAGGCAGGAGAATCACTTGAACCTGGGAGGTGGAAGTTGCAGTGAGCTGAGGTCGCGCCACTGCACTCCAGCCTGAGTGACAGGGTGAGACTCGGTCTTGGAAAAAACAAACAAACAAAAAACAACTCTAGGAAGACCCAGTCATTGGACAGCTCCCACACATTCGTAAGTTTTACCTCCAGGAGATATACCAGTTCCTTACAGTGAATATCAGAGAAAAATCTCCTCATGTTTCTGGCAGGGGAAGGGGAAAAGGAACAATTTTGAAATTGGAGACCATCCTGGTCTTCTTCACAAGGCCTGCCCTCAGGAAAAACTATTTTACCAGAGCCTCACCTGCTGGGGTTTTAGAAGAACTTAACAGACCTGGGGGAAGATAAATGTCCAACTCCAGCCCCCTCCAGCAATCCTGTCCCATCAAAGGGGTGTGTGTGTCGGGGGGGGGGGAGGGTGATGGTGGTGGGAGTGGGATAAAACTGAGAAGCACTGGTGAAGTTCACAGTTCAGGGACACAGGTTCACCAAAAGACTGAGACCTAATCATAGAACTAGAGAATGCTTTCCCTTCCTCCACACCTTACCACAATATTACTAAAGGGCTACTTATGAGAGTTTCTTTCACCTAGTACATCATGTCCAGATTTTAACGAAAAATTACAAAGGAATACTAAACAGTAGAAAACACAGTTTTAAGAGATACAGCAAACACCAGAACCAGACTCAGATATAGAACAGATGCTGGAATTATCAGACTGGGAATTTTTTTTTTAAAAAACTATGATTAATATGCAATGGTCTTTAAAGAAAAAATTAGACAACATACAAGAACAGATGGATAATAAGAGCATAAAGAAGAAATTCAAAGAAAGAATAAAATTAAATATTAGAGATCAAAAACACTAGTAGAAATGAAGAATGCCTTTGATGGGGTAATTATTAGACTGGACATAACTAAGGAAATAATCCCTGAGCTTGAGGATATGACAATAGAAATTTCCAAAACTGAAAACCTGTCTTAGTCCGTTTTAACTGCTATAACCAAATACCACAAACTGGGTAGCTTATGAACAACAGTAATTTATTTCTCACAATTCTGGAAGCTCAGAGGTCCAAGATCAAGGTGCCAGTATCTTCAGTGTCTAGTGAGGGCCTATTTCCTAGTTCATAGATGGTGCCTTCTACCTGTGTCCTCACATTAGGAAGGGACAAGCGGCTCTTTGGGGTCTCTTTTTGTAAGTGTACTAATCCCATTCATGAGGGCTCTGCCCTTATGACCTAATCACCTCCCAAGGGCCTCACCTCCTAATAGCACATTGCTGATTAAGTTTCAACATGAATTTTTGGGGATACATACATTCAGACCATAGCAAAAACAAAAAGAAAAAAACAACAGATGCTGGCGAGGTTGTGGAGAAAAAGGAACGCTTTTACACTGTTGGTGGGAGTGTAAATTACTTCAACGACTGTGGAAGACAGTGTGGTGAATCCTCAAAGACCTAGATCCAGAAATACCACTTGACCCAGCAATCCCATTACTGGGTATACACCCAAAGGAATATAAATCATTCTATTATAAAGACACATGCATGAGTATGTTCACTGCAGCACTATTCACAATAGCAAAGACATGGAATCAACCCAAATGCCCATCAATGATAGACTGGATAAAGAAAATGTGGTACATATACACCATAGAATACTATGCAGCTATTTAAAGGAATGAGGACATGTCCTTTGCAGGGACATGGATGGAGCTGGAAGTCATTATCCTCAGCAAACTAACGCAGGAACAGAAAACCAAATACTACATGTTCTCACTTATAAGTGGGAGCTGAATGATGAGAACATATGGACACATGTGAGGGAACAACACACGCTGGGGCTTGTTGGAGGGCAGGGGCTGGGAGGAGGGAGAGCATTAGGAAAAATAGCTAATGCACACTGGGCTTATTACCTAAGTGATGAGGTGATCTGTGCAGCAAACCACACTGGCACGCATTTAGCTATGTGACAAACCTGCACATCCTGCACATATACCCCTGAACTTTAAAGTTGAAAATAAAAAAAATACTGAAAAAAGTACATAACAGAATATCCAGAACTATAGGACCACTATAAAAGTGGAAACGTGTAATGGAAATACCTGGAAGGAGAAGAAAGAAAGAAACAGAAGCAATATTTGAAGCAATAACGACTGAGAATTTCTCCGAAATTAATGTCAGACACCAAACCATAGATCCAGGAAGTTCAGAGAACACGAGACAGGACACCAAAAACCCCTTCAGCCTATGCATATCATATTCAAACTTAAGAAAATCAAAATAAAGAAAAAATCTTGAAAGAAACCACAAGGGAAACAAACACCTTACCTATAGAGGAGCACAAGTAAACATTATATCTGACTTCTTTTCAGAAATTGTGCAAATAAAAAGTGGAATAAAATATTTACGGAGTTAAGAGAAAAAAAAATCAACATCCTAGAATTCTGCACCCTGTGAAATCTGGATCTACATAAAGAAAGGAAGAGCATCAAAGAATGAAAAAATGAATGTAAAATAAAAACTTTTGGCTGGGTGCAGTGGCTCATACCTGTAATCCCAGCACTTTGGGAGGCTGAGGTGGGCAGATCATGAGGTCAGGAGTTCGAGACCAGCCTGGCCAACATGGTGAAACCCCGTGTCTACTAAAAATACAAAAATTAGCTGGGCATTGTGGTGGGTGCCTGTAATCCCAGCTACTCAGGAGGCTGAGGCAGGATAATCGTTTGAATCCGGGAGGTGGAGGTTGCAGTGAGCTGAGATTGTGCCATTGCACTCCATCCTGGGCAACAAGAGTGAAACTCCACCCCCCCCCCCAAAAAAAGAATTATGCTAAATCTACTCTTCCTGTGCTTTAGAAATGGAACAACAAAGTCTGGGTGACAGCACATCTGTTGACAGCATGGCTTACCAAATATTTTAAGCCCACTATTGAGACCTACTACTCAGAAAAGAATATTCCTTTCAAAATATTACTTCTGTTGACAATGCACCTAGTCACCCAAGAATATTGATGGAGAAGTACAAGGAGATAAATGTTGTCTTCACACCTATTAACACAACATTCATTCTGTAGCCTGTGGATCAATAAGTCATTCTGACTTTCAAGTCTTATTATTTTAAAAAATCATTTCATAAGGCTATAGTTGCCATAGATAGTGGTTCCTCTGATGGATCTGTGTAAAGTAGATTGGAAACCTTCTGGAAAGGATTCATGATGCCATTAAGAATGTTCATAATTCAGGGGAGGAGGTCAAAGTATCAACGTTAACAGGAGTTTGGGAGTTGACTTCAACTCTCATTGATGAATTTCAGGAGTTCAAGACTTCAGTGGAGGAAGTAATAGCAGACGTGGTGGGAATATCAAGACACCTAGAATTAGAAGTGGAGCCTAAAGATATGGATTGAATTGCTGGAGCCTCCTGATAAAAATTTAATGAACAAGGAGTTGCTTCCTATGGATGAGCAAAGAAAATGGCTTCTTGAGATGGAATCTATTCCTGATGAAGATGCTGTGAACATTGTTGAAATGATAACAAATGATTTAGAATATTTTGTAAATTCAGTTGGTAAAGCGGTTATGGGGTTTGAGAGGATTGACTTCGATTTTGAAAAAAGTTCTACTGTGGGTAAAATGCTATCAAACAGCATTACATACTACAGATAAATCTTTAATAAAAAGAAGAGTCAATTGATACAGTATACATTATTGTCTTACTTGAAGAAATTGCCACAGTCACATCAACCTTCAGCAACCTCTAACCTGATCAGTCAGCAGCCAGCCACATAAAGGCAAAATTCTCCCCCAGCAAAAAGATTACAACTTGCTGAAGGCTCAGATGATAGTTAACATATTTTTTTTTAGCAATACCGTCTTTTAAAATTAAGGTATGTAAATTGTTTTTTAGGCATTATGCTTAAAAGACTACAGTATAATGTAGACTTAACTTTTATATGAACTGGGAAACCAAATAATTCATATGGCGTGCTTTATTGCAATATTAGCTTTATTGCAATGGTCTGAAATGGAACCTGTAATATCTGTGAGGTGAGGTATTCCTGTATGTATTTATGCATGCTTATGGACAAGTGAAATAAATGACAGCAATGATACAAGAAATGGAAGGGGAGAATCAGGAGCATTTTGCTATTATAAGATACTTGCAGTACCCATGAAATGGTATAGTGTTATTTGAAAGTGGGGTTGAATTAATTGTAAATGTATATAATCTAGGGCAACCACTAAAAAATGTGAAAAAAAGTATAAATGATATGATGAAGGAGAAAAATGTGGAATAATATAATATGTTCAATTAAAAATACAAAAGGCAGGACAAGTACAGAAGACAAAACTAGAAACAAAAAACAAGGGTAACCAAAAGAAAACAGCAACAAACATGGTAGATATTTATCCAACTATATCAATAATCACTTAAAAATTATTGATCTAAGTACGCCAATTAAAAGACAGATGTCAGTGTGGATTAAAAAATAAGACCTAACCATAGGTTGTCTACAAGAAATCTGCTTTAAATATAAGGGTGCACACAGATTAAAGGGAAATAGATGGAGAAAGATACACCATTTTAACACTAATTAAAAGAAAGTGGAAGTGGCTATATTAATTTCAGACAGAGCTGATTTCAGAGCAATGAAATTTATCAGGGAGTAGGAGGAGCATTGCATACTATTGAAGGGGTTAATACTCCAAGAAGACATTCCAATACTGTTTGTGAGCCTAATAACAGAGCATTAGAATACACAAGTGAATAACTGATACAACTGCAAGGAGAAACACATGAATCTACTATTACAGTTGGAGAGTTTAGCTCACTTCTATCAGAAATGGACAGATCCAGCAAACAGAAATCAGTAATGACACAGTTGAACTCAACACCACCATCAAACCACTGTATATAATTACCATCTATAGACTATTTCATCTAATAAAAGCAGATTACACATTCTTCTCAAGCTCACATGGAAGTTTAACCAAGAGAGACCACATTATGGGCCATAAAGCACACCTTAAAAAGTAAAAGAAGAGAAATTTTACAATGTATGTTCTCAGATCACAGTGGAACTAAATTAGAAATCAGTAACAGAAAGATAGCTGGAAATTCCCCAGATACATGGAGCTTGAACAGTATCCTTACAAGTAACACATAGATTAAAAAAGAAATCTCGAGAAAAATTTACAAGTATTTTAAAATAAATGAAAATGAAAATACAAGTTATTAAAATTTATGAAATGCAGTGAAAGCAGTACTTACGTGGGAAATTTATAGCATTTAATCCATCTATTAGACATAAAGAAAGTTCTAACACTAATAATCTAAGCTTTTATCTTAGGAAACTAAAACAAGAAGAACAAATTAAACAAATCCAAAGTAAGCAGACATCTTGTCAGTTTCTTACAAAACTAAACATACTTTTATCATACCATCCAGCAATCATGCTCCTTAGCATTTATCCAAATGAACTAAAAACTTGTGTCCACACAAAAATCTGCACATGGATGTTTACAGCAGCTTTATTCATAATTGCTAAAAGTTGGAAGCAATCAAGATGTCCTTCAGTAAGTGAATGGATAAATAAACTATGGTACATCCAGACAATGGAATATTATTCAGTGCTAAAAAGAAATGAGCCATCAAGCCATGAAAAGACATGAAATAAAATTAAATGCATATTACTAAGTGAAAAAAGCCAATCTGAAAAGGCTACATACTAAAGGATTACAACTATATAATATTCTGGAAAAGACAAAACCTTTTACTGGAGATAGTAAAAAGATTAGTCATTGCCAGTGATTAGTGAGGAGGAAGGGATGAAAAGGTGGGCCACAGAGGACTTTAGGGCAGTGAAACTATTCTGTATGACACTACAATGGTGGATACGTACCATTTTAAATTTGTCAAAACCCAAAAAACGTGCAAGACCAAGAATGAACCTTAATGTAAACTATAAACTTTAGGTAATGATGATATGTTAATGTAGGTTCATCAATAGTAACAAATTATAATCAATTGTAACAAAATTACCATTTTGGTGAAGGATGTTGATAGTGGGGGATACTGTGCTTCTACAGGGACAGAGATTATCCGGAAACTCTCCACTTTCCGTACAATTTTGCTGTGAACGTAAACTGCTCTAAAAAAGAAACTTATTAATTTAAAAAATGAAGGAAACTTAGGTTACACGTAATTATTTATGGTTTAGGGCACATTTTTCAAGTCCAAAAAATCATAAAGCCTATTTCAAAATATTTAATCAGAAGATTTTCATTCACTCAACAAACATTCATTGAGTACCTTTAGAATGAAAGGTAGAATGAAGTGGAAAGCAAAAAATTGTGTAAGGTTAGACATAAATTAGATAAAAAGGCAAGGCTTTTATTTTGAGCCGTCTCCTCAACCTTATTTTTAATGAGAACCAAATAATTATGGTGGGTTTTCCATAGGTATTAAAGAGGTCAATAACACTAGTTTCAATGTAGTCCAGAAAATACAATTTAGAAAATCAAGTTTCAGGCTTATGATTCCACTAGTTTCTATTGTTTACATGCCAAATTAATGGAAACATTTGTAGTTTATACCTTTTTTGATTACTAACAGAACACAAAACTCAGAAAAAGAGACTTTTTTTACCCTAAAACTTAAAGTATAATAATAATAATAATAATAATAATAATAATAATAATAATAATAAAGG
>NW_026652282.1:111186575-111200972 GCF_009828535.3 Hylobates moloch
CAAAAAAAAAAAAAAAAAAAAAAAGAAGGAATTAAACAATTAAAATTATTGGCTATAAATGGTGAAGGAAGGGTTTATCTAAAGGAATTTCAAAGAGAAGATTCACCCTCTACATAATGAATGGAAAGAACTTGTACATTACAAAGATGAAATATTGCTGTGGTTTGGTTATGATTTATTTTTCTTCAGCAAAACCCATATTGAAATTTTATCCCGAATGTGGTGGTGTTGGGCCTAGTGGGAAGTGTTTGGGTCATAAGGGTGGATCCCTCATGAATAAATTAATGCCCTCCCTGGGAAGGGGGCGGGGGTGCATTCTCACTCTATTGGTTGTTAAAAAGAGCCTGGCCGGGCTTGGTGGCTCATGCTTGTAATCCCAGAACTTTGGGAGGCCGAGGCTGGTGGGTCACGAGGTCAGGAGATTGAGACCATTCTGGCCAACATGAAACCCCGTGTCTACTAAAAATACAAAAATTAGCTGGGTGTGGTGGCACGTGCCTGTAATCCCAGCTACTCGGGAGGCTGAGGCAGGAGAATTGCTTGAACCAGGGAGTCAGAGGTTGCAGTGAGCCAAGATCGCACCACAGCACTCCAGCCTGGCGACAGTGAGAGACTCCATATCAAAAAAAAAAAAAAAAAAGCCTGACACCTCCCCTCTCCTCTTGCTTCCTCTCTCACCATATGATCTCTGCCTACACTGGCTCCCCTTCACTTTCTGCCATGAGTGGAAGTAGCTTGAGGCTCTTACCAGATGCAAATACTCAATCTTGAATTTTCCAGCCTTCGGAATTGTAAGTCAAATAAACCTTTTTTCTTTATACTCAGTCTTAGGTATTCCTTTATAGCAACATAAAATGGACTCAGACAAATATATAGAAAAAAAAACCCATATTAGCGTGAAAACATTCTGTACTCCTAAAAGGAAGCTGCCTTTAGAGAAGTGCTGGGTTTAATTCAATTCCTTGAACATGGGGGTTTTCCTAAAACTAGTATGTACTGATGTAGGCTGCTGTGGTCAGATGGTCTATCCAAAGCAGAAAGTGGCAATGTAATAGGAAGGGTTCTGGTTAGAAATATCTTCTACTAGTGTTGTTGAGGTGTTCTTAGCATCCACATTTGTTTTCTGTGGATGGCCATGCAATGATCCTGATACAGCAGTTTTAAACCTTGCACTTTAGTTTTAAAGACTTACAAAAAGATCTTTGGCATGACATATTCATTTTATGATTGGTTTTATTATTAATTTTAATTCTTGTTGTTATGCAGATTTTGTGTCTTTTGGATTCCAAGCACTCCAAATAATATCTATCCTTGCCATCTCTTCCAGTGGCTGGGATACTTTTCATCAGACAAGCACTAACAACCACAACATCAAAAGAAGGTACTATGAGTGAAGATGATTTTTATATACAAAACTCTATAGAAAAAGGCATATTAACTGTCTGCCAAACAGTGCAAGAAATATTTGGTTTGCTTGCAGGGTGAGTACCAAGGACAGTATCTTGAGCTGGAGTTTGGCTGAATAGTACACAGGTTACTCTGTAAATCAAGTGACTCCTACAGATTAACAATTATTTATTTCTGTTTTGGTTTGCATGTTTGTCCTCTGGCAGTCCACATGGCTCAATACAAAATAGTGATATTTCATTTTCCTCCTTTTATTTCTTCTTGTACTGCAGGCCAGTAATTATGCTCATGTTCTACATGTCACACGGAGATACATGGCAGAGAAAAGGGCAGAGATCTAGGAGAATGATTAGAGGCGTATTCTCCAGTTTAAATGTAAAAATATTTTCCCTCTGAGAAAATGAGGAGGAGAGACTGTTTTTGTCCTGGGGGAAAGGGCATGCTGATGAGCAGTGATGGCTACCTGCAGCCAAGTGGGAGCAGATAATAATCTTCTCAGTTTGGACCTGTCACCAAGCAAAAGAAAATGCAATCACCTGTAATGCTACTGAGGGGACCTTACCTACAAAATATATTTCCCACTCTCTGAAATGAGGGTTTTTTGTCATTTTAATGAGGACACCAAGTCTTTCCTTTCACAGACTTAATATTAATTGGGCCCATTTCTGAAGCTGAAATTCTTTGTACATTGCCAGAACATTGAAAAGTTCAATATTACCTTTTAATAATATGTTTGAGTAGGTGAATCCATCAGTCCTGATACTAAAGAGCACAGTACAGTGAATGTATTCATATTCTGCCATCATTAGTTCTTGGCTTCTCCTTTTTGGCTATTTCCTATGTGGGGAAAATGTTTCTCTTTATGACAATTGTTCCTCAGATCTGAAGGCTGCCAGTTCATCACGGCAATATGAAAGTATGAAGGCAGCTGTGAACTCCTCTTTTTAGCGGAGCCACTAACAGCAAAATCCCAGACGTGTTTCTGTACAACAAAAGATCAAAAATGATTTTGTGCCATTAAAAAATTAGTGCCTGAGTCTCTTCAATGGTACAAAGAAAACAAGAAAAAAAATTAGTAGAAGTAAATTCAGGGAGTCAGCCACCCTTTTAAAGCTTAATTACAGGAGATGCTAAAAATGTTACAAAATTATAGAAGGAAGAATGGGTAACATTCCTCTCAAGGCTCATAAGAAAGTTTGAGCTGCGGTGATTCACAAAGGGAAAAAGCTGAAAAGAACAAAGAGTGGGAAGAAAGAGCAGGAAATGATATGAATAAGACCTATTGGGGTGGTTGCAGGTCAGCTCAGGCAAAAAATCTCAACTGGGTTTCCTGACCTCATAATGCCTTGCTTTCCCTTGCCTCTACAGGTTATTGTCTCCATTCCAATCAGGCTTCTGCCAGCATGGATGCACCTGGAACCTCATTGTTACTCCTCTTAGATCTCTAAATTCCCATCTCAAACACAGAATCCTCATCTGCCATTTTCCTCACTGCCTCTCATCACCCCAAGACTGCTCTCTTTCCTTGCTGGGATCTTTAATCTCACGGAGTGGCCAACTTCACTAAGCTAGTTCATTAGCTGCTTTCTGGCTGAACAGATCCCAGTGCAAACTCCTCAGTGCCTTGTATTGCTTTCAGCTTCCTGAAAACCTCTGGCCAGCCTTACTATGCCAATCCCCAACTCACAGTCACTTGACTCCACTCTCTCTTATCCCGGGCCACAGAGAACTCTTAAGGGAAGTTGCAGAGCTAGGCAGCTACATCAATACACACTCATGTTGGCCCTTGCTGATGGGTCTCTCACCTCTCACTGATTTCTTCCTTCCATACTGCCCATAGCATTTATTCCAAATCAGTTCCCTTCTCCTCGTGGTCTCATTTCCAAATCATTTTTGTGATGAATAAACAATCTCTTAGTATATGGAGAAGTCTGGGCTACCTATACACCTTCAGCTTCCCCTCTCTTGTCTCAGAGAAAGAGGGCTCTCTCCTCTCTAAAGTAAACGCTACTTGAATATGGATCCCTTCCCTTTCTTCTTTTCAAAGATTCCACTTCCATAGGTACTCTTTTATTTTCTAGCATCTTCAATCTCATACTCTCCATTGCCTCTTTCGTTTTTATTGAACAACAACAACAACAACAAAAACCCTTAACTTTATCGATTCTAGTTGCCATTTATAATATCCATATTTCCTTTTGCTTAGTACCCAACTTCTTGATCTATGGTCTTTGTTTACTTTATTTTACTAATGTCATGTATTCTGGCCCCTACCTCTATCACTCTACTAAAATAGCTCTTGCCCAGCATTGTTTCTCTCGATTCCGATTTTCTTTGTAACATCTGTTAATGTCAATGACTACTTACTTCTATAAAAGCTTTTCTTGCTTTCCACAACCCAGTTCATTTCTAGTTTTCTTCCAGCCTCTCAGAACTGCTTTTTTTCTAACTCCTCTGCAAACTTCTCTTTCTTTCCTTCTCCCTTATTGTGGATAGTCCCCCAAATTCTGTATTCAACCTTTTGCTTTTCTTTCACTTGTCTTTCATATTTAATTTTCTCAGGGCTTCAGCCGATACCTCTACACTACCATCTACTATTCCTTCTAGTTTCTTCAACTCTAATTTGAATACAAATCCCTTCTGCCCATTTCTCAATGATCTACTATCTGCAGTTCATCTCATCATATTCTGCAAATCAGTCCCATCCATCAGTCCATTTCTGTCAGTTCTACTGTTATGGTTTGAATTGTGTCCTCTCAAAAAAGATATGTTGAAGCTCTCAGAATCTGGCTTATTTGGAAACAGGTTATTTACGAGGTAGTCAAATTACAATGAGGTCATTATGATGAGTCCTAACTTGATATGATTGGTATCCTTATTGACAGAGGAAATTTGGACGTAGAAACAGGCATGCACACAAGGAGAACACCATGTAAACATGAAGGCAGAGATTGGGATGATGCATCTAACAGACAAGGAACATCAAAGATTGCTGGAAAATGACCAGAAACTAGGAGACAGGAATGCAATAGATTCTCCCTCACAAGGAACTAACGCTGCTGAAATCTTGATCTCAGACTTCTAGCTTCCAGAACTGTGAGACAATACATTTCTGTCATTTAAGCCACGCACTTCGTGGTACTTTGTTATGACATCTCTAGTGAACCAATACAATCAACAGGTCTCCAGTCTCTCAGACTAGAAAACACAGACTCATTCCTGGCTTTTTCCTTTTCTTAATCATCTGTATCCAATCTGGCACTAAAGACTTAGGTATATTCCTCGAAAATGACTCCTACCATCTTTAATCTCATTCAATCCATTGCCTCCTTTTCTTCTACCATTTTTGTCTCAGTTCCTCTTGCCTTCACTCTGGTCCCACCCTTCATCATTTTACATCTCACTTCCTGTAAAAGTATCTGGTTAGACTCTCTTAATTGAAGATTATCTTTTAAAATGTATAATTCATGTTGCTTTCATCATATTAGCACCACGGACAAGATGTGCTTACACTGGCATATTGCTTACTATGCGAAATCTAAGGTTGGCATACATAGCCCTCCATAATTTGGACCCATCTACTCTACTCAGTCTTTTGCCCCCTATATACATCATGCTTATTTCCCTCTTTGAGCCCTGACCCTTTTACTCCCTCCCTTCCCCCCACCATCAAGATGCTTTATCTTCCTATCATTTAAACCTGTTCATCTTTCAAGGACCTGATCAATTTTTCAGTGACTGTGACAACTCTGGTCCACACCTGATATCTCTTGCCCTGCTGCATTCTAATCAGTACCTTCCATGTTAGCAGCAAGTGGTATTTCTAAAATTTTGTGTGGATTTACACATATTTATATCTCTATCTCCATCACCTTATAGGACATAGTACTTGTTAATTAATTGGCCAAACTCTTAAAGTGGAAATAATGGAAAATAAAAGGTGCGGAAGGAAGAAGGAGATTAGATTAATATTAAGGGAACAGAAAACTTTGGCCAGAACAGTGAAGGAGAATTAGTCTAAGTCAATGTTTTCCAAATGTGCTTCCTGGACCACCAGCATCGAAATCATTTAGGATGGCTGATAAAATGCAGATTCCTCAACCCTATTACAGACCTATTGGATCAGATTCTGCAGCTTAGACATCTGAATTTGTAAAGGTAACCCAAATGATTCTTCAGTATACCAAGTCTGAGAACCACTAGTCTAAGTAAACAGAGCAGAAGATGGGTGCTGAAAGGGAACAGCTTTTCTTAGGTTTACTGGGTACCGTACGTTCCATCATGGCTAACAAGATAATGAAATAATTTTACACTATCATGATTTGCTTTGATGTGATTGTCCCTCTTCAATAGATTGCTTTGTGTACATCAGTCCTTTCTTCCATGGCAAGAGTATTTAAAGTACTGCATCACAAATTTGGGCTGGCTAATATAGTCTCTCAAATAATAGAAATTTTGTGGCACTCCAAGGAAAGATAACTGAGACTTCTAGGCTGGTTTTACTTTCTTTGGGAAGTAAAATCTAACCAGAAACATGCCATAGGTTCCTACAATTCAAGTTTGGTAGCATGGACAGAGGAAAAAAAAACAACAACAACTCTGAGATCTCGTTGCTTAGGCTTTTAATTGGAACCAAATGATAGCTAAAACATGTAGCCACTTTAGATAAAAACTGAAGACCTTTTCACTGGCTCACATTGAGCGGGATTTCTGCAGTTGAGTACTACAGAAGTGAGATAACAGAATTAGATACAATCGAGGGGAGGAAAAATGCACAAAAGTCCTTGAATTAAAATGAATTGAAACCTTCTGGGAGAAAAGCTATTTGGTAAGCTCCATTAAGTCTATTGTAGATAGCTTTATTTGACAAAGCAGTATCCTGGCATGTGGAACAGGAAAGAAAATAGCTATAAGATGATCTGTCAGGGAGTTTCCAGTCTCTAAACGAATAAGATTCTGTGCAGTAGCCAATACAGCTTTTAACTCAAAAGAGATACAGAAGCAAAATGCAATTATATAACTCTAGTAAGTGCGTTCAATCTGAATCTCCCATATACTCCTCTCCTCCCCCAATAACTCCACAAACTCAGCAGTTTATCAAGTGGATGCTCAAACTTACGGCAGCATTTATTTCATGGTAACACTGGATAAATACTGTGTACAATACTGCAGATACTGAGGTGTAAACAATCATACAAGTGAAAGATTAATCATCTATAAAACATCCTAGCTAAGCACTTAAATAATTTGAATAGTTCAATTCTTATTCAACTCTTTGTTTATTTTGGCTATAAGTTTACAGTATTTATTTGCAGTAATTAGTTGACTATCCTGAAAATGCTAGCTAACCACTGATTACAAAGGGTTTATTCAATATAGATAGCAGTTTGTATGTTTAGGGTTCAAACATATGGCAAAAATAGAAAAAATTCAGATGTAATAGCTAATAAATATCTTTTTCAAAGTCTGACTTGGTGTTTTTCTTTCCTTCAGAGTTTCTGTTCATGGAGTGAAAATTCTAAGACAACTCAAGTGGCTATAGAGCTGCTGACTTCACTATACAAGCACTGGAATCAGGAAATTCAGATTTGAATTACAATCTTTCTCTTTCTCTCTCTTTTACACACACACACACACACACACACACACAGCAGGAACAGTATACAACTATATCTCCAATCTCTACCATAGTGCTTAGCATGTAATAGTTACTCATGAACTCATTTAACCATCACAAAATCCCTGTTAGATTTTTTTTGTTTGTTTGTTTTGAGGCAGAGTTTTGGTCTTGTTGCCCAGGCTGGAGTGCAATGGTGCGACCTCTGCTCACTGCAATGTCTACCTCCCAGGTTCAAGGGATTCTTCTGCCTCATCCTCCTGAGTAGCTGGGATAACAGGCATGCACTACCACGCCCAGCTAATTTTTTGTATTTTTAGTAGACATGGGGTTTCATCATTTTGGTCAGGCTGGTCTCGAACTCCTGACCTCAGGTGATCCCCACCCGCCTTGGCCTCCCAAAGTGCTGAGATTACAGGCGTGAGCCACGGCGCCTGGCCGTTAAATGGTTTTTTATAATGTACTCCTTACAAGTATGGAAGCTGAGGCTCAGTGGGGAGGAAGTCCCTCCTAGGTCAAGAAGGACAGAGTTTGGACTAGAACTCAGGTGTTTCAACTTTAGGTCCAGTGGCTTTTCCACTGTACCTTCCTGTAATCTGACTCCTAAGATTGTCTGGAATGGTTTGCCTAAAAAGAGTAGTCTTCTGGCTATTTTATTATCTGCAATGGTAATTCTCCCATCCAAGATAGTTTACTATGAAATTGAAGGGGAGGGTATTATCTATTGTTCAAAAAGTTTGCCCTGTGGGTCCCACTAAGGACCTATAACACGGCCTCTGTCCCACAGTGAGGTTCTGACTATACTAGGTTAGAGCTGCCTAAATGCCCAGAGCTTTTTGGAAAAGAAAGTTCACTTTTAATTAGGCACTTCAATGCAAGGTATGGATAAGTGAAAACCACAGAAAATCCTGTAGCCACAGGGCTGATATTCAGCCAGTATGTACACATATGGCCTTGCCAATTATTTCTAGCCGGTATCCAGGCTGATGGGTTGATGGCCATACCTTACTGGGTATTAAAAGTTTGAAAATATCATGTCTGCAAGTACATGTTTATTAAATAAAGAAAACAGAATTATCTTTACCTGATTCCTCAGTTTCTTTTGTTTCTGTCGTTTCTTCTATTTCATCATCAGACATTTCCATTTCTTCTTCTCGCCTGATTCCCATTAATTCATCATTATGAATGTTGCGAATTTCCTAAGGTTAAAAGGTATGCTTTTTAGGTGGGAATTCCTTGAAAATGTTGAGGAAATGAATGGAATTAAGGATAAGATAAAGCAGCATTTTTTTTGACATATTAGGAAAAAAATCCTCCAAATACTCTTAAGGCAAAGAGGCATGTTGAAAGTAAAACAGTCTCAGACAAAGCAGACTTAGTTATACTCTGTCTTGCATTAGGCTTTCTTTCCAGACCCAGAGCTCCAGGGAGTCTATGATTCTTACATTCCTATCACATTAGAAAGTATTTTTGGCCATGAAAGACATTTTACCTCTTACATGGATTTGTGGACTTTCCCTTAAGGGTTCTGCCATTTTCACCTCCCCATGTTGGACCCTTTAATTTTGCTGCTTGCCATTCTCTTCTCTGTCTTTTTATAGTTTTACTCAACATAACTCTTAATTGAGTTTTTGTAGTTTTAGAAGTTACAGCAAAGATGAGCTTTCAGGAGTAATATTCTACCAGACCAAACTTCTCATGGATAATAACTATAATCTTTGGACAAAACACAAAACAAAACCCGTAACTACTTGACGACATTGGAGAGTGAACAAAAGCAGACATATTCTGAAGAGAAGCTGACACTTGGAAGAAAGGAATAGCATAGGGTGAGTCTCTCAGTTTTTAAAGTGCAATTTAGTCTGAGGGTAGACCAGAGTTAGCACCTCATAAGATGGCTAAATTTCTAATAGAAAGCCCATAGTCTTTATGGCCTAAAGAACTCAAGGAGAGTTCAGGGCAGTTACAGCCACTGGAAAGTAAGAAGGGAATCCCAGAAAGGAGACAATAGAGGCAGGGGGAAAGAACTTTAAATTCTGTGTATAAGATCTGCTCAAATGCCTGCATGATACCCAAGCCAAGAAAGCACAAGGAAGATTCCCAACAGCACAGCTAAGGCTAAAAGAACTGAAATGACAACTGAGCTGGCCATCCAAGAGATAGAATTCCAAGCTTGGTCAAGTAAATTGACCGTTACAACAAATGAAAACAAAGTCAACATTCTTTGAAAGAACATAGCATAATCCAGAGTCTTCACAACATAATATCTGTAATATCTAGGATAAAGCCCAAAATTACTTGACATAGAAAAACTAGGAAGAGATGGCCCATTTCTGAAAGAAAGGACAATTAACAGAGACCAACACTGAAATCACCTAGATGTGGTAATTTAACAGACAGGAAACTAAAGCAGCTATTAATATAACTGTGCTCATGATGTAAAGAAAATATGTTTATAATGAATGAAAAGATAGAAAATCTCAGCAGAGGAACAGAAACATTTAAAAGGAGCCAAGAGTTCTTTTGTCTGAAAATAAAAAGAACCAAGGATTCTTTTGCCTGGAAATAAAAAGAACCAAGGATTCTTTAAAAAAATTTCTATTCCTCTGCTGAGATTTCCTATCTTTTCATTCATTATGAGCATATTTCTTTTACATCACTCAGAATCGTTATAAGAGCTGCTTTATAATCTTGTCTGATAACTACCACATCTGGGTGATCCTACACCTAGAAAATGATATCTGAAATAAAAATAACCAGACGAGCCTAAAAGTAGAATAGAGATGACAGAATAATGAGAGAACTTAAAGAGAGCAAAACAAATGTATCCAATCTGAAGAACACAGAGAAAGATAAATATTTTTAAAAAACAGAGCCTTGGGACCTTGTGAGATTACAAAGATCTAAGATACATGTAAATAAAATTGCAGAAAAAGAGGAGAAAGAAAATAATTTTAAAAGATTTGAAGAAATAAGGGTTGGCAATTTCTGAAATTTGATGAAAGACATTAATCTACATATTCAAAGAGCTCAGTGAACCCCAAGCAGGATATGTGTGAAAAAAGTACATCATATTACAACAGCAGAAAGCTAAAGATAAACTCTGGAAAGCAGCCAGAGAAAAGCAATACATTATACAGAGGGGAACAACAATTTGGATACTTTGACTTCCTTCAGAAATAATTTAAGGCCAGAAGTCAGTGAAAGAATATCTTTAAAGTTCATGAAGAAATACAAATATCCATTTATTCAGAATTCTGTATTCAGAGACAAATTCTCTCAAGAATAAAGCTGAGGTATATTTTCAGACAAAATTAAATGCAAGAGTTCATCACCAACAGACTTGCGCTATAGAAATATGCTATAGAAAATGCTGAAGAAAGTTCTTCGGGCTGAAGGGAAGTGCTAATGGATATAAACACAGACCTTCAGGAAGGCATGAAGAACACTGAAAATGATCAAGATCCCACGATAAAAGTCACTTTAAAAAGGTAAGACAACAACTGTGCATTTTGAAGCAGCTTGCAATCATTTAGAGTCCAATTAATGCCTGTCAGAGGCTCCTCAGCACTGAACTGAGAATTCCTTGCTTGGATTAGCCTGTACTGGGCTGTACACAGGAAATATCTGAAGTTGTCTGTGAGAACTGCCTCCATTTGGGGGAATTATATGTATTTCAAATGGATTTTTAAATAATTAATGGTGTAGTCATTATCCCAACCAACATCCTCCTTTTTATTCCTTTTATCGGGAAAGATAATGATTTCTATCTCAAGTTAAGTTTTTACTAAAATAAATAAAAGACTTTTTTTTAAAAAAGTGAGCTATTTAGTATCATCACTGATAGTTAAGAATAGAAAAAGAAGATGCTAACATAGACTCTCCCATGTGCTTCAGGGGCATTACTTAAAATAGAATAAAATAATGACTCGCTTGAGAAAAATGAACTTTAAAGGGCTGTGTCAAGAGAGAGATTTGCTATGTCTTATTCAAACTTATTACACAGAGAACAATAAAGGAATTTCTCATTTCTGAGAATTCATTCTATCTCAGGAGTCTGATTTTCAGTTATCATCAAAGAGCTGTTACTGGAAAGGTGATTATAATGAAGTTTGACATTGGCAAATTCGAATATTGTACAACTTACTGCATTAGGAAAAGTCATGGCTTTCTAGTTGCCTAACAAAAAATGTAGACTGTTGGAGAGTATAAGCAGAGACCAACTCTCAATTCACAAACATGTCACATAACCCTGAGAAAGTTATTGTGTTTCTCAGAAGAGTAAAATATGTTCCTTCTAGGGAAATGTCCCAGGGCAGGAATATCTGAGAGCTAAGACATGTTCTCTAGCTTTTCAGCATCCACAAAACATCTTTCTTCTTCCAGCTGGGCAAAAAAGTGTAATCTCTTCTTAGAAAGATAAAAAGTTAAAAAATTATGTGATACAGCTTACCTAGTCTTTCACATCTTCAAAAATCCCTGGAAATGTAACAGACCTATGAACAAATTTTACCTAAATGTTTCAAAGTACTTCAGGAATAAGAATCACCAGTTGCTTTAACTGATAATAAAATAAGGGTAAGAAAAACTAAGGGGTATATTTCCCTAAGTGGTTCAGTCAGGCAGGCAAACTGGCAGAGCTCAGAGCCCCCTACCCACTAGACAATCCTTTCTAGCTATGAAGAAACTCAGGCTCATATCATTATTCTTCTATAAATACCCAATACTATATCACACGAATGAGATAAAAGGTAAAGAGAGCAGCAGAGTTTATGGAGTACTATACTAAAGTAAGCTTATGGGGAATATTTAGTAAGTGACAGTACTCCTAAAAATAAGGAGTGAGGTTTTAATTCTCTGAAAATCTTTCCCTTAAAGCACTTGACGTCTGAGCTACTTGTCTTCTGTATTCTCCGGTTGGATCAGAAAAACTCTACTTTGGGAAGGAAACCCTAACAAATACCTTCAGAGTGAAGGGCTAAAAGGTGACATGAACCTGAGGAAGGCATTCTACCTAGTTTGGACATAGGTGCAGGCAGGGGAAAAAACTCTGAGCCATTGAAGAGCAGACAGCAAAGGAAACAGCTGTCTCCCAGATTTGCCCCATTTCCCATCCTGGCATTTTGAACCCAGTGCTGAAACCAAAAGAATGGCCATGGCATGCGGAAACATTTTTCAGCAATTTGCATTTGTAAATCTCTACCTGAAATTGACTGGGTCACATCACTGGTAGACTACAACAAAAAAGGTAAGATAGCCCTCCTAAAGTTTTTATACCATTCTCCTGCCCACAGTAGATCTGTGATATTTTTCATTTCAACAGTGAACTGTTAGTGATTTCTGGAAACACATTATAATGACTGAGTCTGATCTAACGATAACTTTTTCTGAAGCTTAGAAATTCACACACTACTCTATAATGGGGGACAATGTACTTTCATATAGAATAAAACTGAAATCTGAGACAGGAAAATGCATGAAAAGAACCACTTCTGTACCAGCTGACATTTTTGATTTATCATAAAGCAAGCAAATCATAAATTGTTACACATTAATTATCTAACTATAGTTTCACAAAAATGTATGTGGATTTAAATTAATCTTATTCATGTTTTATGATAGGAACATGATTACCAGACACATCAGTTTCTTATTAAATGTGTAACAAAATTCTACTTAGCCAGAGTTTCTTTTTTTTTTTAATAGGGTCTTGCTCTGTTGCCCAGGCTGGAGTGCAGTGGTGTGATCATGGCTCACTACAGCCTCGACCTACTGGGCTCAATGATCCTCCCACCTCAGCCTCCCAAGTAGCTGGGAACACAGGTGTGGGCCACCACACCCGGCTAATTTTTGTATTTTTCGAAGAGATGGGGTTTTACCATGTTGCCCAAGCTGGTCTCGAACTCCTGAACTCAAGCAATCTGCCTGTGTCAGCCTCCCAAAGTACTGAGATTACAGGCATGAGCCACCGTGCCCAGCCTAAGACTTTCAACATTAAGAGGAAAATTGGTGGATAAGGGATCAGACAAGGGAATGGAAAGAAGCAGAGGATAGGGAGATAGCTTCTACACTTATGTAGAAATTTGATTCTGAGATATCATTTAATATAATGAAGTGAAGTACAAACTCAGGTTCTTAATGTCTATTATATGATACATAGTGGAAATACAAATTAGGTTTATCCAAATTGTGTTAGTATGTTTTTTGATGGCTGAAGGCCAACAGCTGGTGTTAGTGCAGATGGGTCCTAAACCAAGGGTATGCGGATTATTTGAATATCTATCTGCAAACAGTTCTTCAGAGTTTGGAATGGTAGGCCTGTAATTCTATAAAGAAAGTTATTTTAGCAATCACAGTATTTCATTTTACAAGAATACTAGTAATCATCAAGTCCCTTTTCCTCTAGCCCAGTGGTGTAAAACCACATCTGAGGGAGGATATAAGAGGATATCTCCTAGGGCTTATTGTTATGGCTCTAGTTTTTACACATTATCAAAGCTTTAGCTTCTAATCTAGGCCAGCTAGAGAGAAACACATAGGTTTTAAGTGATTCTGTAGAAAAAGAGTTCCCATAACACACAGAACTGCCAGTAAAGTCACTATAGACACCAACTTTTAGTAAGGGGAGGGACTTCATTCAGCCTTCTCCTAATACCGTTTTCAGTTGTATTAGCAGGGACCTCACACATATATAAATCAGGAACGTAAAGCAATGAAAAAGACTCATTAGCAAACTAGTTTGCTTGACATACGCTACCAAAGTCAGTGTCTAAGCTCCCCAAAGGCGGAAAATTTTTCTTCATACTCTACATCCTTTCTCTCAGCAGAGTAAGACCGTATTGGCTGCTGGTAGAAGGATGACAATGAGACAAGGAACAGGTACTTTGTGACACGAGGAGGTCACTGGTTGACTTGTTCTCAGATGCAACTGGTAAAAAGGTTGAACATCAGAAACTCACTTTGATGAAACCCTTGGCTTATGAGTTCTATGTAGCTTGGATGCCTAGGTCAAAAATAAGGCAGCCTAGTTGATTAAGTTTTTGAGATGTTCGATTTTCAAGGGGTGCTAAGAGGCAGCCACAATTTAAGAGGATGGTTTATTTATTTCCCACAGGATACCTCCTTTCAGTCCTCACAGTTGCCTGCTATCAAGTAAAAGTTTGCAGAGGTAAAAAAAAAAAAAAGGGGGCGGAGCCAAGATGGCCGAATAGGAACAGCTCCGGTCTCCAGCTCCCAGCCCCAGCGACACAGAAGACTGGTGATTTCTGCATTTCTGCTTGAGGTACCGCTTTCATCTCACTAGGGAGTGCCAAACAGTGGGTGCAGGACAGTCGGTGAAGCGCACTGTGCGCGAGCCGAAGCAGGGCGAGGCA
>NW_026652282.1:111205931-111274579 GCF_009828535.3 Hylobates moloch
ATGGATACATATGTAACAAACCTGCACATTGTGCACATGTACCCTAAAACCTAAAGTATAATAAAAAAAAAAAAAAAGGACAAAAATAAAATCAAAAACAAACTGTGACTTAAAGAGGCACCAATATAAAGTGAAAGAGATCTTTTAGGTTTAGGGAATGCAATACCAGAGAAAGGTTATGAGCTATGTCCCACTTTCAGCTGTTGTAGTACTGAACAAGATTTGAGATATTCAAGGTGGACCTTAATTTAATTCAATCAAACAAGCGGGAAGGATTTTTTGGGGTTTCTACAGTCTACAAGGCATAGCATGAAACATGTAGCTCCTGGAAAGTCATGCTGGTCATGTACTTTATCATCACCACTCTGCCAAGGAAGTTTTGTTACAATATTGGGTAATAGGGTACAAATATCTCAGTTCTCTATAAGTCCTAAGGAGTGTCCAGTTCACTGGTACAGCTATCTCTACTGTGAGTTTAATTAAACTCAAGTATATATCCACTAGATAAGTAGGCTTGAAATATTAATGGCAAAAACTGCAATTACTTTTGTATCAACCTAATAACTACACAGACCCTTGATGAATATGATTGATGGGTAGTATTTTATGGCCACATAGTTTAAAAAAGTGTTGTAACGGCCGGGCATGGTGGCTCACACCTATAATCCTAGCACTTTGGGAGGCCGAGGTGGGCGGACTGCCTGAGCTCGGGAGTTCAAGACCAGCCTGGGCAACATGGTGAAACCCCATCTCTACTAAAATACAAAAAATTAGCTGGGCATGGCGGCGTGTGCCTGTAGTCCCAGCTACTCGGGAGGCTGAGGCAGGAGAATTACTTGAACCCAGGAGGCGGAAGTTGCAGTGAGCCGAGATTGCGCCACTGCACTCCAGCCTGGGCGACAGAGTGAGACTCTGTCTCCAAAAAAAAAAAAAAAAAAGTGTTGTGACCTAGGCAAATCAGCATTCCAACCAGAGGCTCCCTTCCTCCTGCAAAAAGGCAATGTTGTACTGTCACGGCTTTCCTTAAAGGGTGGGGCCATTCAACCAACTTCTTCTAACCCAAAGAGGAGTTAGAAATGTACGTGTATCAAAAGGAAGGCAGAAACTTAATGCCTATTCTGCTTTTCTACAATCATAAGACCAATTGAGCATTTTTCTCTCGACTTTTATTCTTCCGAACGGAAGACTGGATATTTTAAATTTAGCGTGTGAAACTCCCCTCCTCCTCTTGATCACTTTCATTACCCTTCTAACTCCCTGAAGGCAAAGATCATTTCATTCTATGTTGCCTATCATAGTGCTTGAGAAGGAGAAAGTGATCAGTAAACATCTGAATCACAAAGTTGAATTTTGTTTGTTGAAGGTGAACAACATGAGGCAGCCCTAGGATTCTAAAACCATTTTGTGCTACAGTAAGATAATAGTTTCCTTTTCTCCCCTAATTCTTTAAAAAACAAGTAAAGATGCTATTGGCTATTTATGACTCTACCCACCCATTGGATGGTTGTCTTCAGGGATTTCTTTCTAGTGACTCCCAGATCCCTTTGCTGTGCCAGAATTGATGGCTCAGATACTATCAGTTTATAAACAGGATTTGGCTTATTTTCTCCTAAATGCTTTTCATGGTTTTCAAATTGTTCTCACACAAACATATCTCATGTATTCTCATGAAGGACAGAGAAAAATTACTATCCTTATTTTATAGGTTAAGAAACAAAGATCCACAAAGGTTAAATAACTAGCTCAAGACCACAAAGCATTTTGTACCAGAGCTCACAGTGAGGAGAATAATTTCTAGTCCATTTGCTAGCTTTGTAATTTTGTGTAAATCACTTAACATTTTTATGTTTCAGTTTTCCTGCAGGTAAAATATGAATTCTATACCTACTCACTATCCCTTATGAAGTTGTTAGTAAAACTGAAGTAATACTATTTCTATTTTTCAAACTTTTTACACATTTCCCAACTCATCTCGTCCTATAAGACTGGTTTCATTATTGTCTCGAATTTACAGGTGAAGAAATAGAGACTGAAAAAGGCTGAATAACTTGCTCAGTCACACAGCACTAACATGTCAGAGCTGAGATTTGAATTCATGTCTGGCTCTGAGTTCAATACTTTTTTCACTTAACCATGTCTACTGTGAGGCTCACACAGGTGAGATAACCAATGTGAAATTACTTTATAAATGTAAATATCTTGTAAATGCTATTTAAAAGTTAAGGAATATGACAATTTACATGGATAGATATAATGGGACTGCTACCAGGCTGGCAAAGAGGACCAGAAATGTAGTTGAAAAAGTTGCTGTATATATAAATTGAAAATAGTAGGACTTGGTAAGGAAGTTGCCCATAGGAATAGGAGGACTTGAGGCATATGTAACAGGATTTTCAGTGGCAGATCAGTGAAATCTCCCTTCTCAGTTTTTAATCTTTGATTCAGAATAGCAACCTAATCACATCACATTTATTCTAGTGTTATGCTAAAAATGTCACTTGAGTATAAGCAGAGAGGTGTGTGCCAACCTTAACCTAAGATCAGAGTCCTGTTACCGTTAAAGCTTCCACCTATAAAGATGACTAAATGAATTTGATAAAAGCAGCTCAGAAATTTCAAAGATCCAGTGTAACACCAGGCAGCTTCCATCCTTCACTGTCAAAACACTCTAAAAAATCTAAGACAGCACTAATATTACTAACACTAGAAGCGCAGGTCAGTAATTATTGTTGTACACAAGACTAGCTCGCTTAGAGAAGTAAAGTTATAATTATCCCAGCTACATTTTCACTACTAAGGTTTCCATCCAGCAGAATGCATTCACCACAGCACAAGCACATTTATTACCCTTTTGACAGCAGGTGGTCTGGACACAGTGACAGGCTATAGAACATGTGTTAGTGTTTCATTAGGGCCTTGTTGTGACCATGGGAGCTTGGCACTATTTAATTCTGGCTAAACTCCAAATCAATAACTTGTTAAAGAAAGAAACTGTCCCCCTGAGGGGCTACCAGAATAAAAAGTTACCAACCTCAGCTTGTTTGCACCACACGCTGATGTTCTTCCGCTGGGCTTTTGTGAAGTGGTCCCATGCCTTCTGCTTGGAGGCGGAATGGTACACAGCCACTATCTGCTCAACTGCAGCATCAAATCAGCAGTTGGATCAGGCCAGGGTATCATCCAGGGATGGAAAAAGAGAGGAGAAAAGAAATGAAATAAAAGAGAAGCATCAGGCTTGTTGTATCTTGTTGTTATGACACTATACTAAGCTGTGGTTGTGCTTGGAAAAGGCTACATGTGTTGGGGTACTTTGATTTTAAAGGAGATGCAAAGGAAAAGACATCAACATACAGAAAGACAAAAGGGAACACCAGAGGTTTGGGGTAAAATGGTAACAACTAGAGTTTTAATACAGGCATTGTGAATTCATGGAGGCAGGACAGGAAGAGTCATAGCAAATGCACTTTAATTTAGTACTTGTCTTTAGTTTAGTACTAGTGACTCCACACAGCATGGAAGAAAATGGCAAACTGTACCAGAAACTTTCTACCCCTGGCTCCTTTCATAGCCCTCTGACGCACACTTGGATGCCTTGCTTCAACAGAATTCATGCTTTTACTATTCTGAGGTATGTTTAACAAGAAGCATTAAATCAAAACCTAAGATGGATTGAATCTTTTTTAAGTCTACTGAGATAGACTCGTTGACTGGAGAAATATAAGTTTTAGGGAAGGATACTGTGTAAGTGCGGTCCTGGAGAGTATTTTTCAAGGTCTCTTAAAATGTCAAACAGGGAAATGTGTGCAGATGTTCTGGGGCTTTATCCTAATCACAGTTCAAGAGAGGGGAAGCTTAGACATGACTCTTTTGGGAAAAGAAAAGCAGGACAAGAGCCCCTGTCTGGTTGGGTGTTCACAGTAAGAAAATCCAGAGGTATTATTATTTTTTTCTTTACATCCCTGTTTGCACCCTGTCTTCTAATGACTTAAGGATTTATATTCCCATGATGCGTGCTGCTCTCTCTTTTTAAAAATTTATCCTGAAGTCCTGAAGACATGTGCTTTTGCCTCCTGGATTTTATGCCCATATATACTTTCAAAATACAAGTGGCAAATGGAACAACTCCCCTTTAATCACAATTATGTATGAGTCAAGTACAAGGAAGCCAAGTCTGGAAAGAGTGGACTATAATTGTTTAAAAGCAAAATCATAAAATTATACCCTTATTCTTAAGGTGAATATACTTTCTTACTGAAAAAATAAGAGTGTATAATTTTATAATGTGGTAAACAAAAAATTGCTTGATAATTTATCTGATCTGGCTCATTTCAGAGACCTTAGATAGGTTTGGAGCAGAATTTCTTTTTGAAAATGGCCATTTTGGTAGCTTCTCACCTTGTCCCAGTGTCTATGGCATCCAGTAAAGGTAGCAAAAGAAAGTAAACTAAATCAAAAATGTAGAAGTAGCAAATTTGATTTTTATCCAATCACCTTGGGAAATATAATTACATTGATCATTGAAATGGAGTTTCTAGAAGGCATATTACATGATAATTATACAAATCTGAAGAAAAGCAGCTTTAAAATGCTGATGCTACATCGTAACTTTATCAATAAAATACCCAGCCCTCTATTGAGACCCAGGGCTGTAGAAGTACAGGATGTGGCCTAAGGATCAGTGTTTCTAAGGAGTTGAAGTAGATATACCAGAGAAAATGAAGCTAGCTGGTGCGCACATGTCTCCTGTGAAATTGGAGCATGGGCATTTGACAATATAAGGAGAACACAAGGCAGTGAAAAAGGGAGCCTTGAGCCTTAACACAGGATGGCTCTGGAGGCCTGAGCTCCCGTAGAGAGCAAGCGACTATGTGAAGTGACTTATTCTCATTCCAGCAGAACTCTAAGTTCCACTCACACTGAATGAGAATTCCAGAAAGGGCCTGCTTGAACTTCTCCTTTGCTTCTTCCATATCTTTCTCATGGGCAGCTTTCTCGTTCACCAGGCGGCGGACATGGCTGTTGGCCGACTGGATCATGGAGTAGAAGTTGTTGGCGCTACGACGGTTGACCTCTCCTCGCTCTATCCAGGTAAGCAAGGTCTGTACAGCTTCTGAGAATTTGGAATCATCTGAAAAAAATGTATTTTTATAACCAACAAAGGTAACCAAATTTTGATCTATTTTCCCAACATGCAGGCAAAGAGGGCATCATGGTTTTTGGCAGTGATGGGTAAACGAATTCCTGAGGATGAGGAGCCACACATACACACATGTGCACACACAGGCAGTAGGCAGGCAGACAAACAGGAAGAATGGAAAGATCAATGTAGTCATTGGTTGTGGTCTGTGGTGAATTTTCAGAAAGAGAAATGTTTCCTTGAAAAAAGTTTTCTGTACTGATATATAGCTTTCATGTATTGCAAATTTCTTACCCTCTCTGATTGTGTGTGTGTGTGTGTGTGTGTGTGTGTGTGAGAGAGAGAGAGAGAGAGAGAAGGTGGACAGGGGGCAGAGGGGAGAGAGAAAGACAGAAAAAACCATGAATTAGTGAGGGAACTTCAGAATTCTACAGTCCTGTGTTTTAATGAGGAAAAGCAAACTTGAATCCTGAGTTTAACTTGAATTTAACAGTAACTTTACCTTGGATCCATGGAATTAACAGTGTTGGGAGGAGCCTCAGGGAAGAGTTAAGTGGGTCATTCTTTAGATACAAACATGTACATCTTCGACCTTTTATAGTATCACTCCTGTGTTCAATCCATAGCCCCAGGCCTTCCACTCAGTCCCAATCACAATCTATTTTGATGCAATTTATTTTATTTCTATATTTCTCCACATCCTTTTTTCTCTTGCATGAAGAACCTCCAAGTAGATTTCTGCAGCTAGTTAGGAGTTATTCTGTGATTAGTTAAGATAGTAGCACAGCTCTTCCAAAGCTTATGGTTCAGCTCCCCAAGATAGCCACTTATGCCTTCTGTTCTTAAAGGCTCCAGAGAGGGAGAGTACATTTGGATCTATTGAAGCCCAATTCAAGGGCTTCATATCCTTCTCTGGCTAGAAACTCTTATGTTAAATGGAAATTTCTTTCACTGCAATTTGAACTTCTTGCCTCTTGCCCCTTTTTCAGTGCAGACATATAACAAGCAGTCAGCCTCCCCTTTATAGCAGCTTTTCACTTTATTACTTAGATATAGACTTTATGTTGATGCTCAATTTTTGCTTCTCTTGAGGGTCACACACCCATTAAATTCATTTTTTAAACTTAAACTGATTTGTTTGGTGTTGTGTGAATAGGCAAGTCTTGGACCTGGCATCTTACCAATGCTTTCAGCCTTTCCAGTTTTTCAAAATGTACCATTATTTCTGTGCCTCTATTCTGGACTCTAGGTTTTCTGCTTTTCCCTTAAGGAAAGTCAAAACCAATTTCTTACATGTGTGAATCCCTTAGGCTATGTGGTACAAACATGTCTGGTGAAGGAGACCTATTTAGAAAGTAGGATTAGCAGTATCTTGATGAGCAGAGAACACAAGAAGCAGGGAAAATTCATACCATTAGAGCTGGAGTGGTGTTACCAATAAGATCAATGGGACACCAGCATTCATCCAATAAAATCATCTATACTCAGAAAATGAGAAAGACTGGATTTGAGCTACTAAGACAGGAGACCAGGCAGAGCAATTAATGTTCAATTAACAAAATGGCTGAGAGTCAAACAAGGGGAACAAGAATCAAAACTAATGGGAAAGCAGTCTGATTAAGCAATGTCTACAAGTCTCCACAGTCACTGTTTTAAATAAATTGGCCTTTTAAAGTGATTTAAAAGTCTTTACGTTTTAGTTGGTGGTGGCTAAGTCTTTGAGTAATCTAAGGAGAATGTACAGCATGACTACTTTCTGGACCTCCATTTTCTCGTCTTTAAAATAAGAATTTTACCAGAGTTTTTCAGGATCACATCAAATCCTATCATCCTGATTCACTCATTTGACTTGGAATTATAACCTAACTTGTATCCACTATAAAAGAGGGCGCTTACAGGTCCCAAGTCATAGATCATGCCTAAAAGTCTCTGACGTGGACAAGTGAGGAAAACTTGTTTATTTCTAGTCACCTGATCTCTGAAGAGAAAAATGTCATCCCTTGAGACAATGAAGGAGCAGAGACACAGGTAGCAGGGATAAATTTCCTGGTTCTTGAGTTACTAGGTACACCTCTTTATCTGCAAGGCTCCAACACAAGAAATGCTTAGAATCCATTAGTAGGAAACTCAAAGTGTAACTGTCAACAATGCAATTATATTTATTACACTTTTCTAAAGAAAAGAGTTCTTTTAATCATGAAGCTTGAGTGCCTTTGATACCTTTTAATTTTTCAGCAACAATGCTGCATTCATGATCTGAATAGTGGACCACTGGGGGTGGAGATGGTGGACGCAATCTTTCTTCTTCCATTCTTCTACGATGGCGCTCCTCTCTGGCTAGCATACGCTGTTTACACTCCCACTCATACAGGTCATCTCGAGCCTGTGCAAAATCAACGTGGAGTCTGCCTGTGTCCTTCTTGTCAGTACTAGAGCCCAGGCGAATGCGGTAACCTAAGTTCATAGGAGGGTGAAAGGGAGAGGGGAGAGGAGAGAGGGAGAGAGGGAGAGAAGGAGAGAGGGAGAGGGAGAGAGAGACAGAGAGACAGAAAGAGAGAGAGAGACATGAAAGACTATAAATACTTTTCCAAGTTCAGTGTTTCAGATGTCACTGCAGCAGTTCCAAGTGACCACACAACTCCAAATTCTCTCCCCATGCTTAGCAAGTAAATCATCAAAAGATTTAGATTATCTCTGATAATAGGTCACATTCTATGGGTTGGGTTAGTCTTGTTCCTAAGAGTTCCATTCCTCCATCTAATACCTTACCTCTGGCTGAGGTTGGCTCCGTGGGTAATAGTATCAAGCATGATCCTTATATGGCACCAAGGGCTGGGAAGAACGGAAAAGGTGGCCTCAAATGAATTTGTCTTTAAATAAATTCAAGAGCATCCATTACACTATCACAAAGATTTTGGTAAAACTTAAATGCATTAACTTGGTATTTTAATCCCTAAAATTGCTTCCTAGAAGCATTTGTCAACTGTGAGCCATTTTTTTTTCTGAAAAAAAAAAAAAAAAAAAAAAAAAGATGGGGAGTGGTGTGTGACCCAGGTGACATATAATTCAGGATCCTTTAAAAAAAAGATGTAGTGTGATTATAATATAGTAGTATAGGACTGGGATTCAGAAAACCTGTATTCAACGCCATACCTCCTCTTTCTGTGCCAGCTATACTTACCCAAGTCATATATCTTTAAAAAAGTGGGGAAAAAACTAAGTACTTTTTAAGTTTCAAGAGCTCAGCTAGATACTTCCATAGGAATTTATCTCATTTTATTCTCAGCACAAGCTTGCAGGGTAGAACATTATACTAAACAGAAAACTGAGCATCAAAAGAGGTTAGGGAGGTTAAGTGGCTTGCCCTGGGTCAGACAATTAGCAAACAGTAGAGCTGGCTCTTGAATCTAGGACACTAGACTCTGTGCTTTCCTCTATTCTAACCTGCCTCTCAAGAATAATACCCAACATAGACTTTTGCTTCTGGCTAAGATAGAGTAACAGGGGTTAGATTTGTCCTCCTACCTTAAACAACTAAAAATATGGACAAAATATATGAAATAATGCCTTTTAAAGGCACTGTACATAAGACAATGAAGACAGGGATCACTGAGAGACAAGAACCAAATGAAGTGATCCCTATGATTGCCCCAGTTTATTTCCTAATAAGAAAGTTTCCTAATAAGAGAGTTTCTGGGCCTCAGCACAGGGAAGGGAACTCAGGCAAGGCATGATGGTGTTCCCAAGTTGAGGAGACTGAACTGGGAGTCTAGGAAGACTATGGAAATAGAGTTCATAAGGCAGAGTACCAGAAAGAAGAAAGCTGCACAGAGAAAGAGCTTCGGAGATATGCAGAGGGTCCTCCACTATTATTTAGCTGAGTACTAATGTCTGTATGTGTGGGAAACTACCTGAGCATTAGAGGTAACAATCCCTGAAAAGCTCCCACAGGGTTGGGAATAGCTCTTTTTCCTACCAGCCAGAGCAGAAAAACTCAACACTTCTGGTACTGGGTGATCAGAAGGGTTCTGCCTTAATAGTGGAGAAAAATTAGCCCTAAACTCCTCTGGTCTTGCTGAACAAAGCTTAAGAAGCAAGACCTAAAAGGACCAAAATTTTCCCAAGTTACTTAACTGCATTTAGAACAAAACTCAAGACTATTTACAGAAATAAAAATATCTGTCACCAAATAAGGTAAACTTTAATAAAAAAATTACTTGGTATGCAAAGATGCAGGAAAATATGATGCATAATAAAGATTTTAAAAATCAGCCAATCCAAACAGACCCAGAAGTGATGCAGATAATTTAATTAGTAGATAAGGATACAAAAACAATGATGAAAATTTGATTTCACATGCTCAAGAAGCTAGAGAAAAGACTGGCCATACTAAGGAGAAACATGAAAGATATAAAAAGAGCCACAGTCAAATATCTACAGGCTTAAGCTACAATGTCTAAGTTGAAAAAAACATCACCAGACAGGACTGATGGCAAATTAGATGCTGCATAAGAAAAAAATTAATGAAATTGGGGGCTCCCAGCACCTGAGCCTTCTGCCTTCCCCCACTTGAGAATTCTAATGATGACTGGGGACCAGCCTGCCCTCCCTATCTCAGCCACCACCTGAACCCTGGGGGCCTGAGAATAAGCCTGCTGGCCTGGTCCTGGTGGAGTCCCTCCAGGCCTCTCACACACCATCCAGTGGGCCACTTAGGGGCCTGGGAATTGAAGGACTGCTTAGCTCAGTCCATCACTGCTGGCACCTGACCACTTGCCCCGAGGCCTGAGGTTGGGCCCAAGCAGCCGGCACCCCCACAGTTGCCACCCACTCTCACATGCTGAAAGGCAGAGCCCCTCTCCCTCTCTACACGAAGCTGTCAGAGAGTAGGTGAGCCACAAAGCTGTCTGTACTGGGCTGAGGGAAGAGCTTCCTCCCCAAAGTCACTCCTCTCAGCTACATGGTAGCCTGGAGATAGATGGACAGTGTGTAAACTGAGTCAGGAGCCCCAGGAGAGGGTTGTGACAGAGAAACATTGTGATCCTGCCCGTCTAAGAAGTGGAGCTGATGTGGCCCCCTCATCCCCTGAAGAGACCTCGGCACATTTCTCCAAGAGTTCCCCTAGCCACTCCTGTTAGGGGTGCTGCCTGTGCTCATCATTGAGTTATTTGTGGGTGAGGTTGGCTGTCCAGCTCCACCCAGCTTTGTCCTCTATCCACTCTCCCTGGGCTGAATAGGGAACCTGGAATTTCACAGACCAGCCCATCATCTGAAAGAACAGAGAGCACCTCACAGTAAGAAAAGATCCAGCACATACTGATCTGCTTCTGCCACAGATGGCTCTTACCTGTAGACGCCACCTACTCACCAGGAGGTTGAACTGCACAGCACAATAGGACACCTGCTGACAGAAGTGCACAGGGCTAAAGAAGCAAAGCCAAAGGACCCTACCCAACATACGCTACAGTCACACCTTCGGAGCGGGGGGAAGTCCCATCCAAATGAAATTAGATTCAAAAATAAGAAGTGACAGCTTCCCCATGTGAGAAGGAACCAGTGTAAGAACTCGGGGTGTTGCAACACCCCAAAAAGATCACACTAGCTGTCTAGCAATGGATTGTAACCAAAATGAAAATTCTGAAATGACAGATAAAGAATTCAAAATATGGATTGTAAGGAAGCTCAATGAGATCCAAGAGAAAGTTGAAAACTAACACAAAGTAACCAGAAAAACAATGCAGAATATGAAAGAAGAGATGGAGATCTTAAAAAAAAAACAAAACAAAAAAAACCAGAACTCATGGAAATTAAAAATTCACTGAAGGAGTTAGAAAATACAGTTGAAAGCTTTAATAACAGGCTATACCAAGCAGAAGAAAGAGTTTCAGAGCTTCAATACTGGTCTTTTGAATTGACCCTGTCAGACAAAAATAGTAAAAAAGGAATTTAAAACAATGAATAAAGCCGTTGAGAAATATGGGATTCTGTAAAGCAACCACACCTATGAGTAATAGGCATTCCTGAGTGAGAAGAAGAATAAAAGTAAAAACTTTGGAAAACATATTTGAGGGAATAATCCAGGAAAATTTGCCTGGTCTTGCAAGGGATGTAGACACCCGGGTACAAGAAGCTCAGAGAACACCTGGAAGATATTTTCCAAGAAGAACATCACCAGGGCATATAGGCATCAGATTATCCAAAGTGAAGGAAAAAATTCTGAAAGCAGCAAAAGAGAAGCATTTCTTTTCTCCTGTCTCACTGGATTATATGAAGATTGGGCTTTTGGATGTGTGAATTTAGTAATACTTTAAAATGTAAATGCAGGCCATTATCCTAAGTGAAATAACTCAGAAACAGAAAATCAAATACCATGTGTTCTCACTTATAAGTGGGAGCTAAACAATGGGTACACATAAAGATGGATAATAGACACTGGGGACTCCAAAAGTGAAGAGTGTGGGAGGGGGATGAGGGTTGAAAATTAACTATTGGATATAATAATCACTATTTGGGTGATGGGTATACTAGAAGCCCAAAGCTCACTATTACACAATATACTCATGTAACAAACTTGCACAGGTGCCCCCTGAATCTATAATGAAAAAAATGAATGAACTTGAAGACATAGCAATAGAAACTATCTGTAATAAAATACAGAAAGAAAAAAGACTGAAAACAAAAAAAAAGAACAGAATACCAGCGAGCTGCGAGACAACTTCAAGAGGCCTAATATATGCCTAATTGGAGCACCAAAAGACAGGGGAAGAGAACAGAAAAAAATTAAATAAGGGGAGAAAATTTTTCACATTTGATGCAAACTCACAGATCCAAAAAGTTCAATGAACCCCAAGCATGAGAAATAAGAAGAAAATTACATCAAAGCATATCATAATTGAATTACTCAAAACCAGCAATAAATATCTTAAAAGCATCCATGGACAAAAGACGCATTATGTACAGAGAAACACAGATAAAGATAATATCGCATTTCTTATTAGATACAATGCAAGCAAGAAAATGGTGGAACAACATCTGAGAGAGGACAAACATCTTTCAAAAAGAAAGGTGAAATACTTTTTCAAATCAATGCTGAAAGAGTTCATCAGGAACAGACCTGCTCTACAAAAAATGTTAAAGGAAATTCAAACATAGGGAAAATGACACCAAGTGGAAATATGGATCTATAGAAAGGAAGGAAGAGCAGAAAAAAAATGATGATCTCCACATTTTCCAGCCCCCTTTTGTAAGGGATATTTTTGTTTCTTTTAACTGCTTTCTTTTACAAAATGAGATAACAGCCACCCCATTCAGGAGATTGCTAGCACTTGGGCACTTTCAGGGGGACAGATTCAAATTTAAAGGGCAAAATTTAGTTGTTTTCATATCACTGATTGAAATCCCCTTTGTTTTGGCAGCCCTAAGAATGTTTCTAGGAGGTGGCTGTTAACAAAGAGCTGATTTTGGTGATGTTTAGATGGATGCTTCCTGAACAGTATATTGTCTTTTAAGTACACCTATGCAGGGTTTTTTGAGACCTTTATGTTCTTATTAAAATAGTCTCGTGGAATGCTCTGTTATCATTGTTAAGTGCTGCCGAATTTTTGGTAGTTAGATTCTATAGCACTTACCAAATGTAATAAGAGTATTCTCCATCTACACCTCCTCCTTTCCTTCCCCATGTTACCAGCCTACTTTTTCAAACCTTTGTTACCTTTTCCCCGGCCTATTACAACAGGCTTCTAACTGACCTCCTCTCCTCTTTTTACATCTCTCCTCTAACACGGTTTTATATAGAGCTGTCAAATTAACCTTGCGGAAACAATTATCTTCCTTGTTCAAAAATTTCTTCAATTCCCTATTACCTGAGGAGTAAAGACCCAACTGTTAAGCCTTTCGGAGTGTGCTAATAACTGATATTTTGCCTCCTCCTCTCATGTCTACTTAGTAAACAAACCACTACTCACTGTTTCCTGAATGTTTGCCAAAGCTTACCACCTTTGTACTTTTGCTCATGCTGTTTTTATGCCCCATTGTCCACAAGCAAATGTTTTCCCTTTGTCAAAGACTTGGTCCAAAAGCTACCTTTCTTGATGCCCCCAGTTAGGAGTCAGAAATATTCTCGTTCTCCCTCTCCTACCTTCCTCCCTCATTTCCTCCTCCATGGCACTTATAACTTTTAATCTCTTATTAGCAGTGTGTGTATCATATCAGTGTATTGAGTAATGCCTGGCACTAAATACATTTTTCTTTAATAAATAAGTGTATGACTACATACTAACCCTAAATTCATTAAGGGGAAGAACTAGGTTTTACTCATTTTCTACTCTGCACAGCATCTAGCACAAGAGTTTACAGAAAAAAGATGTTCAATAAGTACCTGTTATACGAATGAAGATGCTGTCATCATGAAATGTCTAGCACTTAGACTCAATTCTTCCAAACCATTACTGTTAGGCAAGGAAGTAGTTCAATGTGGCAGTATTAAGAGCTGGGGCCTTTAAGAGGTGATTGGGTCACGAAGACTTTGTCCTCATAAATGGATTAATCCATTCATGGATTAATGGATTAATGGGTTGTCATGAGAGTAGGACTAGTGGCTTTATAAGAATAGGAAGAAAGACCTGAGCTAACTCTCTGCAGAGAGCAAGAAGGCCCTTACCAGATGTGCCCCCTGGACCTTGGACTTCCAGCCTCCGTAACCGTAAAAAATAAATTCCTTTTCTTTATAAATTACCCAGTTTTGCCAGGCATGATGGCTCACACCTGTAATCCCAGCACTTTGGGAAGCCGAGGTGGTTGGATCACCTGAGGTCAGGAGTTCGAGACTAGCCTGGCCAACAAGGTGAAATCCCATCTCTACTAAAAATACAAAAATTAGCCAGGCGTGGTGGCAGGCGCCTGTAATCCCACCTACTCGGGAGGCTGAGGCAGGAGAATTGCTTGAACCCAGGAGGCGGAGGTTGTGGTGAGCCGAAATCACATCATTGCACTCCAGCCTGGGCGACAAGAGCAAGACTCCATCTTAAAAAAAAAAAAATTACCCAGTTTCAGATATTCTGTTATAAGCAACAGAAAATGGACCAAGACACACCCTAAATCTGAATTTTTACTATAAACAGGAGATTTTATGCGAAGTAGTTCTTACTATCTCCACTCCAACCACTGTACTATACAGGCCACCATCACTTCTGGGTTAGACTAATATTACAGTTGGTTAACTTAGTTCCCAGTCACCACCCCTGCTCATACCTCTCAGCCCATCTTCTGCTCAGAAGTAACATTTGTAAAATGTAAATCAGAACATGTCACTGAATTCCTTAAAATCCTCCAGTGGCTTCCAGAATAAAACTCATTGTCATAGTTGCCTATCTTTCAGATTTCATTTCCCTCCACTCCCTCTCGCATTTTCTATGTTCCAGTCATACTAACCTTCTATCCTCTGCTTGAACATACCAAGTCCATTTTCATCTCATGGACTTTGGCTTGGTGTTCCTTACTTTGGAATGCTCTTCCCCAAGATGTTCACATGGCAATCTCTCTTTACATTATTCAAGTCTCAGTTCAAATGTCAGAGAAGACTTCCTTTCCTAACAACTCTGGGTACCTTAACCTTTTTTATCTTCCTCGGAGCACTTACTACTGAAAGTAACTGATTTATTTGTTTTCATATATATTATATTTTGCCATTTCCAGAATGTAATATCCTTGATGGCAGGAAGTCTATCTGCCTCAGCCTTTGCTGTATCCCCAGCAACCTAGCATTCTGCCTAGCAGTCAATAAATATTTGACAAATAACTGACTTCCATAACTATTTATGAGCATCTACTTTTGTGCCAGGTTATGTGCTAGATGCTGGGGATTCAATGTTAAATAAGACACAGTCCCTGCCCTTAAGGATTTCACATTCTGGTGGGGGAGATGGATGTGGAAAGAGACAGTTCTAGCATGGTACAGTAGGTGTCATGTTGGGAGGAAGCACCAGGTGCTGTGAAAGCCCTGAGGAAGGAGTGCCTAAAGCAGTGCTGGGCAGAGTGGGGAGACAGGTCAGAGATAGCTTTCCAGAGGAGGGTGTGCTTGAGCTGGAGCTTTAGGGGGTGTGTGTGGTGGGCAAGGTGACTCTAGTCAGAGGAAAAGGCATAAAACACCATGGCACATTCTGGGAATTCGAGTTCACTTAGTGTGGTTGGGACATGGTGTGTGAGGGAAGGAAGGATTGGGAGATGACTCTAAGAGGGACAGCTCACAGTCAAGGCCTTTAGATGCCACATGTGAGGAGTCTGGATTTATCCCATAGACAATTGGGAGCTATTGAAGAGCTTTAAAGGAAGAAGTTGAATGGGAACATTCAGTTTCCACCTCTGAAGGCAAAAGCAGGTAATACTAAGCCCAAACTTAGCTGCTATAGACACAAATAGTTCTATCTTTAATATCTGCGTTGTGTCTAGTGGGCACAATCCCCACATCTAAACACCTACCAGACAGATACAGGGCTTTGTCCACCATGTACTCCTCAGCAAAGCGAATGTGGCAGAAGTTCTTCTTGCTCTTGCGAATGGCAATGATCTCTCCACACTGCTCGAAAACTTCCACAATGATTTGCTCTGTCCCATTTTCAGGCAGACCACCGACAAATACTGTTTTGCATCCTGGTGGTCTTTCTCGGGTTGCAGGAGGTGGGAGATCTAAGTGCAAGGGCAAAAACATTTGAAATTAAAATGTTTGCTTGGGACAGACCTCTTCGAAATCTAACATTTCCCTGCTATCCCTGTCAAACTTTTGTCTAAGAGTGTCAGAAGGACGTGGCCTCCGAGGTGTTCATCTCTGCTCCATAGAAAACTGACTGAGTGAACCTGAAAATCATTTTATTCAATCGTTTGGTGACCATGATATCTGGAGCATAAAGACCCAGGCCTATTTGTCTGTCCCATCCAGAGTCCTTTAGTTTTGTTTATTACTTTTGTTGTGACAATCCAGTTATGCCAAATTTTTAGTCATTTTTATTAAGAAATTAGTGGGAGAAAATCCCGCTTAGTTTAAACTGTTATTTTCAAGAGTTCTCAGAACCAGGGTCCCTGAGAAAGGATTTGTTTAATTCAGATTGTAGTTACTACATTCTCTCTGTTAATGCTTTTTGAAGGAACAGATTCAGGATTAATTTGACAATGATGGGGTACCTACTTACAACAATGCCTACAGCTGTCAGAATGATTTGGTTTCACAAAATCAGTCAGAGTACAAACCATCCCTTTTATGTTGTTTTTTTCAATATCAGTGAGCCTTTCCTCAAATTCCTTACTGGAGAGGTGAGGTCCAGAGTCAGTCTTGCAGTATTTACAGGAAATATGAAAGACAGCAGAGAAAATAAGCTCGTCTGGGAAATCATTAACTAAAGTGAGATAAATTTGGCCATAGAGAATCATTAAAAACCTACTTAATGAGATGATTCTCCCTCTGCTTCAAAAAAATATGCACTCATACATAAAGCCTGTTCTATCTGCCAGCTCCTTGTTGCTATTTATATGTATCAAAGCATTTTCCAAGCAAACTCCTACAGTTTGCAGCCCAACAAAATAAAGCATGATGGTCATGGGTTTTCTAGTGTTGGTTTTGTATCTGCAAGGATTTATTTTGTGTAATCCATTCTTTTCCATTCAGCTCTTAACAACAATTCTCCTAGCTCAAGATTTGGAGAGCTCAACAACCAGTGATTATAGCTCACATGTAAAAATAAATGAGTCTTGTTCATAGATTAGGCCAAGGCCCCTAACCTGACTCTTATCCAAGTTGGCAAGCAGTTGATTTGGGAGCTTCCTTGGGTATCAGGATCTCTAGCTTCCTCACTTTGCTACTACTCTCTGTCTTGTTGGTGTGGCTAAGAATAATCAGTTACTCATAATACTCTCTTTCCCCGTATTTGGTCAAAAAAAGGGGTAAAGGGATTCAGGTAACTTACAAACTTTCTGTTAATTTTTACAAGTCTGTAATTTCAAGACCTCACTATACGGGTTTTTTGTTCCATATGAAAGGATTAGAGGGAAAGGGAAAATAACCTAATGAGCAGGAATCTGAAATGTGCTAGTCACAGGCACTGAAGAGGTTGTAATTTGGGCCAAAATAGAGAAGATGAGGTCTAGAATTGTTTGAGACTTATGCTTTTGAGTTTTTAAGAACTGGAAGGGATTCTAGCCATCACACTTCCAGTGATTCTTAACTCTGGTGGCACATTCGAATCAATTTGGAAGTTAAACAAATAATGCCTGGGCCCCACCCCAGTGGGTCTGATTTAATTAGTCTGGGGTGCAGCCTGTGCATTCGTTTTTTGTTGTTGTTGTTGTTGTTGCTTTTTAAGCTTCTCAGGCAGTTGTAATGTGTAGTTAAGGTTGAAAACTATTGACTTAGTCTAAATCTCTGATATTACAGAGGAAAAAGCTGAGTGAGGTTAAATGTCTCATTCCAGGTCACCACATTAGACAGAAGGAACATGAACTTAGAGCAGGTAAACCTAAATGTAAATCTTAACTTCATAACTGACTGTATGACCTTGGGAAAATTATATAACCCCTGAAAACCTCTTCCTTCATCTTTAAAACAGGGATGCTGTTCCCACCTTATAAGGGTTATTGTAGGATAACTGATAATATACTGTCTATATTGCATGTGGCTTAATGCCTAGCACTTGGCAGGTTCCCAATAAATAGCAGTCATTGTAGCGTTATTATTATTTACTATTATAGAACCCAGGTTTCTTAATTCCCAATGTGGGACTTTCTAAAGTCCTACCAGAAGTCTGGAGTAGAGTGGTAGCTAAGACCTGAACTTCTAAACTTCCAGATCCTTGCGTCACCCAGATCTTTAGACAAGGCTGGGTTTGAGAAGGAACCACTCATATGGATAGAGAAATCTACAGCTATGAAGACACATACGGCTTTGACCATGGAACACATCCCCCCCACCGACTATATAAGGTAAAGAATTTTCAAGAGTATCCACAGTTAGAGCCATGTTTTAAAATTAGAGACTTTAGAATACAATCCTGTTTCAGAATCAAAAAGGCTTCCTAAGTTTACTATTTAGGAGAATTAGTTAGCAAAGAATCCTTTTGTGAAGCTAATAATCACTTTTATACCATTTGAGTTTCCTTTAGTCTACTTTTAGGTCCACTGAGAGACTCTAAAAAGCATGTGGTTACTGTGGCAGTTACATGTAACACTGAAAAGGCAAAGGCTCCGTCCCCTGGCTACATTTGTGGGATTTAAAAATTCTTTGGGAGGCTGAGGTGGGCGGATCACGAGGTCAGGAGATCTAGACCATCTTGGCTAACACGGTGAAACCCTGTCTCTACTAAAAATACAAAAAATTAGCTGGGCATGGTGGCACGCACCTGTAATCCCAGCTAATCAGGAGGCCAAGGCAGAAGAATGGCCTGACCCTGGGAGGCAGAGCTTGAAGTGAGCTGAGATCTTGCTACTGCACTCCAGCCTGGGTGACAGAGCAAGACTCCGTCTCAAAAAAAAAAAAAAAAAAAAAATTCTGTGATGAAGTAATCACCCTATTTAGGTGCTGTGATTCTTCTGCAGTGACTGTCTTCTAAGTAAAAGGGCATAAAAGCCACTAACAGTAATGTCAAGAATGCTGAGGATTTATTTATTTTCCTTGGGTAAATGTAGAAAGCCTCTTTAATAGCATTTGCTGAGATTTAGGGGTATGCCACCAAGCAGGGCAATGGGCTATACTATCTTCCTTAATGGATAGTACCCGTTCCTTAATTAACAGCTCAAAGCACTTTGTCGTCTGGGCCTGATTTTCTAATCCCACTGAAATACAGTGATCAGGGCACAGCAATGATAACCCATAGGAGAGTAAATTCAAAACCCACCTATTAATCAGGTAATGTGCTAAGCTCTATAGCACCCCAATCACCATTCATGATGGAGACAAAGAAAAGTTCCATGTATAAAGATTCAAGATAACTGGGAATAAAAAGAACTCTAATCTCTGATAATGGAAAAGGAGGAGCTTTTAGCAATTCTAATTATACCCAAGCATCTACTCTGGGGAGCTATGTTGGGGCAATCTGAGTCATTGCTGATCTTTGAGAAGTGAGGCAGGAAGCAGTATAGAGAACCGATAAGCCACTTGAATCTTGCTTTTCAAAGGAGCATCACAGATCACTCAGCTGGTTTGCCAGGATTTATATACTGCAAAGTCTTTAAGTCGATTTTATTAGACAGCTCAAGATTGAAGGTCCCCTGGACAATCAGCAGGGGTTAAATGTATCTTAATGTAATCCCAATTGATTGGAAAAATTAGAAGGCTGGGGAATTTTAATTAATGCTCAATTTACTCACTTTCTCTAACTCTCTTTATAGCATTCAGCCCTGAGAGTCTTCCCATTTTGATACGGTAAAATGAAAACATTGCTCTTGCTCTTTTTCTGGCTCCTGGGTATTTTCCCATGTTCCTGGACACGGATAGCAGATGATATTCTATTACTTATTCCCTGTTCACTGTTATTTCCCAGTAGACTCAAACTGTAACCTCTCCACAGAAGGTCTAATCGCTGAAGTGAAAAATCTTGGCAAAATCAAATTTTCTGGAGAGAATGGTATTACCCTTTTTTTCACCACTAAGAACTGCTAATTGGGAATTCAGTAAATCTCTGATAGACACTCTGTGAAAAAAAAAAGTGTGTTCCAGGGCACTTTTTTTTTCTTGTTATATCTCAATTTCCTGGAAATCAGAGGATGTTGCTTCTGCAACAATGGGGTACTCACTCACCATTTATCTTTAGAAGACTGGTACTTGGTCTGCTCCAGTCTAGTTTGATCCATTGACTTTTTAGACCAGGTCTGATTTTGCCTAGTCTACAACAGATAAGTTAAAATCCTTATCAGAGATCTTATGGTTATTTAGTGGTGGAGAGCTGGGATATGAAACCAGGCTGGCCTGTGTCACTTCTGAGCTTGAAAACTTACCCATTACACTATAGTGCCTGCTCCAGAGAAGGTACAAAGCTCTACATGCTACCTGCCAACCAGCCCTTGCTTTTCCTAATGCATTTTAAAGGACTTTTGCCTATGTAAATAATTATTGTGGTAGCTACATTTTTAATGTAGAGAATCATAACTTTAGAGCTGGATGAAGCATTAGAGGTATCTAGGCTAATCTAACCCAATATTTTTGCTTTACAGACAAGGAGGTTGAGACCAAGGAGGTTATATGACTATCTCCAGATCCCACAGCTAGTTAGTGACAGACCTGGGAATAGAACACAGTGCTCTTGATCTATAAACTGGTAGTCTGTCCTCTATACTATAATACCATTTTTTGTACATTTGATGTAGACACACCCAGAAAAGTCTAGTAGGCAGCTGGCTATATGTATCTGAAGCTCAGAAGAGATATAGGCTAAAAATATAGATTTGGGAGTCATTAGCATGTAGTAGTAATTACCTCATACTCTCTTGCTTTGCTTTCTAGACCTCTGACCCCTCCTTCTGTCATCATCCATCCAACCCTCCCTCCCTCCATCATTCAACAAATATTTATTGAACACCTACTATATGTAAGACACTTTTCTAAGTGCTGGTGATACATCAGGAGACAAAAAAGACAAAAATTCTGCCTTTGTGGGGTTTATATTCTACAAATTATATAGTTGGTTAAAAGGTAATAAGCCTAGTATGGGAAACATGGCAAAATCCTGTCTTTAAAAGAAAAATACAAAAATTAGTTGGGCATGATGGGGCATGCCTGCAGTCCCAGCTACTCGAGGGGCTGAGGCAGGAGGATCACTTGAGCCCAGGAGGTGGAGGCTGCAGTGAGCCAAGATCACACCACTGCACTCTGGCCTGGGCAACAGAGCAAGACCCTGTCTCAAAAAAAAGATACTTGTTATATAAAAAATAGATAAGGTAAATAGGATTGGGACTGTGGCAGAGAGATAACTTTTAAATAGGTTATCAGGGTCACTGAGAAAGTGACATTTGAGCAAAGACTTGAAAGAAGTGAGAGAGTTAGCCATGCAGATATTTAGAGGGAAAGCATTCTAGGTAGGTGGAAGAGCTAGCGCAAAGGCCCTATGATGGGAGAGTGGCTGGTGTGTTCATGGAACAGCATGAAGGTCAGTGTGACCCGAACAGAGGAAGAGATGGGGAGGAGAGTAGGAGATGAAGTCAAAGAGACAATGGAGGGGAGGAACAGATCATATCTGACCTTCTAGGCAATTAAAAGGACTTTGGTCTCTATTGTGAGTGAAATGGGGAGCCATTCAAGGGTTCTGAGTAGAGGAATTACATGATCAGACTTAGGTTTTAAAAGGATCACTCTGTCTGTTCTGTTCAGAATAGACTGTAGGGGGCAAGGGTGAAGAAGGAAGACTAATTAGAAGGCTATTACAATAATTTAGAAAATGAATCATGGCAGATACAAACTAAATCATAGCAGTGGTTATTGTGAATATGGAAGGATTACAGACATATATTGTTAGTTAGACTGACATAATTTTCTCACAGATTAAATGCACTGTGTGAGGGAAAGAAATCCATTAGATTTGGCACTCACTATTTAAGTGAAAATGCCTTAGAGTGATTCACTACAGTTTTAGTTCCAATACCTTCCATGTGGAAGTGCACCAGAAAGGGGTATGCTTGAAGTTGGGCTGGAGGAGAGTGTGAGGAGTATGAGGTCAGGAAGTAGTTGAACCTGACTAAAGGGCAGGTATGTGGCAAGTAGAAGTGATGGATTGAAGACAGTCATATGAAGCAGACAAGTAAAAGGTTTTTGAGGTCAGGAGTTGGACTATGAATCTGTGGGCAATGGGAGCCACAGGACAATTTTATAGTTCTATATATGTGACAAGCACTTGGATGAAATGTCAGGTGGGACACAGGGGAGGGAATGGATGGCAAAGATACTTTCTAATTAAGCAACAAGAATTAGAAGCAGACTGTATGAGTCCCTGAATCACAGGACCTTATTGCTGAGAGGAATTTCAGAGGCCATTGAGTGTAAGAGAATATACCAGAGACAGGCAGGAGTAAGGAGTGGGGTTTATAATTGATATGGTTTGGCCCTGTGTTCCTGCCCAGTTCTCATGTAGAATTGTAATACCCCATGTTAGAGGTGGGGCCTGGTGGGAGGTGATTGGTTCAGGGGGTGGATTTCTCATGAATGGTTTAGCACCATCCTTTTGGTGCTGCTCTTGTGATAGTGAGTGAGTTCCCATGAGATATGGTTGTTTAAAAGTCAGTAGCACCTCATCCCCATTCTCTTGTTCCTGCTCCTGCCACATGAGACACCTCACTCCATCTTTGCCTTCTGCCATGATTGGAAGCTTCCTGAGGCCTCCCCAGAAGCAGAAGCCACTATGCTTCCTGTACAGCCTGCAGAACCATAAGCCAATTCAACCTCTTTTCTTTAAAAATGACCCAGTCTCAGGTGTTTCTTTATAGCAGTGTGAGAACGGACTAATACAATAATCAAGGCCTGATCAGGCAGGGTTGGTGGGCTGAGATGATAAAGGGTTCAGTCACACCAAATCCCTGTTCTTCCTTTCCTACCCTGCTCTTCCCATCTCACCTTCACAAAGCAATGTCTTGGGGCCACCAACAACAATGTCACTTTTGCCATGCTTTCAGCAGAGAACTAAGAGAAGCACTTCTATTAGTGTTTTCTCCACCCAAGTAATCCAAGCCCCCTCTGAACAAAACTCAAGTTCTAAAAAGCAAACAGAACACCAGTTTACTTTAAGCTGTGTCAAGAGTTTTATGTTTGAATTCAATTCCAAGGCCAGGTTCCTTCCCAGAAGCCACCAATTTACTGGTGCTAGTTGCCCTGTAAGCATTCTCAATACAAGGATGAAGAACTAAAAGATGGAGCCATGGGGGAGATATGTTGCCCTCTCACTCTGTGGCCCTTCCAACTCAGAACTGTAGAGGCATGGCTGCAGGTGGGGAAATATAAAAATGTATTTGAGAGATGTCAGTCCATTTCTTTTACTGGAGGCTATCAAAAGTTAGAGCCTTCTTAACCTACATATTTCTAGATTCATTTGAAGACTGCTCAACGATATGGTCCATGTGTCATAAACAAGGCATCTGTGCTTTAGAAATTTAGAAACTGAGCATCCTGTAAAGTAAACTACTGTACCCAACCTGGACATTACAGGTTGTGAGCCATCCTGTTAGCTTAGATGTATTTGAGACAATGAAAGCCTGCTGCAGGCTGATTATGCGATGAATGATTAAATCAGCAGGATTCTACCCTTTCATAAGCAGAGGTTTTAACACTGGCAGTGCCTAAGTTCATGGCTTTTTATGTAGAAAAGGTACTATCAGGAATGCACAACTTTCTCTAATCCGAAAGCAACACGCTGAAAGGTAAAAAAGGCCATTGCCCACTTGTAGGGACAGTGGAACTAAGAGTAAGAGCAGATAAAATGGTGCTGCTCATTCACTTAGGCACTAAACACAAATCCAGGAATGGCCATTTGAGCTGGTAAGTAAGGCCTGCAAGGGCCATCTTATTCTCCATTCCCTAATTCTCCTTGTGACATACTAGCTCTCCTCTCAATACAGTCCTCTGAGATGCTGGTCTCCTAGATTTCTTATTGGTCTGGAAGGATGTCTCCTGTTGACAACCACGTTCAAAAACCAGAAGAAAGCATAAAGATCTGTTTTTTTTTTTTTCTAGCAAAAGAGACCAAGATGATCTATCCAAGCAACGCTGATTGATTATAAAATCCTCTCAGTTATGAGCAGACCATACTAAGTAAAATCTGGGTCCCTGCCAGGGCTTGGGCCATGAATAACTAATTCCTATTTAAGGTAGGAGATGAAATATTTGTCTGAAGTCACATGTCAAAGATTCATATTTATCCTGATGAGGCAAGGTCATTTGATCTATGCCCTAAACCACTGAATGTATCCCTTAGCAAACAGCTCTAATCTTTGTACTGTAGTGGTGGTTCCCTTGGTATGCCACCCAATATGACTAGAACTATGGAAAAATCATTCATGAGGCTTGGGGCACATGCAGAATCACCTTCTAATCACTGAATGTATATAAAACCCCAAATGCATCTAGAAAAAAAGTTTTAGTCAATTATTATTAGTGAGACATTTTAAGTAAAATATGGCCACCCTATCTTTACACGTTTTAAAGTGAATCTAAGGAGAAGCCTGTTCATTACCGACAAAATGGATCTCTAGATTACTTCCACATGAACTGCATTGACTGGTGGCTACAAGTAGTGTGACTTAGTCTCAATATTCCTCTTTGCCCTTCCAATATGTTGAACCATGCCTCACTGTATATTACAACCCATCGGTTGAATAGCAGTGGTTCGAGTGATGTATGAATAGCTGCTAGCAGTGGAAGATTCTTAGCACCAAATGTATATTCTCATGTGCCTCAGACCACACTCTGTCTCTGCCACCATCAGCACATGGGGCAGTTATGAAAAGAAAAGACTGCAAATGATGGTGTTGAGCAATCTGTATGCTTCCTTCTTTACTAACACACTTGAATTCCTTACCAGACTGCATTAGAAACATGTATCATTTGTACTGCAACCTGCACACAAAAGTCTACTGTTGTGTGCATAAAATTCAACCCTGCCTAGCAAAAGAAAATTTTCCTGTCTTCTGTTCTCTAGGTGAAGCTTTCGTACAAACATCTATGAAGCCCTTGGGTATTCTTTGGAAAAAGAAGAAAGCTTTCTTGTACACTAAAACATTGTGTCTTGTGTGGAGAAAAAAGCAGAATATTACTTGGATTTGGAGGGAAGAGCGTGCAGCTTTTACAGTGTATGATCTCTTTTACTACTGGCATATCTGGAGGAATTGGTGGAGGTACTATTCCCAAACCAGGCATCATTGGAGTTATTGGTGGAATTCCAGTCATCATTCCAAGAGCAGGATCAAAGTCTAAAAAAGGAGAAGAGAGAACAATAAATGACACCAGGCAAGGTTAAGTGGAGATAGAATGTTACTCTGTAAGCTTCAAATCAAAGGCCTTTCTAAGACACAGGCAAAATATTTAACAAGCATGGTACTTAGTATTCCCAGGTCTTAAATATTATCTTATAGTTGTTCATTTTCCTTTTGGGATGGGGCTGTTTTGTTTGACCAGGGCTTATTTAAGTCTCTGCGTCTCATTGTGGCATCCAAGGTCTTTCATAGCATGGCCATGCCTTGTCTACTGATCTTGCCTCTACTAGTTTCCAACACACACTCTCTGCTCCATTCCGAGAAGGCTTTTTACTGTCCCTTGTATATGTTTTCTTTGTACAGTACAGCATGATATTAAGGGCACAGAGTTTTGGGGATCAAGCAGACCTGGGTTTTAGGTCTACCATTTGCTTAGCAGGATGAACTTCCATTTCCTCATCTGCAAAATAGGGTTAATATCACCTACGTTACAGGAAGCTGTGAGGAGTAAACAAAATGATGAATCTAATATGCTGAGCATAGGTTTGATAAATAACTATTCTCTGTGGCTTTATTCATGTTTTTCTTTCTGCCTGGAATTATTTGAGCCTCCGCAAATTCTCCCCATGCTTCAAGGCCTAGCTTAAGTGTCACCTTCCTTGAGGAGGCTTTTCCAGATAATTCTGGTTCACTCTTGACTTTGCCTCTAAAATCTATTGGTTCTATACCTGTTACCACTGATTTTTTTTTTTATTTTGCATCATTCTTTGTTTAATTCAGGGATGCCTCTAGCATGTGTGGGGGCACCCAAACAAGTATTTTTTGTGGGGCCTATCTACGTACACGGTTTGTTTCACTGCTAATCAGTACTGGCAGCATTTTCGTGGCACAATCTCACACGATATCATGAAAGAAATACCACACCAGCCAGCTGGAGTGGTTTCCTTGCCAGGCCACTCTCCTGGAACCAAGACTCTGGGGAGGATTCCATGAGTCCTGAAGCTTCTTGGGGCATCTAGTTCACTGCACATAGAGGTTAGAGGATTGGATAGTATCCCAAAGGGGAGAAATGGGGACTTGGGTACACATATGTCCAGTTTAAGATTGGGGCTTCTCAGATGATAATGCCAGTCACAGTCAGTCCCAGACACTGGAGGGGAACTTGGAAAATTTCAAGAAAGGTACTTCTTACAACCAGAGTACAAGGAAGAGCTGCTCTGGACCCAGGACAGCTGCCCTGATGATACTGCCTGCCTGGCCAGTGCTTGGCTCTGGAAGGAGACTTAGAAATTATCCAGGTAGGCATTCCAAAGCACAGGGGCCCCTGAGGAGGAGCCCCACTTGCCTGGGTCTAAGGCCAGTATTGATTTCATTGTTTAAATCTTGTCTCTAGGTCAAAATGGAATTTCTTTGAGAGAAGGGAGTGCACTCTACTTCTTTGTTTCTCTGCCTTCCACTTCTGCCTTCGCTATAGAACCACACACAGTGGACTGCAAAGGAAGAAAGTACTGCAGCCTGAGGGGTTCTGGTAATGCAGAGACAGTTGCAGCAGCAGTAGCAGGCCTTACTCCCAAAGACTTCACCATGTTCACCACACAGGCCAGAGGAGCAATGCCTGTACACATGTCCTTAAATTGGCCCTGAAGTCCCCTGGGTGGCTCTTTGTCTCTAAGATGCTGGACGAGGTCAACCTAAACAGCAGGAAGAACCCAGGATTTCCACAGAAGCAGAACCTCAGGTCTGACAGGCACAATAAGAGGGAGATCTGGAGCTGAGCAGGCAGGTGGCACGTGGACATCCCCTGTTACAAAGGCAGCCCAAGCAAGCTAGGGCATTACCCAGCCTCTCACATGCCTTTTTATCCTGTGATGTCAAGACTCTGAAAATGTTTGGGAAGAAAAAAATTCTCCCAAGAGGAAGTTTTATTTTTATGAAAATATTTACTTTTAGCCCTCAAATGTCATCTCACTCAACTTGCGTGTACACACACACACACACACACACACACACACACACACACACGTACTCTCCCCTTCCCTCCCTCCCACCCATGGCTCTCATATCTATACTCTACTCTCCTCCATATAGTAGTTATGTGACGTTGAATAAAGTTTCTTAATATCTGTGTGCCTCCATTTCCTTTTCGGTAAAAGTGGGGGGTTAATATCTGTGTGCCTCTATTTCCTTTTTGGTAAAAGTGGGGGTAAATAATGGCATTTAGCTCAAAGGATGAAAGCACAGAACAGATATATGAAGACCTCTGGCATGAGAGATAGTCCTGATAGGTAAGTTTCCTTCCTTCCATTTAAAATGTGAAAACTCACACTGATAAATTCACTGATTCAGGCATTCATTCACACATTCACAAACATCTGTGATAGGTTTCCTATATGTCAGGCTCTATGCAAGTGTTGAGGGTGGTGTCTAGGTTTCCTGTTCGATCTTAGAGAACTTAAGGCTTCTGATACCCTGTCTTCCCATGCTGTAAAATAAGAGCACTATGGTTAAGAATGCCATTTATGTCTTCGGAAAATTTGATTCCTCACGCAGAAGATTTTGGAGAAACTGTTAACATTATCTTACCCATTTACAAACTGTTATTTTTCGTTAGGAAAAGATCAGATTAGATTGTGTGCCAACAAAACAATCCCATCTATTTTTCCTCTTCTACTGAAATGTTTGTCTTCCTTTTATTGTTCTGCCTGCCTCCTTGTTATTCATATAGCTCTGTCACTCACAACTCTACCTCACCACAGATTACAGAAACATCAGCTCATTAAACAAGTTCTGCCACTTCGGCTGAGAAGGAAATGTCTGTCTCCATGTACTGTCTACTAATAAATGGAGACAAACAAAAAACAAATATACAGGATAAATATAACTCCTGACTGATGTACTTACCACTCTGCTGTTTCATATAATTACATTAATATTTTATAAATTCATTTAAAAGCAAACGTATTCATTGCATATGGCTAAAGCCAGAGTAGATAAACTCCCCCTCTTCCTTTTGTTCAATATGCCAGGAGTTCCATAGGCTACACTGCCCATAAGGGCTTGCTAGAGGGCAGGTTGTACATGACATTTCAAAGGCTTCTATCACGTTGATTATTTCTTTTGTTTATCTTTAACCATTAAGCACCAAAGTGAATGTGGATTTCCAATGTCAACCAAGAAAACCATTTGAAGTCATGGGCTTTATACATATATTGCAGAACCTGAAAAATCAAAAGAATTCCAGCAATTTAAAACACACTGGGAATAGAACACCAGAGAAATTCTCTCCGTTTTCCAGGCCCCTGGCCTGGCTTGTGGAGTACTACCAAGTATGTACCATTGCCACTTATATTAGGAATTCAAACTTTTAAAGATTTGAAATCATATAAGAGAGTAATGGAAAAGGCCAAGATACTCCTCCAAAGTCCTTTTCACAATAAATATCCTGTTCTATTTTGCATTTACCGTCTCTTCTAACACCATTTCCCCACTGCCTTCTTGACTCTTGGCATGGCCATTGCTGAAAGAGCCATGACATGTTGATTTGTATTCTCTCTCTCTCTCTTTTTTTTTTTTTTGAGACGGAGTCCCGCTCTGTTGCCCAGGCTGGAGTGCAGTGGTGCGATCTCAGCTCATTGCAACCTCTGCCTCCTGGGTTCAAGCAATTCTCCTGCCTCAGCCTCCCCAGTAGCTGGGATTACAGGCATGCGCTACCATGCCTGGCTAATTTTTTTTTTTTTTTTTGTATTTTTACTAGAGAAGGGGTTTCACCATGTTGGTCAGGCTGGTCTCAAACTTCTGACCTCAATTGATCCACCTGCCTTGGCCTCCCAAAGTGTGGGGATTACAGCATGAGCCACCAGGCCCAGCCCGTATTCCCTCTTCTGATTCATGTACTTCCCAAAGTCCCAGCCCACTGGAAATTCTGCAAATGCTGTCTGTTAGCTGGGGCCAGCTTGCTCTTCAGACTTGCAACTCTACCATGTGATTTCAAGTAATGTTTCCATGTAGCTTTGAGCCTTCCTGCTACCTAGCAACTTGCACTCACTTACTCAACCTTGGCAGAGTGATTATTGTCCATTCTCTGTACACATCTGAGCCAAGGAATTACAATGGAGGCAAATGTCATTTCTGTGCAGCTACCCAGTTATCGCTATATCTATTCATTTAATATTTTGATGACAGGTCCTATGTCAGGTGTTGGGGTTGCAGAAATGAATAAGACAAAAATCCTTGGCCTTATACTCTAGTTTGGAAACAACCACGTAAACAGTTACAATGCTGTACCATCAATGAATCACCATAACTGTTTATTAAGTGCTTAAAATGTTTTAGGTTCAGTGCTAAGCATTTTATATAATCACATTCTAAAAGATCTGTGAGCTTAGATATTGTTATCCTTCATTTTATGGATAAAGAAATTGAGGTTCAAGGGGGGTTTAGTTACGTGCTCAAGTTTATACAGCCAGTAAGAGGCAGACCTAGAATTCAAATCCAACTTGGTCTAATTCTAATGCCCATAACCACTACACTGCCTCTCGATGTAGTATGACAATGGTTTCAATGAATTAATACGATTGCAGATATAAAGTGAAGCAAATATGTTCAAAAAATAAGGCATATGAGCAACAAAATGTTTACATACAATTCTTTTTCCCCCAGTATGGTGGATTAAAGTTGGATATAAATTCTTTGATTCTCCTTCCATCAAGGTAAGGGTCTATGCCCCTATCCCTTTGAATCTGGATGGGCTCTAGAACTGCTTTAACCAGCAGAATATGGCAGAAGGGATATTGTGTCCTTTTTCAGGCCCAGGCATTAAGAGAAATGCAATTTCTACCTTTTGTCTCTAGAAATGTGTGATACGGGAGCTTTTCATCCTCATGGAAGGCTGACTACACTGCTAGAGAGACCATGTGGAGAGGGACTTAGAGCAAATGGCAGAAGACGGATCCAGCTGAGCCCAGTCTTGTATCTGTCCTTACCAAGGTGCCATGCATATGAGTGAAGTCTTGAAATCAGCCTGCCACAACTGAGGTATCCCAGTCGATATCATATAGAACAGAAAAATTGCCCATCTCAGTCCTACCCAAATTCCTCATCCAGAAAAATCGTAAAATATAATAAAATGATTGTGTTTTAAGTCACTAACTTCTAAGGTAGTTTGTTATATAGCAATAGATAAGGAGAATATCCAGCATGGCTGCAGTGGAGTGTGATTGGTTAATAGAGTTAACAATTTTCAAGGAATGAAAATAGAAAGTACACTAAACAGCCAAACTAGACTGACCATGATTTTTCTCAGATTTTTGAAAAGGCGCTTTGGGATCCTGCAGGGCACAGAGCCACTGTCTTGGGCAACTGTTGCCACCACACTGTTGCTATATGGAAGGACCATTGTTCAGTTAGAACAATGTCAGATGACTGACGCTCTACTAGGTGTACTAAGATAACAGTTGTCTACAAAACCGTAGAAACCTCAGAGGTGTTCTACATCTGATATGTGACAAAGACATCACACGTGCCTATTTTATGGTTCAATCCTAATAGTTTTTGGCAGGCCCGTTCATGCTGGCTTTTCTTTTCTTTCTTTTTTTTTTTTTTTTTGAGATGGAATCTCACTCTTATCATCTAAGCTGGAGTGCAATGGCATGATCTCAGCTCACTGCAACCTCTGCCTCCCGGGTTCAAGCGATTCTCCTGCCTCAGCCTCCCTAGTAGCTGGGATTACAAGCATGCGCCAATATGCCCAGCTAATTTTTGTATTTTTAGTAGAGATGGGGTTTTACCATGTTGGCCAGGCTGGTCTCGAACTCCTGACCTCAGGCGATCTTCTTGCTATAAAATGCCAACTTTTACCTTTGTGGCAGGGGAGAGGAATACTAGCTACCCATTAATTGGCTACTTATGAATTTTCAGGTTTTATACACTGCATCTGACTTAATCTTCACAACAATCCTAAGGGATGGGAAATAATATTCCCTATTTTACAGATGAGGAAATTGAAGCTGAAAGAGATAACACAGTAAGGATACACAGTAAGTGGCTCTCACTAAACATGCTCCTAACCATTAGTCTACACTGCTTCCCACAAAGTCCACAGTTTCATAGAGAAAGACAGATACTCTTTGTCAGATCAGTATCTACCTAATCAACCTTGTATGTGGGCTTCAAACCTTCCTATCCAGGACGCTATCCTGGGGTCGCTTATCTCTAAACCCAGAATTTCCTATTGAGATATTTGACACATGCATTGTCACAGTGTTTCGGGGCCTCTTTTTAAAATTCACTGTTGCAATTTTGTGCCGCAAAAGAAGTTGAAATTGTGGTCATGTAGCAATTGGAGGTAGGCAAAGGTAGGAAGTGACACACATTGACTATCTTGCTTACAATTTTCAGAACTGGACCCTGGTTCTTACTGGAAGCCCCTTTACACTCTCAGAAAGGCTTTGCCTGCACTTAACGACCTCTCCCCATCCAAGCGCCCCTGGCCCAATAAAAGCATTTCCAATCTTTTAGGTGTTCCAGAGACCCCTGAGCCCCAGGAGGTAGTTTTTACTCACAGTAAAACCACTGAAATGCAACCACAGATTATTCCAAAATAACTATTTCAAATAGGATCTAATTATATACGCATAATTAAGCTATTTTATAGAAAGTTATGATTTCAACTGAGCTACATATTTCTGAGACACTATTGTTATTTCTTTAGAGTTCCTACAAAATTCATTGGAAAATTAAGAATTATGCCTGTGTACTGGGAAATTTTAGCCCATTACAGTTCTGCCTCCTTTCTACATAGTTCCTTTAAAAGACTTTTTAGGCAGTCTTTGTCAGATTAGTATCTACCTACTCAACCTTATATCTCTCTTCTAATCTGAAGAGAGAACACAGATTTCCAAGGACAGCCTGGCTGAGCTGTGAGATGATTCTGGACTTCTCACCAGCCCTCTTGGAGGCACAAGTTCCCAAAGTTTTTCACAATGACTCTCAAATTCTACCTACATCTGTCCCGTTTCCCCAAAAGATCATCTAAACACTTGTTTCAGCTCAGCTGGAAAGGTGAGACAGGGCCTGGCTCATGTACAACAGCAAACAATCTGGCAAACTGGGATTGGTGGATTATGTGGCACAATTTCAGTTCCCAAAGGTCCTCCCAAACATATCTCAACTTTGATCCCAAATTTCCACCAGTGGAGCTTTATTCCTTTAGTGCAAAGTTTTGCAAAATCTCCCTTTGTAGCCCCATCTTCCCTCAACTCCTTTTTATTCATTTACACTGCGTTTTTGCCTTTTAGAACATTTGACAGGTCCAGAGTCATGCCCTCCAAAGGTATTCACCTTTGGGGCGCATTAGTGAGGACATTTCCCACTGCATCTGTGGTTCCCAGATTTCTGGATTTTGGAAATGAATAAAATTATATGCATATTTAAGGTCACCAGCCTCTTAATTTGACAAGAAAATAAGTGGGGAAAAAATAACAAAGAAACTAACCAATATTCTATTCATATAGTTCATAAAAGAAAGAACATTTTAAAACCAAAAATATAGGAAGCCTATCACCTCAGAATAAAGGGCAGTCCTTTCAATTGAGCAAATTTAGCTTCATGACAAATTTACTACATTTTTAGTTTTTACATTTTGCCATAAACGGGTCCTGGTCTACACACCAGTGTTTGGGCTTTTGAGATCACTCAACCATTTCACTTAGCGTGCTCCCCTATATATGAAACTTCCTGTGAAAAATTTCTTTCAGAACTGGAATGTCACACACACACACACACACATTATTAAGGGCCATTAAAAGCTTCACTTCCCCTGAGGACTGGTATATTTTTTCTTCATGGAAAATGCAAATTATATAACTGATCAGGTTTCCCTTTTTTGTTTTGGCTGCTTTGTCACAGGGGCAGCTCAACTTCAGAAATCAGGTGGGAATCCTATGACCTACACACCTGAATTTTAGTTAACTTCCCTACCTGGTCTTTGTCTTCTATTCTCATTTATATTTTCCCAAATGCTGATTTATTTTATTTTATTTTTTTATAAATTATTGTATTTTTTCATATACTGTAATCTTTCTTATAAGCTGCCTCAAAGTCTTTGCTGAATGAGGTGATGTAACTCAATAGTTAACCACTGTCTCCATACTGTATACCCTTGCATACCTTCCAATCATTGATGCACTGTTTCCTCTGCCTACACTGTTCTTAGTTCTTTCATCCTCCTGACATACTCCTATATATACCTGGACACCTAGCTCAAATGTTATCTCTTTTGTGAACCTTCTCTGACCACCGCCATCTACCTAGCATTTCCCCTCACCACACCTGGGCTAAAACAATACTTATGTACAAGTTTCTATTATGACACTTGCAACATGATAGTGTAGTGATATTTACTTTGTTGCCTCTGCCACTGCAACTTGAGCTTGAAGGCAAGGATTGTGCCATGCCCATATTGGAATCCCCTATATCTAGCTCAATAGATTTTCAATGAATGGATGGATAAATAACAGAACAAATGAACAAAATGAAAGGAAGGCCTTTGAGCTGTTGTCAGTAAAGAGCCAGCTCATATTCGAGAACATGTTGGATTAGGGAGAGAATGAGAAAGTTCTAAAAGTACTGGAGTCACTATAAGAGTAGGAAACTTTGTCTTTCTTGTTCATTGCTCTCTCCCCGGGGCTTCTCACAGTACCTTCATACCGGCAGGCTTTAGTGAATATTTCTTGTATGAATGAATGAATAAGCAAATAGTTTCACTCAGTTCCTTCTCCTAATAGTTTCCATGGGGAGTCTTTTCTTTTTAAATGATTGTTCCTATCACTGTGCATTTACTTATTCCAGCTAGTTAACGTCATGAAATTCTTATCTCAAAGATCCTCTAGCCCTTGAGCTTCATGTACTCTTCCAAAGGCTTTAAACAGTTTAAAATATTTCCATGAGAAAACAGCTCCACAGCATTTACCTACACAGACTGTGATGTCGAGCACCTCACTATCTGTATTTCTTGGTGTCTTCCCTGGGAGACAGGACCTCGTTCTTTGCGGGGACCTCAATACACAGTCTCTATTATGTTGACCATCTCCTGTTTGTCCTTCTGTGGCCCAGTTAATCTTGTTGTTACCAGTAATCAAGTCAAAATCATGATGTGCTTGTTCCCAAATAAAAATATGACAATACATAGATCATATAAACTCACACATTTTTGTTGAAATAAAGTAGTCTGTAATATCAAGATAAATAACTACAACATTTTTAACCTTTTCAGCTATATAACATAGAACTCATTCATATTCATAAAAGTAGGGTCCCAATTATGTCCAAACCAAATGATGACACCTCGGTCTTTTCTTTTGAAAGTATGACCTGACACAACAGCTAACTGCCAGCTGTTGTGTTAGTACAGGAGCTTGATGGCATGGGGGAGACTTAAATGAATATCTCCAGGTGTAGATATGCTCCATGGTGAATCTTGAGAGTACCATCAGTAGGTAGAATTCAGGTTTGTTTTGAAGAGACATTAATTTTATCTGGTATATATAATGTTTACATATTATTGGCTCTTGGTAAAATATATACCATGATGATGAACAGTGCTCTCCTTTCTCAGGATTGCAACTTTTTTGCCACTAAAAGCATACTCTATTTGTGGCAGATATTAAAAATAATACAAATCAAAGGCCAGGCCTTCCTGAGGAGCTTGCACAACAGTGGTCTGTCATGTATCATACAAACTCCTTCTTTCTTTCTGTTCCCATCAGAGTTGGCCTGTTGGATCCAGTGAGAAATGCCTCCTTAAGAATGAGCAGGGCTTTGCTCTGGAAATAAGGTCCATGAGTCTATATTTTCCAATATCTTTCATTATAGAGCAGACCCAGTCAATACAGTGGGGACATCATAATGAGGGACCCTTCTCTTTTTGGACTTCACAGGCTCCACACTTGGCTGCTAAGGATATTTTAATTGAGGGGAAAATAAAGGAAGCAGCAGGCAGTATTCAGCAAGTATCCCTTAATGGATCCATCCTTGGATTCATCTGGAATGACTGGGGCAGAACAATGTTCTTTAACCAGAGGGCCTGACTATTGGGTTCCACTAACATTAGTCTTATTTGACCAGCTTCTCAAAGCAAATACTCTTGCAGGAAAGACAGCTGCCAGCCAGAGGGGACCTCTTGATCTGCCATCATTATGGATTAACTTTATTGAACCAAAGCTGTACGAAACACCATGTTAGTTGAAAGGGAACTCCACACCAAACCTCAGAGATAGCCTGTTTCTACTCCCTACTCAATGAATATAATAATTATGCCAGACATTGCCTTCATGACAAGTGTGTGTCCAAGAGATGCAGCATCCATGACAGTATAGATTAGAGGTCTCTGGGGGAAGTGAAGAAAGCTTATATTATTGTTAGTTTTTCATCAATGTCAAAAGACTTTTCTATTGTCACAGATAGGCCAGATGAGACAGGACAAAGAAAAGTCTGCTGGCTCAGTAGGAAACCTCCTGAGGAGCATAAAAGTAGCTGAATTACTGAGCCTTTGATGGGTGACTTCAGGCAACAGCTCCATGAGGCTTATTTGTTGCCTTTTCCATTTTAAGAAATCTTGAGGCATGGGGAGCTGATCTGCCTTTTCCATTTTAAGAAATCTTGAGGCATGGGGAGCTGATCAGGGAGATGTTTTAACCCATTGTAAAGATGGCAGGCACTCTGTTCTCCAGACCTTGGCAAGCAGAAAGGTGGGAAGCATTGGAGTGTCGTGCCAACCTTCCATTTCTGTGAAAATCCCCACCAGATTTATAAGGAACAGGCATCAGCACTGTCAGACATATACTGTTCTCTTCACCTGTTGCTGTCCAGTATTTCACCAGGCAAAAATTTCACCCTTGCATTTACTGTCCTTCACTGTTGTTAAAGGTAAAGATGAGTCATAATTCAACTTTTTGTGAGCCACATCGCACATGTGAACTTGAAACAATAATAACAATAGCTGAGTTAATTGAGGAATTACTGTGAGCCAGGCATCATTCTAAGGCTTTACATTATTAACGCATGAATCCTCATAACAACCCTATAACAAGGTGCCATTATTATCTGCATTTTACAGATGAAGAAACTGAGGCATAGAGAAATGAAGTAACTTGTCAACAGTCACACAACTAGTTAATGACAGAGATTTGAGCATAGGCATTCTGGATCTAGAACCCATGTTCAAATCTCAATGGTAAATTGCCTTCCTAAAATAATACAGAGACGAGAAAAACCAGTTCACACATAACTTAAGTGATTTTATACATAGCTTTACAAAGTATATCTCAGCCTGATGTTATTGCCCCATGCACTTTAAGACAAGAAGGGAACTACTGAACTAATACCAGCATTTCTATGACCAGGTTTCCAAAGAGTCAATTAACTTTGCCTGGAGCATGGTGGCAGGCATTATCACTGAATTACATACAGGTCACAGAGAAAGCATTTCTTTACAGTCGTTAAGAAAACAAGATGTGGAGAAGGGGGCCAACGGTAGAAATTAAAAATACTCTTGAGGTTTCAAATGTCTGGTTGAAGCTGGATGTGCAGAACGCTCATTAGCATATTAGCATTGACAGTGGCTGCAAAGCATCCAAATACTTTCAATTTAAGTGGGAGCTTAGCAGCGATTTGAAGAATGTATGTTAGTACTTCCTCTACATCAAAGAGCATATAGTACTGCTAAGAGTAGTAATAATGATGACAGTTTATCTTTATTGGGTACTTATTATATGGTAAGCAGTGTGCTAAGTATATTAGTTAATGTCCACAGTAATCCTATGAGCTAGGACACTATCATTATCTCCATTTTACAGATGAGAAAACTGAGGAACAGAGAGGTCAAGTAACTTGCTTAAGGTAACACAGTAAGTGGCAGAGCAAGGACTCAAACCCAGGTAGTCCTCTGACTTCAAGGCCTGTGTTGTTAAGCACTAAGCAAGATACTGTTATGAGGATTCCAGCCCTCCACCACACTGTTAAGAAAACTTACCCCAATCTTCTAGCCTTATTATTGACCCCAGCTCAAGCTTTGGGTCTGTAATGATTGCTTGGTGGCATTTTTGTTCTCAATGCTAGGCCTTTCTTTTTCCATGTTATAGATGGGTGGCTAAGTATTGAATATTACTTTGTGAGCATAGATTTATGCTTATATATGATAATTTACAAATCATATGATATCAGTTAACATTTAGTACCCTGGACCACAGCACAGATGTGGTCTCAATATTTTTCCTGGGACTTTTACACATATGGTCCAGACTGTCATAAACTGGAAATATTTAAGTCAAATTAGATTGTCTAGTCATCTTAGACTATAAGTGTTGTGACTCAGGGACACTCCACAATATATATTTCAGTTTAAAACAACATAAAACAATATATATTTCATATAAATATATAAAACAATATATATTTCAGTTTAAATTCTATTATAATCAAATAATAAAGAGGTACTAAATAAAAAACTCATTACTTCCTTAGAAATGTCTATGAGAAATACATTAATAATGATTTTTGAAGTATTTTAATAGCTGCCATTTTTGAGCACCTTCTATGTACCAGACATTGTGCTAAGTATGATTTAATTGTCATAACAATCCTAGGAGTTAGGTACTATTAGTCTGACTTTGTAGATGAGGACACTGAGTCTCAGAAGATACACAGCTGCTCGAGATCAAATAGTGAAAGAAACAGGCTTGGAAGCCAAGCAGACTGAATCTAGAACCTGACATCTTAACCACTCTGCAATACTGGCTCCTACAGTAACATTCACTGATCCCAGATTGGCCCTACTAGTCATTCAAAACCTAAGGAGATCCATGGTCCAATCACTGTAGCTCTCAAAGGATGTTTGGTTGTTCATTTCAATTGTTATTGGTCTAATGGAGAAGAATACAGTCCAGTGAACTACAACCTATGGTATGAATTATAGTTTGGCAGAGTTCTTTGCACCTGCCATATGTAGAATTTAGACTCCTTTTTTTTCTCCACCCATTTCTTATTCACATACCTTTTTTTCTTCATGTTTGGTTGCTTTTATGCTTGTTTCTTGGCTTTTGATGTGATAACATTTCTTAATTCATTATTAGTATTGCTGTCTAGTGGACCTCACCCTCATTATAACTTATAAGGATTTAAAACCTGGGCTGGAATTGTGAAATAATATTTTTGGGGGTATAGCTAACTATATAAATAAATGGCAAGACAAAATGGCATTACTCTAAATCTGTTTCTCAAATTTAATGTGCCTGTGAAGCACCTGGGGATCTTGCGAAAATGCAGCTTCTGATTCAGTAGGTCTGTGCTGGGGCCTGAGATTCTGGGATTCTAAGTGGTTCCCAGGTTATGCAGGGCACACTTTGAGTAGCAAGGTTCTAGACTGGCCTGCTCCTGTTGTGCTTTTAAGTAGAGTCACAATTAATTGAATCTGGGGAGAGTAATGTTTAGGCTGTTTAAAAAGCTGCCTCAGGCTCCTTGAGATGGCAATTCCCAAATGTCTTCAAAAATTTATTGTAATGATTAATCAGCTCTCACTGTCCAGGAAGCTTTTTTGTGTCTAAACAAAACCCTCCAGGTGCTCTGATGTTCTGCTTCTCATTTTATCTTTAGCGGAGATGGAGTTAGTTCACCATGTCAATTCTATTATGGGTTACTTTGTTTATGTGTATATGTATGTGTGTGTGTATTTACACACAGTTCTTCAATGTTAAAAAACAGTCTTTGGGCTGTCCTCCACCATCTCCTTTCCTCTCCTCTAGGAATCTTAAGATTTTGGAGATATCTAAGTCCGTTCTCTTCCTGTCTCCATGTTTATTTGCCTCCTCTATGAAATCTATAAAATTATACAGGCTTTGCAATTCCTTGCCAAAATCCTGTTGCCTTGTATTTCAAAGAGCTGTTTAAAGCTTCAATGACCCTAGCCTGCATTGGATATACACCCAGCATGTCCAAAGTGCAAAACGGAGTATACTAGTAACTACTGGCCACCCAGACTATAAAGCTCATATTACAAAAATGCACACTCTAGGCAGAATCTGGTAAATGTCAACTTCAAAATAAGTTGTGTCATACTGCTATATTTATTACCACATGGTCAATAAAAATAAGCACTTGCGAGGTGATTAAAAATAAGCACTTGCGAGGTGATTAAAAATAACATACCAGGTAAAATTGGTTGTCCGGCAATTCCCAGCGGTGCCATTCCAAGATTATTCATTGCTGTGGCCCATGCAGTTGGATCAGACATAGGTAGTGTCATTGCAGTGGAATCCACGTTCAGAGTTCTACTGCTATCGGCTGAAAAGAAATGACAAGCAAAATAATTTGTTGTGTTAAGGTTCTAGCATCTAGTTTACTTATAAACATAAATTCTGGCAAACTCTTTAGAGAAATGGCTGGAGAAATGGACAAGTGGTGGATAAGGCCTCAATGCCAGCTTTCTTACAAGGGTTAAAACAATACAGCTTGAACTGGCAGGAAGTCATGGAATTTGAAAGCAATTTACCAGATGGCATTTTAGTATGTGTTTCCTTCCTTCTCTCCCTTTCTTCCTTCTCTCTCTCTCTCTCTTTTTTTTTTCAAGCATACACAACAGAGGAGCTTGGAATGATTAAGAAGTTTTCTATCCTTCTCATAGTCTACTAGCATATGATTACTTCAGCAGCTTCCATCCAAACTACTTATGCATGTAAAGCAAGGAAAAACATCCTAGGGCTTCTGTAGTTGGCAATAAAAGATGAAAATTATACTCCTGATGTAATTTCATATCTTTGAGGCAGTACTATTGAATAGAGCTGGACACACAATCAGCAGACATCAAATTAGCTGAATGACAATATTGGGGGTTAGGGGAACAATGAGAAAAAACAGACTAGAGACACAGTCCCTGCCCTCAAAGGTTGTACAATAAAATTGAAGAGACTGATGATGATGGTGATAATTATTACCATTATCACTGTTATCACCACCTCCACCCACTACTACCTCTATTGAACACTTACTGTACGCCAGGTAAATCACTTGGCATGCATCATTCTCATTTAACTTTCAGAACAGCCCTATGAGGTAGGGACTATTTATATCTCCATTTAATAGAAGTTTTAGAGACATTTAAGAGAAGTTTTGAAAGGTCAAATACATTGTCCAAGGTCATACAGAATGTATAATTTTTAGCCACTATGCTTTACTATCTCCAGTTAAACAACTAGGAAACAATGAAAGACTCAAATGGTATAGATCAGAAATGTTACTGTAGTTTATGGTATGCAGAGCTACTGTGGCCTGAGTAAGCAGGAAATACTTCATGGAGAAAATAGGACTTGAAAGAATGGATCAGATTTATATAGAGCATGTCATGAGTGATGAGTAGTTATTAGATAGGTAAAGTAGAGGGGCCAGACATCCCAGGAGCAGGAATGATATAAGCAAAGACATTGAAACGGGTTTTATATGCACGTACATGTACACAGTGTTGGGAGAGATATAGTCATGAGTCATCTGAGCACAAACAGACTTTCATTTTGGGAAATTTTCCTCTGACTACTGATAGTCATAGAAAAATCTTTCTATGGCTTTTTTCCTACCTCCCAGTACACACTTCTGCCAATTACAACCCATGAAGGCAACTTTGTTCTAATAGTAGCTTGCTAAAGTCCAAGGCAACATCAGGGCTGACTCTTGCCAGGGTTATTTATACATGTGCTATTTTGGTCACTGATTGGTCAGAACAAGCAAATATAAATGTCTAAAAACATTATTTCTGAAATGTTAGTTTTTGTCATTTTTCTGTGCTGCCTTTGCCTCTTCCCCCTTAATCCCTCCTTCACACACACACAGTGATTGATGGCACTAAGTGTTCATCAATTACAGTCAGAAGTCACATTTCAGAGCTAGTGATTTCTACATCTGTAGGAACTTTAGTCGTCATATCCAGCTTTCAGTGTTCTCTCACAAAGGCATATCCAAAGGCTAGAAATAGCCTCCTTGCAAATATTATCAAGAAAACAAATATGGGATGCTGAATATCCTTTGGGTTGACAGTTTACATAGTGATAATTAGTCTACTTGGACTTCCAAGCCCCCAGCTAGGGGAGATAAGTTTTTAGAGAATGTTATAGCTGAAAGATATCTTTAGAGATTATTGAGTCTACACTCTGATTTTCTCTGGTTGCTGGAGAATCACTCCCAGAAGAAACTGGTAGGTTTAGAAGGACTGGGACCCAATGCCAAAAATAATTTCTTACAACAGTTTGGCTACTCATTGGTTCTGCAGTCATGAGAAATATTAAAACAAACAAACAAACAAACAAACAAGCAAACAGGAACACTTCTCAGTAAAGGATTTTGAGGTCAAAGAACGAGAATTTATAATATATTAACCTAGCCAAACTCTGGACTAATTAGGGGCGGGATAAGTGTTTGGGGGAAGACAATGATCTCAATTACAATTTTGAATGAAAACACAGTATTGTTATTTTCAAAACGTATAGTAATTCACAATGCTTGTTAAAATGTTAGTAAGTAGAGTTCCTGCTATGCTTGTTTACAGGAACAGATAAGGAACATGTGTGATTAACAGCATTATTTTGTCTCAATGAATGTGGTTCTTAAATTCTTAGAAAGTTTTGCTTTAAATGTCCTTCTTATCTCCCTTCCCTCCTCTAACACCCATCTCCACCTGTCAAAATCCCACTCATTTTTGAAGGGTCACCTCAAATGCTACCTTGTTTATGAAACTGAAATGGCCAGGTGGGAAGGGCTCCCTGGCAGAGCCTCCCACTGACCTGCACCCTGGGGTGGAGCCTTGGAAGTTCATGTGTTTGCAGTGGGAAGGAGCCTGGCCCCTCCTCTTCCTGGGTGGAACCTGGGATTCAATCTATGAGGCGGGAAGCACACCAGCAGGACTCTGGCCTTGCAGAGGGTCCCTGTTTCCCTTTTTTACCCCTTTTTCCCCAATACATTCCATTTTTTCTCACCCTTCAAAGTGTCTGCAAGCCTAATCTCTCATGGCCATGTGACAAGAACCTGGTTCTTAGCTGAACTAAGGAAAAAGTCCTATAACAAAACCACCTCATTGGAATTAATTACTTCTTCTGATGTGTTCTCATAACATTTTATCTAGAATTTGATTTTCACATGTTTGCTCATTCTCTCACTCATTCCCTGCAAACTAAACTTTTATGAGTCTTACTATATGCCATGCTGTTTTGCTAGTAACTACGAACACAGCGATGAACAAAACTCATTTACTGCTCTGGAAGAATTCAAAATATAGTGAGAGGGACAGACATATAAACAATCCAATATAAATTATTATAATATTATAATAAGTACTATAATTAAACCATGAGTGGAGTGCTCTGGGAACACAGAGGAGTAATTAAAGCTGCTGCAATGGGTTTGGGTATATGTGTTTCTGGTTGTAGGGTGGAGGAGGAATGCCACGGAAGCCTTCATTGGGAAAGAATCATTTGAAGGAAGTCTTTAAGGAGGGATAGGATTTTCTTCCAGGTGGTGAATGGAAGATTGGGGTAAAAAGAGCATTCCAAGAAGCAAGAAGCACCATGCATTTACCACCGACTGCCTTGGATTATTGTCATTGTGTACATGTCTCCCTTCTGCTGGCCTGCATGCCTCTTTTAGGTCAGGTACTGGGTTTGAGGCATTTTCTTTCCTTATTTCTTAGTTTAGTGTCTAGTATAAAATAGGTATTCAAGAAATATTTAAATTAATAAAGAAAATTAATTTACATTGATTTTGGGCACAATACGCAGTCTATACAATGACACTCGTTGATTATTTGTATACCTTTTCAGAACGACAAATTGTCTTAAAGAGATGGCATTATTGCTAAGCCAATTCTTTCTCTAGGACAGCTGAATACTTGTAGAAATTTGCTTAGTTACAACCAGGGATATATGCCCAACTAATAACTCAGTTTGATCTCATTAGCTATGATCTTTTTCCCATATCGGCATAATCATACATAAAAGCTTGCAAAATTTTGCTTTCAAAGGAAAATCCCAGATGATCACCTCTGGCAGTAATCTGGATTCAAGGTCCAAGGTAACAAAACATGTTGTGCTAAGTATCTGTTTAGAATTATCACTTAATGGTGGAAAAGTTAAGTTCTGGCCTGATCCACTTTCTAGACTAGAAATGGACATCTAGTAATTTTCCCCTGAATCCTACAATCACTGGCAGCAGCCAAGAATATTCAGAAGGCGAATGCTACTGGTTGTCAAGTAGTCTTTAAAATACCTACCCCAAGTCTGAAGAACATGTCTTGCCATGCTGGTTCTCCTATTCTGCTGTGTGACAAGTTCTCAAGAGGTCAGAGATTGTAGACTGGCTGTGAGTAAGTGCCTTCTAGGTAATTTGGTTGAAGATATGACACTTTGGAATAAGCTCCATTAGCACCAAAAGAATACAAGATTTGGAAGTGATCATCTACTTGAACTTGGTATCATTTTATAACTATCAAATCTCTGCCATCTGTTTATTTTTGTATTGTTGATGCATCACCGATTAACTTGTCAATCACTGTCAAAGTTATTTGATTTTGAAGACTACACACACACACGCACACACACACACAGAGACACACATACAATTTCCTCTGAAACAAGGACAACAGTATGTTGGTGCCATCTCTTCAACTATATTCTTTCATTAAGACAAAAACTCTCCTTCTCTGATGATTTACTCTCCTACAATTCTCTTTCTTTTGTCCGAGTGTATATCCACTGGTTTTTATGCTTACTGTAATTTTGTTACACATTATTATGCAAAGTTGAGGAGACAGTTTTGTCAACAAACATCTATTGAAAGCCTGTTAACCACAGGAAGCAATCCTGTCTAATCATCAAGAGCATTGGTCTGGGAGTCAGATGGCTCTGGACTAGAGTCTAACTCTACTACTTAGCAACTGTAATGTGCTCATTCACTTTCTTTCTTCTCTTCTTGCCTGCCTGCCTTCCAGTCTTCCTTTCATATTTACCATACATTCCCTGAACATTATCTATGTGTCAGGCAGTATTGCAGATGTTGAGGATATTAGGGTGAGTCAAAGAGACCTCATCCTTGCTCTTGTAGAACTTATACTCTAATGCAATAGACAGATATTAAAATACAAATAATTATGCACTGTAATAAGTGTTATGAGCAAATAACTGGGTTTGATGAAAAAATGGCAGGCTATTAAATTAGGAAAATGAAAACATCTACCTTATAGGTTTGTTGAAGATTAGATAATGTGGGTAAAGAATTTAGCATGTTTTCTGGCTCATATTGAGCACTCAATAAATGGCCATAATAACACGGTAATAGTTATGGCAAACGATGAGGAAGTGGTCCCAGCCCTTGAGGGGCTCAAAGTCTACTGAGAGAACCAGGCATACACATGAATTACTAGAATACATTGTATGAATAATGAAACTGAGGCACAGAGAGTTTAAGTAATCAGCTCAACATCATACAGCTAGTAAGTGGTAGAGCAAGAATATAAGCCCAGTCAGCTCTGATGCCAATGCTCACAATGCAACTCATCACACTAAACCCTCTTCCAAAGAGTACATTTATTCTGTGTTCTCCTAGCTCATTGAAGACATTGCTATCATAGCTCTTACTACATTATATTTTTCTGATCTTTTTCCTTGTCTGTCTCTCCCCAGAAATCGCTTATTCCTCCTTGTTATTCCTATTGCCTAGACACAGTGTCTGACACAGAAAAGATGTTCAACAAGCTATTTTAAACAAATACATGAGGAAATATATGAGTATACAAAAGAGTCCTCCACAGATATTCTTTCCAGAAGCAGGTGTCAGGCTATTCAGAACAGGATACTACTCTATTATTGTATTAAGATAAAACCTCTTTTGGAGGGTTTCTTTTGAGGGCTGAGTGTTAAACAAAAATTTTAAATGGAAAAAGAAAGGAAGATAAAATGGTGACAATTTGAAGTATTATAACCCTTACATGCTGATAATACAAAAAATTCCCAATTACAGACATACAAACTTCAAGGAAGATAAATCTGGGGATGGGAAGACAGCATCACTGAGAAATTCTTCACTTATGAGAAGGAACTAAAATTTCTTAGAGAATTTAAGGTAATTAAATTTACTAAAATGAAAGTCCACGTAGCAGCCATATTTGTTAATTCCTTGAGGCCAGGGGACACAAACCTCATTTACTTCTGTATCCTTTACTGTGACTAGCTCAAAGTAGGTGCCAATAAGTGTGTTTTTAAATAAAAGAACTCTACAAGAACTCAGCAACTGTACAAAGTGGGGCTTACCTGCATAGCCTATTTCATAGACCCACAGCCATCTAAAATCTCTTTGCATTGTGTGGTCCTGAACTGTGAACTTAGCTCTGTCGTCATTTCTGCAGAAAGAAGATAGTAGTCTCAGCTGGGCGTGGTAGCTCATGCCTGTAAATCCCAGCACTTTGGGAGGCGGAGGTCGGTGGATCATTTGAGGTCAGGAGTTCAAGACCAGCCGGGTCAACATGGTAAAACCCAATGTCTACTAAAAATATAAAAATTAGCTGGGCATGGTGGTGTATGCCTGTACTCCCAGCTACTTGGGGGGCTGAGGCACGAGAAGGGAATCACTTGAACCCAGGAGATGGAAGTTGCAGTGAACCGAGATCACACCACTACATTCCAGCCTGGGCGACAGAGTGAGACTCTGTCTCAAAAAAAAAAAAAAAAAAAAAAAAGAAAGAAAGAAAAGAAAAAGAAAAAAGAAAAAGAAACAGAGACAGTGGTCTAAAGGTGGGTGGGACATGGGACATCAGGCCTCCAGAATATACTAGGACTCAGAAAAATGATGAATAATAGTTTTTTTTAATACTTTAAGTTCTGGGATACATGTGCGAATGTGCAGGTTTGTTACATAGGTATACACGTGCCATGGTAGTTTGCTGCACCCATCAAGCCATCATCTACATTAGGTATTTCTTCTAATGCTATCCCTCTCCTAGCCCCCCACCCCCTGACAGGCCCCGGTGTGTGATGTTCCCCTCCCTGTGTCCATGTGTTCTCATTGTTCAACTCCCACTTATGAGTGAGAACATACAGTATTTGGTTTTCTTAATAGTTTTAAAGATAGCAATTATAATAAGACTAATAAGAGTTAACAGTTATATAATGCTTACTATGCACCTCACACTGTTCTAGGCACTTTATGTATATTAATTTAAAACTCACAAAAATCCTATGAAGTAGTTCCTTTCATTATCCCCATTTTACTGATGAGGTAACAGGAACAGAGAAGTTAAGCAAGCTATCCATAGTTATATAGCTAGCTTGCAGTAGAGCCGAGATTCAAACCCAGGCAGTCTGGCTTCACAATTCATGCTCTTGACCACTATGCCCTACTAAACTAGGGGGTTCATCAAGTTATAGAATATTTGAGCTGAGGGCTCTAGAGCTCATCATTATACAGATGGGTGCTCTCAATGTCCTCTATTGCAGTGCCAAGTTTGCCCCACAGGGGACATTTGGCAATATCTGGAGACATTTTTGATTGTCATACCTGGCAGCAGGTAGTTGCTACTGACATCTAGTAGAGGCCAGGGGTTCCGCTAAACATCCTACAATGTACGGGACATCCCCCTACAAGAAGCAATTATCTGGCCTAAAATGTCAATAGTGCTGAGGTTGAGAAATCCTGCTCTACTGTAACAATTTTTGTGTGTTCTTACTGGAGAATGCCTTATACCCCTGGTTTCTTCCACAATGCTTTCCCATCTATCACATGTATAGGCAACTCCAACTTCTGTAGTTTATGCCCTACCCTACTCTCTTATGCTATTGTGCAACTAAGACTAATCTGATCAAACCCTCCTCCCTGACCCCATCTCAAGAATCTATTAACGCTTTCAGCACGTTTACTTCTAAGCTTCGCATCAAAGAAATGATCCTTGTTGTGGGAAGTCCAGGTACCATGGAATGCTGATGGGTTACTGTTTGAGAATAGTCCTGGAAATAGCAGTAGGCACACCATGACAAAGGAAAGAGAAAGGAAGTTTAGCAAATGCTTGCACAAAACGTGGAAGAAAACTTCATTTCTGGCATATCACATAAGACCTCGCATACAGCAGGCATTCGAGAAGTATTTGTTGTGAAAAGATGACACAGGGGCAGGGTTGGGTGTCCTACCAAGGAATAACATTGTGTTTTCTGTTCTCTGTCTAAGGGAAAGGAAACAGTAGAACAAATTACATTTGGGGTCTGCATTAAGCCTGGGGCTCAAGGCTTTATCTTTTGCGTGGTATTTATTGCTTATGAAGCAATATATTGTGGCAGTGCAGGTGTTATTTTGAATCTCTCTTCATATTCCTTGAAAATTAACAATCTATCATTGTTTGTGAACAATGCATTGAAGCCTGAGGCACAGGCCACAGTCCCTCCTATTGCAGACTTCAAGTGATGCCACAGCTTGCATCACGGTGATGCAGGTGAGAGAACTGACAGGGGCTTTTGTAGGCTTTTGTAATACAAGGCTCCCAGATGGCTTGAGAGAGATGATGCTATTAGACAAGCAGGATGGATCAAAGAGTCACTCAAGGGAATCAAGATGTCATACATTCTCTTCCTTGAGAAAGGAAAGGGAGATAAGGGAAGGGAAGGCAAAGGGAGGCAAGGAAAGGGTCTTTATGCTGGCCTATATATATAGTAGGTAGTCATTTTCACATGAGTTGTGAGTGTGGCAGGGTGGGAGTTGGAAGAGAGTAGCTTGATCCTCAAGGTATACAGATGAGAATCTCAGCGTAGAGGGTGCTTTCACAAACTAAACCTCATCCTGGAAGATTTATTGTTTTAGTCTATAAGCTAGAGGGTCCTGAAGATAGCCACCTCTGTATTGGAGCAGTTATCAAGATGTTCAATATTCAAGTTAGATCAACTTAAAGTCACGGAGCCAGGCCAGCCCTCCAGATGGCAACTGTAGTGAGGGTGGGGTGAGGGCGTGGTACAGTGAGGAAGAAGAAGGCCACAGAATTTGGTATGTGCCTCTCCAAGGAAGTCATAGCACATACCCTACATTTATGAAGGCAACAAGGTATAGTAGAAGGAATACAGGACTTGGAGCCAGAAAGATCTAAAATCCAACCTTGGCTGTACTCCTGGCTAGCTGAGTGACTTTAGGCAAGTTCCACAAACTTTTCAACCTGTTTATTCACTTGTAGCTGGGGATAATGATACCTATCTTTCATATAAAAGATAATGATAATGATGTTGATTCCTAATATTGGTTAAATGCTTATTATGTGCTAAACATTGTTTTAAAGCTTTGCATGCATTATTACAGTAGATAGCTAGCCAGGCATGAGTGAGGCAGGAGAGGGCTCCCCCAGCCCCACCAGGAATGTCAGGCGACTATCAGGTAGTTGTCACACTGACTCTCTAAAATAATAATTGATCATAGCCAGCGCCAGGGAAAAGTAGTTTCCCAATAAATAAAAACACCTGAAACTGGTGATTGGCAGCATCCCAATAAGATCTCTCGTATTGGGCGAGTTAGCTCAGGCATGCGCATTAAGAGACAAAATGGCACAGTTGAACTGATATATGACCTTCCAGGGGCATTCCACTGCAACAGGGAAGAACGCTTCAGATGAGCACGTGTACAACTCTAGTAAACACACTGAGCATGCTCACCTCCCAAGTGCTAGCAGGCCCCTGCACATGCAGGCAGCTTACCCTAAGGGAAGAATCAAGGGAAATGGGATGCAAGATGCTGGAAGTATGCCAACATATAAAACCCTAGGTCCAAAGTCAAACAGGGCACTTGACCTCCAAGATATCCACTTAGCCCTCTTCCAAGTATATTTTACCCTCTTTTCATTCCTGCTCTAAAGCTTTTTAATAAACTTTCACTACTACTAAAACTTTCCTTGTCTCTTCTTCTGCCTTATGCCCCTCAGTCGAATTCTTTCTTCTGAGGAGGCAAGAACTGAGGTTGCTGCAGACCTGTATGGATTTGCCACAGGGAACTCGGATACTTCCACCACTAACAGTATTATACAATATAATCCTTACAAAAACTCTATGAGACAAGTGATATTTATCATTATACCCATTTTATAGACAAGGAACATGAAACACAAAGAAGTTAACAAGTTGCTCAAGGCCACAGATACAGTTAATGTTGGAATTGGAATTCAAATTCAGGAAGTATGGCTCCAGAGACAACACGTTTAACCACTGAGCTATATACCATCACTAAGAATGCTGAGCCCAATATCTGACACAGAGCAAGTACCTGATCATGACTTTAATCCCACTTCCTTTATCTTTCCCTTCCCTTTTTCTGGCAAGGAAGAAATCATTCAGATGCCCTGTGGGGGATCTTTGAGCTGCCGCCAAGGGCTTCTTTTGTAATTTCAGGGTGGGCTGGCATGGGCTGAAGAATCTCAGGGATAGTACTTTTCAGTTCAAGGTTATTAGGCAAATTGAGTCAGGAGAATAGGTTAAGTTGGACCCAGGGGTTCTGGTTGGACCCAGGGTTCTGGAATACCATCAGGCTCCACTGTGGGAACCTTAGAGGGCTTCCTCAGCTACTAAAAGCAGTGGCTGACTCCCCTTGAGAGGCTCTTTTGGGGCTTTTCTGGACTACAGTCTGTAATTGCCAACTCTCTGGCTTCATGGACTTCTCAGATACCTGTGAACTAATGTCACCTTGGTCTAGAGTGAATGGCTGACTATGGTCCTCTAATCTAGTATTACATCATCACATTTATTCCATATTTTCTTACCTAATATTTAGGTAAAGAACACCAAAAAGCATGGGTGGGCCTCAAAAAAAAAAATGCTACCTATCTCAGCTCCTTTAATATCTGCACTAATTGCCTGTTAAGTCATATAATTCTTTTCCTGGTTTTGAAACAAACACATAAATATTACTGTCAGGACCCCAAATGTTGTAGTTACTGGTTTTCAACTAGAAATCTTAATATTTAAACTAATCAACTAACTGCATTTCAGGTACTGAGCACGCTCTTTAAGTTAATGGCATGGCTGCTGGTGGGGGAGGGGGTGGAGAAAGAAAAAAATAGAAGCATAAACTTTGTTAAGTTCCCAAAGCTCTGTGGTTTGTGCTTTCCCAAGGTAAGTTGAGTAAAAGATGACTTGGCAACACTGCTACTATGCTCCTGGAAGTCTGGCAAGATCTCTTGGAGGAAAAAAAACCCCACACCAGTCCTGGGGCTAATCCACAAGCTGTTTTGCTGTAGTCCTTGTTGCTGAAAATCTTTCCAATGTGTTTCAGTCCACTTCCTTGCCATAGAAAATAGAGTATGACAAGGATAAATATAGCATGAACAAGATCTGGAGTTTGGAAGGCTAGTTTGAACTCTGGCCCTACCGTTTACTCACTATGTAGCAATCACTTACACCTGTGTTTGTCAAAGTAAGTTCCAACCATGTGCATCAGAATCACCTTGGGTGCTTGCTAAATAGGCCAATTTCCAGGGTTCACTGCTAAAGTTTTCACCTGGGTGGCATTGGGGACTCTGCCTATTGAACAAGCACCCTAGGTAACTCTTACACCCACTACAAATTTGGGAAACACAGAGCTTCAGTTTTCTTATCTATAAATAAGAATGATGCCACCCTTTTACAGGGTTGTGGTGAAAACAACATAGGTAATCAATATGTGCTAGTTGTACCTGAATCTTTGAGTGAAGTTATTGCAAGACTATGAGATACATTTTGAATATTAATTTAACAAACTTGTGAAAGCCATATACTATGTGATGGTACCCAGGTGAAAACTACATGTTTTCCTGTCCTTTGAGGGGCTCATAGACTAGTGAGAGTGGCAGATATGAAAACAAAAACTACTGTATAGTTTGAAAATGGCTAAACAGAGACATGAAGAAGGGGGAGACAGTTCCCCTGCTAGGATGGCGCTAAGGAGAGGAGGTGATGGAGGAGGGAGGAGAGCACTGAGGAAGTGATGTGAAGCTGGAGGTAGTGACTTTAAACTGAGTTTTGAAAACTAAGCCAATTATCATGGTACTGCAAATATCTTAAAAGGTACAGAATAAGACTGTGTTTGTACTAAGTCTAAAACCTAGAATGCAAGTAGTTCTTGTTTGGGGAAGTGGGAGTGAGTGGAGAATATTTTCCATATCAATTTTCTTATCACTTCTCTCTCCTAAAAGTAGAATGTGGAACAACTGGAGTCATTTTGTATTCCCAGTAGGTTGACTCTGAGAGGATGGGTGTTGGGCTATATTGTTGACTTGCTGTATAAGTCATTAACTACATGGCCATGGTCTAAGTTGGTGGGGGTAGAGGGTGAGACCCTGGCCATGATGACTATAAATAAGTCAGGTGGTAAATCCTGCTGATAATGGGACCTTTGGCTGAAGTACTAGCTGCCTCAGCAGGGCCATCCTCAGATATTAAGGGCAATGCTATATATACACATACAGCCGCATGAGGCAGTGACTAATGGCTCTGCCTTGGGCCAGCAGCTCTGGCCCCTTTCGTGCTTCTTTACCTCTGCAAAGCAGCCAAACTGGAGTTTTCAAACTGCACTCCAATTTGACAAATAATCAAAAGACAATAAACTTTATTATACATACCTTCACATTATCTTCACTACCGTTCATGTTTCAAAATGACTGATTGGTTTTTTTTTTTTTTGAAAACCACAACACATTCCCATCAACCACTAGCATGCATTTGGCTAGACCAGGCATGATAAATTCTCAAGCCTTAATGCTGAACGATGCTGAACGAAGAGAAAAAAAATAGGGTTATAACAGTGGTTAAGATCATAATCTTTGGATTAGATCTGAGTTCTAGTCCTGGCCCACCATTTATTACCTGTGTGATGCTAGGCAAGTGATTTCATGTCTCTGTGCTTTATTTTCTACATCTGAGAAATGGGATAATAATAGTACCCATCTTATAGGGCTATAGTGAAGATTAAAGGAGAAAATATACAAAACAGATCTATTGTGGTGCCTAACTTAGTAAATGCTTGTAGAATACTAGTAATCATTATCAATATACTAACAATGGTGGGCATTACCTCTGATATCTTACGGAAAACAGGGGCCACTGGGAGTAAGGAAAGAGGAGAGTGTTACAATTTCTTCAGGTGAAAAGAACATGAAAATACCAGTACAGGAACCAGCCATTAATAATATTAGATTGGTGCAAAAGTAATTACAGTTTTGCGATTAAAAGTCATGGCAAAAATGGCAATTACTTTTGCACCAACCTAATAGGAGAGAATGTATTTACAACAAAAAAAGGACAAGATGGTTTATCTTTAACAAGTTCTTTACCAAGAACACTGCCAGAAAAAAAACAGTGGGTTTAATTCGTATTCTTCTCATCTGATTGATGCATTTTCTAAAAGTGCTACTGCTAATAAAATCCTAAAAAGATGTTCCAGTGTTACCCTCCTCCACTGTATATACCCCCAACCTATCAGACGTGCTGCCAAAACCTATTTGCTTTTTTCCTCTAAAACCATGGATGACATTTGTATCTGTGCTCTCTCTCCTGATCCCCCCATCTGTGGTGGAGGAAAGCCAGAATTACTTAGTGTTGTAGCTCAATTATCCATGACAAGATTGGAAAGCAAGGGGGTAGGCGGGAGAAGAACCTGCTCTTCACAGACAGCTTTTTAACAAGACAAAGGCAGATTATGGCCACGGCTGTGACCTCCATGACAGCTGGGCACAGGACACCCGCTGTATCAGCATACTCTGGGAACAATACATATGCAAGTAAATTTGGTTGGCAGTTTGTGATTCTGGGACAGTATTAATAATAGTGCCTTTCCTGAAATCTATGCTGTATATGATGTATTTTGCCACGTTTAATTCAATAGCTCTTCTGAATATTTTAATACAGCAACAGTAGTCCAAATAGCAAACACATGTGAGTTATTAACTTTCTTTTATCCATTTCTGCTGTAACTTAAATTTTCTTCCTGAGTGAATCTCCAGGCCACTAGTGACATCACCTTTAATCTATTTGTGTGGTGTGTGTGTGTGTGTGTTTATTGGCATTAACATGGAGGAGACATAAGCTGTTAAAAAATAAAAGGCGTCTAGGCTAGTGATGATCTCCAGAGTAAACCTTACAGGGATTGGCAGAGCAAATTTGATTTGAAAATGATTACAAAGGGTGAATTCCCTGTAAATAATGAATTGGAAAGAAAATCAGGCTGAGAGTATTTGCTTATCCACTTATTTCCACATGGAAGAAAAGCTGCAATTCCTGACAGCCTGTGCTTACAGCGTGACTAGATTGGCCAGAGAGAAACCAACGGGTGATAAAAAATAAGTACACAAGCCCACCAGTTCATTGCATTCTCTGTCAGGTCCAACACCAAGGAAAGCCATAAAGATAATAAGTCTTTGGATAACAGCCGATAAATCCATGGTTACAGTTCAAGCACTTAACTTCAAATTCCCAAGTGACCATGCCACTGTTCTTATCCGTTAAAGCAGCTAGAAGTTCACTGTCAGAAAGGAGGTGAGGTGATGGGCAAGGCAGCTCAAATACTCAAAGACCCCAGGAAAATACTGGGAAAGCATGGCCTCCTTGCAAATCACCACTTCTTGAGAAACTAACTCATATGTCACTGGCAGACACTGTCAGAGCCAACTGGCTAAGGTTTCTACCAAAGTGCACCTAGTTTTCAAGAGTGGCTATCTTCCTTGAAAATGTAAAGCTAATTTCTGTATATCAAATCCTATTTTTTTTCCACTGACTCACAGTGTCTTTTTCTAATTTTTAAAATTACATATTGAGTAGGTACACAGGAAAATTTATAAGATACAAGTGTAAAGTATAAACAACAACAATGCAATGAAATTTGTATGCCCAACATGCAGTTTAAGAAAAAGAATATCACTGTTACCTTTAAAGTCCACCATGTATCCCTCCCTAATCGCTTCCATCTCCCCTGAAAGATAACCACCGTTTTGAATTTTGTGTTAAAACTTCCTTGATTATCTTTATAATTCTACTACATATGTTGATACTGTCTCTTCAAAAATGTTTTATCTTAATTTCTAAAGGATTCTTTAGTTGCCAAGAGCTTTCTGTGCTGTTTTCTTTCATACTCCTGTCCCACCCTGTTTCCCTCTCCCTCCCCTCCCTCTCTTCCTCCTTCTCTCTCTCTTTCTCTATCTACCTTCCTTTCTGTCTCTCTCTCACCACCCCTCCTCCACCCAGCTAGAGGAGTAGTTAGTGATCTAGGAACAAACACGAGTGCCAAAGATATCAGTTAGCAGTGAATCCATATGTAAAGGCAGTAATTATTTTGTAACATGGCGACTTTCCTTTTGTTCTTTAAATGAATCCCTGCATGGGCCCTAATTCGTTTACCCAGAAGTTCAGAGGTGATTAGGGAATATGGAGGTGGCAGCAGGCTACAGAGCAGGGTGACGGAGCTGTGAGTATTGCCTAGCATGGGTACCTCAGGGGTCTGGAGCCAGAAGATCATGCTATTTGCGGGCTGTGTAACTTAGGCGAGTCACTTAATATTTCTGGGCCTGGGTTCCTTCATCACAAAAATGTAGAAAACAGTAATACTGATCTTACAGGGTTGATGAGATAAACAAGGGATATTAATTGGAAAAGTATTTTGAAAGCTATAAAATACTATATAAAGGTGAGTAAACGATGTTGCTGTTCTGCTGCTGTTGATGACATCAGTTCTATTAAAGTCAAGGTAAACAACTAAATGGTTATGAATTTTCTAGGTTTGGAGCTAATCCACAGATTTATCCTTGCCAGCTGCCTGGTAAAGCCAGCATATCACAGATAAAATTAAAACTTCTTTTCCGATGCTTTATTACTGGTCCATGTGGAAGCTTCCCCCCCTCCGCCATCCCCCGACTTCAAACATCTTCCTCAAATCCCACTGTACCTGCCCAATCTGCGGTGTGAGGGAGTTGTGTTTGCTCTGGTCTATGTCAGTGCTGGAGCTCAGGGCAGAAAGCAGTCACACATTATAGGCATGTAACATTTTCTCTTCCTAATCATTTCTCATAGGACAGTGCCGGTTGGTAACTCAAATCGAAATGTATGCAAGATGTGCTCATCATCTGATCAGTTTGCGCCTGAGGAACCTTCTGAAGGTCCTGACTTTTGCCTGTGTGCTATTAACATAACCATTTGCATGTCATTTCCATTCTGTTTTTTAAAGGGTCTCTCCTTGAAGATCTATGAGAATGAGAGTAAGCAGTGGAAAGCCACGTTTCCATTCTGCAAACGATATAATCAAATCTGTAAATGCGCAAAAACACACACAAGAGACGCTCCATAAAGCTGCTGGCAATTATTTCGGTGAACAGACGCAAGTTGTGCACAATTCCCCACAGCTGCCTCAGGTGTTGAAGGAAGAGATTCAAACAACAGAGGGGAAATATTGATCATCTTTTTGAATATAGAGTTAGGCTACCTGCTTAGGTGCCCAGGAGAGGGTGTGGGAGGAAGAATGCTGGTAATGTTCCCACACGTTTCTCAGCTTGAGGCTGGACAGCCACATGCCCATCTGCTGCTAAGAAAACAAAAAACAAAAAACAAAAAACCAGACAGGGCTTAAACACATAGGAAAGGCTGTTTGACCTTTCAGGTTGTAAGGCTCTTGCCCTCCGCCTAACAGCTGACGCCTGGAACAAGCAGGCAAGCCCCACGTGGCCTCTGAAGGGGCTAGCATGGGGGCTCCAGCTGAGGGGTGGCTGCAGCTATGGCAACACATGCCTGGGAATGAGTTAACACCAGCCAAAGGGGTTAATGGAAGAGGCAAGAGCTTTTATACAAATGCGTTAGGGAACGAAACGCAATACAATGGGAATGAGGTCCATTAATAAAGCTGAGTGATAAAATCCACGACCATTCTCAAATTGGACTTGGCAACTTAAACTCCTTTTCCAAATTAGGGTCCTGTGTTCTAGCTGCACATGGGGATACTAAGCTTCTATCTTTAAAAAGAATAAAAACAATACTATAATATGCAGTGTAAAAGGAGAAAATAGGATAGGCAAAAGGGTAAAAATTAGACTTGCAAACCAAGGAAGGAAGAGAAACAAAAGAGATGTGTACAACTATGTTCTGAATATGTTCAAACAGCTTGTTATTACTAACAATCACCACCTGACAATAAATTACCCCTCTACATGTGGATTAAAAGCTGCATTATTATGATGCATTAGAATCGATCTGAGTACTAACGATAATGGGTGGCTGGGTGGCTAAACATGGCCCCCAATTACTGCCAAGTGCCCTCTCCCTTTGTGGCTACAAAACAACTGTCACCAATATTCTCTCATAGAGAGTGTTTTCTTATCAGTATTACATCCTCAACCATCCCTGGAAAGCAGGTCGATATTGATGGGCTTTTCTGGGGAAAACAGGGAGGCATGGAGAGGTTAAGTGAAAATCAGCAGAGGCAGCCCTCCAGGCCCATCAAATAATTTGGGTTATAAAGGGAGCTAAGGTAAGGAAGCAAAGGCCTTCAGCCTGCTCTTTCCATGATGGCAGCACCTATGGAATGCAATGGGTCAGGGTTTTTACTCACCCTCTTGGCTGTAGTGAAAAGCATATAATCCTTAAGCCACTGCATTTAGAAAATCTGACTGTAGCTTGCAGCACAGACCCACAGAAGACATGTTTACTTCTGGCAGAGTCCAATACAAGCTTAGAGTAAAAGCTTACTTCTGAGAAGAAAAAAAAGTACATCTCAGTTTAGAAACCAGTATAATCCACCGGGGGTAATATTTTCTAGTTACAAATGAACTAACAGGTACTGACTGAGCCCCTGTTGTGCTATTCGTTAATGGCTGAGAGGGACACAGGAGAAGCAGAGGACTCTGAGAAGACTGAAGCTCTTTCCTCAGAGAGCTTAGCATCTACTTGGGGTTGGGTGTAGACAAATTCACACACAAAATAAAGACCAAACAAGCCTCTACAGAAGTCCCAAGTATAGAGTGACAAGTGTGGTTTGGCATACTGGTTAGAGGAAAAGATGGGATGTTGGCACATTCCCTCATGAATGTTACCAGTAGGACTTACACTGCCAAACATATTAGACATTTCCATCAGCAGTAAATGCACTCACAACAGGGGTGGCCAAGGGAGATGAACAGGAGGAAACTGAGGTAAATCAGAAGGACAGATGTCATTAAAGGGAGCCAGGATGGAGGTGTCTGCCATTATCTGAATATGATCGTGTCATTTTTGAGCCAAACTCCACAGACAGGGCCTGCTTCCCTGGGTACAGTGCTTCTCAGGCAAGTACTCCTGGTTGGCATGTCCCTCTATACATCTAAGAACTAGAGGGCAACTGATTTAAGATTGAGTGCTCTAGTGAGCACACAGAAGGCAGATAATCTGTGTTGTGGGCTGAAGAGAGCGAGTCACATATTTTAGCTATTAAGACATACAAAGTGGCCGAGCTGTCATTCCGTTTCAGAAATTAAGGCATTTGACTTGTGTGCCTGTCCAGATGGAGTGTTATTCCACTCATAGTATATCTGCAGGGAGGGCTTGAACTTTCCTTCAAAAAGCATTTCGGATCATTTTAGCATCTTTGCTAGGGTTCACAGTGTCCCAGATGATGCCTTCTTGAGACAACTTCACTTCCCATTCTCCTCTGCTCCACAGCCACAGGTTACAGACCTCACTTTGCCTTGTCTTGCAAACACTACTGGCTATAGGAGACTCGGGCAGAGGGTGTGGATGGCTTTAGAGAACTCTACAACTGCACACACACACTGTCCTGGACACAGTGGGGCAGCACTGTTACTGTCACAGGTGAAACTGATCTTTGTAATGAGCAACAGCCTACAGAGCTTCTGGTGATATAATTTCTCATTGTGAATAATAAAATTTAGAATTGCAAGCTGGTTGCATTTCTTTCTATAGGAACTACTCTCTGGAACAGAAAACTGGCAATTGCTATCTCTTTTTTGGACATTTGAAAAAGACAAAAATTATGCCTAAAGGAACTATCATGCTATAAGAAGTCTGTTTGTGACCCCAGCCCCTATAGATTCAAGGAATTTTAACCCTAACAACAGCCTAGATGTGACTTTATAGTGTAGGAGTCCATCTTTGGATTTTTCCAGGAGTATAAATGGCACATTATTACATGCCTGTTACTTGTAGAACTTGAACTGATAAGTATATCAGACACATACATCAGGAGCGCATGAACTCACAACAGGGTTGGTCAAAGGGGGTGAGCTGGAACGAGAGAGCCTGTGGTAAATTAGGAAGACAGATGAAGGTTAAAGGGAACCAGGATGGAGGTGTCTGCCATTATCTGAATATGAATATGTCTTTTTTCAGCCAAACTTCGGTGATAGGCCTTGCTTCCCCAGGGGCAGCATTTCTCAGAGAAGCAAGCTCAGAAGTCATTTGGGAAGAAATATTTCTTTATTCTGACATGAGCAGCTTGGTAGAAAAGATGAGCAGACATTTGCTTTGGGAGCAAGAGGTGCTAAGCTTAATGCCCATCATCTCCTAGAAATGGTGATGTATATACACATGGAATGTCTGCAGCTGCTTGCTATTTCCTGGAGGTCAGAGTATGCAACCTTTTATCTCTAAATATCTGGTTTTCAATCTGGCTGTATCTTGAAATCTGTCTTGAATACAGCTCAGAAAGGAAGGTTTTGGTTAAGCATGTAGTTACTAACCTTCAAGCACAACAGAACGCCAGGAGAGCAGCCTGACCTTTGCAGTAAAATTAATTTGATGCTTACAGTCTAACCTAGAGTCCATAGCCTTTATTCATATGACAGAGTCGCAAGACAATTTAGCAGGGATTATTAAATTCCACCTAAGCTCATCAGAGGAGAGAATTGAGGTTGATGCATATCTGGAATTACCAGTGAATTGGCCAAACCACGTGGGGAAAGGAAAGGCAGATAGACTTCCAGGAATAAAGATAACGGGCTACACTTGGTATGTAATAGGTACTCAATGAGAACTGATTCAGTGAATGAGGCAAAAGAGTAAGCTGAATCTGCTGTCTGACAACTAGAGAGACCCGTCCCTACACCCACAGGTGCAACTTCAATCCCTATGAGCTTCCCATACAGGGAGGTCACTTGGCAAGTGCCAGAGATCCCAAGGTGAGGATGGAGGGTGAGTGGGTTGGGTATGGTACAAGACATGCCATCCTGCTGCATTACCCTTCCCATTCCAGCTGGTGGTAGGAAGTCTGAGGCAGGACATTGTTATTCAGAAACAAAGAAAGCTAATGGATACCAATGAATCAGGAGGGATGCATGTTACTCGAAGTGGCTAAGAGAACCTCAACAGAAGAACTTTGTTGGGTTTCCAGAAAGCCTCTGGAAGTACTACCAACTACAGCACTACCCAGGGGGAATCAGTGTTCCAGTCACTGCACTTTAACAAGCATGTTATACACAAAAGCCTAAGACTGTTTGCAGTGGGAAATCCTGGTTGGTTTTATTTAGGCGATATAGTAATGTAGATTTCTGAATCTGATGCTCTTTATTTGAACATTCATTATAATGATTCATCTCTGCTTTTCTTTCTTTACCAATGATATTTGCATTCTATTAGGAAATATAATTCATACAGGATGATAAAGGAATCGAAATTATCCAATTTATTTCCATCATAGGAGCAGAAGGAATCCAGCAATGGTCTGTTCTGCATCATTCTGATTTCAGTACGTTCTTCTTTAATAGTCAGGGTTTGTAGCATTAAATATTACTCTTCATTGCAGAATCAGTACTAATTTAACATCACAAGGATAATCTGGTTTTGTCTAAGGGACCCCTCCCCATTTTGTTTCCCAGGAACTGAACATTTTCCACTCCGGGGGTTCTCTTGTACCATAGAAAGTATTCTGACTCTGTACCTCTCTAAGAGATACGTAGCACTAATGTGATTCTCTAAATGCCTATTAGCATTTTACCTTGTATTAATAGCTAACTGGGCACCCTTGCTATTTTCCCTGCTGAGACGTATCAATAAAAACTTTGATGGCAGGGATGGGGCCTAACATACTGTCAAATTACCCGTCCCCCCACAGGATATGGCATAGTGAATGTACAAATAGCCAGCATAACTCTATCAGTTTTTGTCTTCTTCAATCTGCTGACAGTATTGTAACACCTGACAATAATTGCAGTTCACACTATTTGTTGGTATTTTTTAAAGTGGAAAGGCTTTCCTTAACTTTTATAAAAATTGTCCTCAAGTTAATCTTGCTAATGTCTTCCATACTAATTTTTTTCTTTTGCCAATTGAACTTAGCCTATATGAGAGCAATAAAATCTTCAAGGGGTCCTCTGGTGAGCTGGTTGATTCTGCCTACAAAAATGGCCTCAAGTCATAGAGATAATATCGGGGAATCAGGAATGATGTTCAAAATATTCAAACACCAGCATGGCATAGGCAACCAAACAGAACTGTACGCAAAACCTTAGCACTGGAGCAGGGCCTGGGAGACCCTCTTGCTGTGCCATGCTGGGCATGTATGTCAGAGCGATGCTGTGAATCTCCAGCCACTATTTTCACTGTGGATTCCACAGGCATCAATCCTACCCATGGAGTCTCTGCTTTGCAAGGAAATCTCACAAGGGAAAGGACTTTGCTTTGTTAGAGAGCTCTTTATATTGCAGTTGAAGAGAGGTAAAGGAGTTGTTTCTGGGGTATTTCCTTGGAACTTGCAAATAAAGACTTGTGGTGGGTTCTGCCTCCAAGCTATTGGAAGAGACTGACTAGACAGTTACAGTCTTCTCCATTTTCATGCCTACTTCTGCCTCCTGCTAAGTTGCATCAGTTTCAAACACAAAGGTTAAGATGTGTTACCTGGGTTAAGATGTCTTAGCCAGGGGTCAATCCATTACTACTAGACTGTGGGGAAGTCTAGGTGATACTAGAGGGATCAGGGTGGCCTGGGTGACAGGTGATCACTTAGGGGGCTCCTTGCAGTGCTTATTTACCAACTGGTACAGAAGTTTTTCAGTATCTTTAAACTGGTATGACTGTCCAGTGCATATTGGCTGACTATCAGCCTGAAGAAACCTACTTTTCACTGGAATGGGCAGCAAAAGTAAGCAGATCCTCCTACCCAGAGCTGCAGTCTCCTTAAAAAATCTGCCTCAGGGTTCAAGGAAATCTTTGTGATCCAAGTTATCTCTTATATTAACCCAAATGCAAAAACCTTTCCTATAGAAATATTAACATACTCCCCTTATTCTGTCTTCCCAGGCATATGAACTTCTAATCACTTTTTAATCTGTTAAACATGTTTTTTTCTTTAAAGAAACTTTTAGAATTGCTTCCCAGTCATTTTTGAGCCTAAAAACAGGTCCCACTATCTATTGCTTTTCCAGTCCTTGCAATAATTGAGTCAAGCATGGATAGCTGAGAAGTAGAATGAGCAGCTCTCCTTGCTGTCTTCTGCTTGAGTGAAGAAAGCAAAAAATTTTGTAAAATGGCAGAGGCAGGATAACATGGAGCTCTCCCTTCAAACCATTAGAAGCAACAGAAATAAAAGTGCCATGTTTTTGTGCCCTTTAACAACCATTTTTTATTCTAGTCCCATATCCAGGTCCCTGGGTGACAGACCTACCCCACCTCAACATGCCTGGGCTGCATGTAGTTATCTTGTTCTCTTTCCACACATGCACATGTCTATTCAATGGGGCTGTGTTACAATGAATAGCAAATGCTTATCTGCTGGGAGACTGACTGAGTTCCAAGACCTTGGTTCAGGTAAGGCTGTCTTTGCCATCTAGTGTTAAGTTTAGTTTGCAGGAATACTAGTGAAATTTCTCAGGAAGCTGGATAGGACATATGGGAAACTGCCAAGGTGAGTAATTCCTGCATCTCTAGAGGTGATGGCTACAGCAACAGTAGCTTATTGTGAGTAGATGCCAGTTGCAAAGCTCCTTAGGCATAGGCTGGGTAAAGGGGTGAACTGGAATAATAATTTCTGTCTAGATGTCTCAATGTTGTCTAAGCAACAACATTGAGCGTGAAGTGTTCATCATACCCTAGTGCTGGGAAGTCAAATCCTAGATTCTTGCTTAGTCATAACATCATTTGACAAAGTAGGAATTCACACAAATATATGTTTAAAAGAAAAGATCAGGAACATCGTATATACCTTACTGTCTGGAATATCTCTCAGGTTGGAAGCTAGACAAACAAAAGAAGTTGGAATACACATGAACAAACAGTTTCAGATGGCATGCTACATAGTAGCTCAGAGGCAGAACCCACCACAAGTCTTTATTTGCGAGTTCCAAGGAAACATCCCAGGAACAACTCCTTTACCTCTCTTCAACTGCAATATAAAGAGCTCTCCAACAAAGCAAAGCCCTTTCCCTTATGAGATGTCCTTGTAAAGCAGAGGCTCCATGGGTAGGATTGATGACAATGGAATCCACAGTGAAAGTAATGGCTGGGGATACACAGTATCGCCCTGATATGCATGCCCAGTGGAAGAGACTGACCAGACAGTTACAGGCTTCTTCAATTTTCACGCATACTGCTGCCTCCTGCTAAGTTGCATCAATTTCAAATACAAAGGTTAAGATGTCTTACCTGGGGATTTCACTTATGCAATAGATGAGCCAAATATATATACGAGTACAAATGGCTGCTTGTGAAGTACCTGAAGTTTTTCCGATAAAGGAGGAATTCGGATGTGTTACTTGGCCTGCACTCTGCCAGGGGCATATCGTGCTGACATTAGAAAAATATGCTCTTTTCAACAAGATTTAGTCTCACTTCCCTTTGCCTCCCGGTCTCTTGCTAATGACTGGAAGTAGAATGAGAGTTCGATTTTACGATGATTTAGAGGTCTATGAGTTGGCTTTCTCCCTTTGGTATGCGACCAACTTCAAAGAAGCAATTGTGTAACTACTAAGGAAATTAGTTCTCTTCCAAGGGATAGAGATCTTTTGTCATAAGCGAGAATGAGTAACTAAGCTCTCTGACTCTGTCTCAAGAGGGCCTCTGGGCTGAAGAGGGCCTGGCTCGTGGTCTAGGTTTGCTCACTGGAGCAGCAGGCAGTCAGATGGTCAAAAATATTGCTTGTATTCCTTTTGTAGGCAGAAGCACTGGAGTAGGGAGGTGAGGCTGGGTGAAGGGAAGACAACAGGAATAAGACAGTAAGTAAATGAACAGATGTAAAGTATATAGCACAATGCCTAATGGGCATACCTCTTTATATAGCTTCCACTTTTTGAACACCTCCTCTGTGTTAACTACTAAAATAAGCACTATACATTTAATCCTCACAACAACGTTATGAGACAGGTATTACTAATATTCTTATTTTTGGGGGGAGCAAACCGAGCCACAGAAGTTTAAGTAACTTGCTCAGAGGCTTCAGAAATAGTAAAAGATGGGGTCAAGGTTTGAAGTCAGATTTCTTTCTTTTGGCCCTAGGTATCAGGCTTTGTGTTTGGTATATTACTAATGCCAAATCCTCATACCATTCTCGAGTTGTGGGTGTGATTATCTCCAATTACAGTTGAAGAGATGAAGGTTCAACGTGATTAAGCAACTTGTCCAAGATCATACAGGCAGTAAGTGGTAGAGTGAGAATTCTAATCCAAGCCTGACCCCAAAGCCCATGCTCTTAACCACAGAACTCTGTGACCTCTCCTGCAATCTGACATATTTTAGACAGTTTTCAAATGTTTGTCCCCATCTCAAATGGTACAGTGAAGGTAGATGGAGGACAAAGAGTTGAAGGTAACTTAGGCTTCGTAGTCAGAGCAGGAAGGTTGCAGAGTTGAGCTGGAATCACATCTTCTGTTTTCTCTTGGGGCTGGTGTTGAACAGGATGTAGTTTGAGGTGATAAAAGATAATGAGACAAGAAGCAACTGATTTCTATCCCCTCATCTCCAAATTATAAGAGGAAGAGAGATCACTCAGAATACAAGCTAGGGCTAGGCAATAACACTATTAGAGAGTTACTATTACCTGAGGACTATTACCTGAGCTATGTAGGTGTGCTAGTTATCAATCTGTTACCTCTTAGCTCCAAATTCACCCTTGTTGCCTGCTCTGTGAAAATGGTTCTGGGCCCTTTATATATTTTTCCTTTGCCAGCTGGCACAATGTTAAGCTTTGTCAGTAGAGGGCGTTAGGTAGACATTTCAGGAGGAAGGGGCTTTTCTTTATGGGTCCTGTGTGCTGGTGTGCTAGGTGTGCTCACTTGGCAGGCTCCTGTAGTTCAGGCTCTCAGCTTCCCCAGGGCCTAGTTCCCACAGCACACACAGCTACCCAAGCACCAGGTTCCTGCAGCATGTGCAATTTTTCAAGCATGCAGCTCTGGTAGTATAATCAGCAGTGCCAAGCAGCTTTTCCCAGTCCCCCTCCCTCAGGATGTTTCGTGGTGGAGTGCCTATTGTGAGATACCTCTCTGTGAGCAGCTTTCCCTGACACTATAGAGGGTGGATTTCCCAGAAGTTCCACAGGGCAGAATTCCAGCAAGTTCTGCTGATGTAGTACCACAGCAATTTCTCTGCTATTTAATGAGACATGACTGTGCCCTTTTCCTGCAAGATATGGATCTCAGCCCTGGGGAAAAGTTTCTCTCCTGGGTGCCCTAGTTCAGCTCTAGGTGTAGGGGCTGCTCCTTATATTTGTTAGTCCTATATTCTTTGTAGTTGTTTTTACTTCTTACTGGCCAATCCCCTGTTATAGTTAATATTTATATTAAAATTTTTCTGTTCAAATTACTGTGTGATTTCTCTCTCCTGATGTTTTCCAGACATATAGGGTTAATTCCTCTTCCTGCATCTCAACATTCTGTAAGGTGATGACTAGGGCAAAGGGATACTTCTAGGAGGGAAATGTAGGTAGGGGAGGATGGACTTTTCCTAGAGACAAGGTCCAAAGAGAAAAGTGCATTTTCTTTTTCAGGAGGTAAAAGATGACTTCTCTGTCTTGCTTTCTAATATACAAAAATGAGTTAGAATACGTGTGGCCTCTCACTTGCTCAATTTTTTTCAATGAGGAGGAAAGAACCTGTTAGATAGGAAAGGAAACTAAAGTCTGTGGACTGCGTGGATTGTGAGACTCAAAGGACTCATGATCATTCAGACTTTGAACAGTGCTTAAAGCTCTATAGCTCAGGTATTCCAAGGGGGAAGTGACTACTTGTGATGATAGCCTTCAAATGACTACCATCTTTAATATAATGACCAATATTGTACTCAATACCTCTATGCCTACCCACACAACCCTTATTCAAAGCTCAAGGTTATATCCCCTCCTCTGCAAAAGATCAAATGTTTTCTTTGCTTAAAATTTTGCTTTTCCATGGACATATGTATAGAAATTTTCAGACATCATAAAATTCATGAATTCTGGAAAAAGCTTCTGAATCCTCAGGGTAGAAGTTCGGGGTTTAGAGTTTGCACATCAGGATGTTTTCCAAGTATAACTAGGAGAAATGATTTTCACAAGTGCAGAATACCATCATAATTTTTATATTACTCATGGATTTATGCAGCTGAGTTCCTTTTGAATTTGAGTAAAATATTTTCCAAAACACTTGTTGTTAATTAACTTCTACCTTTCTACTGTTACTATTTTTTTTTGCTTCCCCCCCTCCAACCAGCTCAAAGTATAATACTGTCTCCCCAAAGCTCAATGACTATGAAATGGAAGGCAAGTAGTTAAATAGGAGATAATATGGAAACGTAAATTTCAAGGTCTGATCATCAACTAAAATGCTCCCTGTCATAATACAAATTCATCTTTGTGGTATTTATGAAGCACTGGCCCACAACAAATTCAAAAATACTAAAAGCATCATAGCTAATCAGATAGCCTGCTCAATCACTAGAAAGTTTCTAACATACACTTCCCATGTGCTAGAACCCTCACAGCAATAACAACAGCATTGGAGGCCATAGAAGCTTTCGATAAAGAATGTTTAGTCAAAGTGGCCTGGAATACCTATGGTCTTTGAGAGGCTTCCACGTGGTCCTCCAGATCATCCAAGGTATTGTGTGTTCATGTGTGGGTGAAGGTCCCAATCAACACAGGTGAAAGAGAGAAGTTTGGGACACAGGGTACGATTCTCCTGCTAGAAAACCAGTCAATTAAAGTTTCAGAAAATCAGTCCAACTATAGTCTCTGTTTCCCTTCCTGTGTTTGTGCCTCCAAATTTTGGTTCTGGCCTAAGTTCTTAGATGCCTTCACTAGCCTTCCCTTTGTCACTCTGTCCTCCACATATACGCACATGTATATACACAGAGGGATCATATAACCAAGAATAGAATGGGAAAAGGAGCATTGTTTCAGAGCAGTCTGATGTTTTATACTGCAGTAGCTGGTGGGGACAGGTGAAAGTGACATGTAGAAATTTGTTGCTCCAGTTAGAACTTCCTAAAGAATAAGAAGACCATTGATATTAACCAGGAGTTGCTGTGAACCAATGCAGACCTGCCTTCATGTTCAAAACAGAAACCAGTCCTCTGTTGCTGCCATTATAATGATTGTAGATTAGAGCACTAGTTTTTTTTTTTTTTCTTTTTTTTTCTTTTTATTATACTTTAGGTTTTAGGGTACATGTGCACAATGTGCAGGTTTGTTACATATGTATCCATGTGCCATGTTGATTTCCTGCACCCATTAACTCATCATTTAGCATTAGGTATATCTCCTAATGCTGTTCCTCCCCCCTCCCCCAACCCCACAACAGTCCCCGGAGTGTGATGTTCCCCTTCCTGTGTCCATGAGTTCTCATTGTTCAATTCCCACCTATGAGTGAGAACATGCGGTGTTTGGTTTTTTGTCCTTGCGATAGTTTACTGAGAATGATGTTTTCCAGTTTCATCCATGTCCCTACAAAGGACACGAACTCATCATTTTTTATGGCTGCATAGTATTCCATGGTGTATATGCGCCACATTTTCTTAATCCAGTCTATTGTTGTTGGACATTTGGGTTGGTTCCAAGTCTTTGCTATTGTGAATAGTGCTGCAATAAACATACGTGTGCATGTGTCTTTATAGCAGCATGATTTATAGTCCTTTGGGTATATACCCAGTAATGGGATGGCTGGGTCAAATGGTATTTCTAGTTCAAGATCCCTGAGGGATCGCCACACTGACTTCCACAATGGTTGAACTAGTTTACAGTCCCACCAACAGTGTAAAAGTGTTCCTATTTCTCCACATCCTCTCCAGCAACTGTTGTTTCCTGATTTTTTTTTTTTCCATAATTTTTTTTTTTATTATACTTTAGGGTTTTAGGGTACATGTGCACAATGTGCAGGTTTGTTACATATGTATCCATGTGCCATGTTGATTTCCTGCACCCATTAACTCATCATTTAGCATTAGGTGTATCTCCTAATGCTGTCCCTCCCCCCTCCCCCAACCCCACAACAGTCCCCGGAGTGTGATGTTCCCCTTCCTGTGTCCATGAGTCCTCATTGTTCAATTCCCACCTATGAGTGAGAACATGCGGTGTTTGGTTTTTTGTCCTTGCGATAGTTTACTGAGAATGATGTTTTCCAGTTTCATCCATGTCCCTACAAAGGACATGAACTCATCATTTTTTATGGCTGCATAGTATTCCATGGTGTATATGTGCCACATTTTCTTAATCCAGTCTATCGTTGTTGGACATTTGGGTTGGTTCCAACTCTTTGCTATTGTGAATAGTGCTGCAATAAACATACGTGTGCATGTGTCTTTATAGCAGCATGATTTATACTCCTTTGGGTATATACCCAGTAATGGGATGGCTGGGTCAAATGGTATTTCTAGTTCGAGATCCCTGAGGAATCGCCACACTGACTTCCACAATGGTTGAACTAGTTTACAGTCCCACCAACAGTGTAAAAGTGTTCCTATTTCTCCACATCCTCTCCAGCACCTGTTGTTTCCTGATTTTTTAATGATGGCCATTCTAACTGGTGTGAGATGGTATCTCACTGTGGTTTTGATTTGCATTTCTCTGATGGCCAGTGATGATGAGCATTTCTTCATGTGTTTTTTGGCTGCATAAATGTCTTCTTTTGAGAAGTGTCTGTTCATGTCCTCTGCCCACTTTTTGATGGGGTTGTTTGTTTTTTTCTTGTAAATTTGTTTGAGTTCATTGTAGATTCTGGATATTAGCCCTTTGTCAGATGAGTAGGTTGCAAAAATTTTCTCCCATTCTGTAGGTTGCCTGTTCACTCTGATGGTAGTTTCTTTTGCTGTGCAGAAGCTCTTTAGTTTAATGAGATCCCATTTGTCAATTTTGGCTTTTGTTGCCATTGCTTTTGGTGTTTTAGACATGAAGTCCTTGCCCACGCCTATGTCCTGAATGGTATTGCCTAGGTTTTCTTGTAGGATTTTAATGGTTTTAGGTCTAACATATAAGTCTTTAATCCATCTTGAATTAATTTTTGTATAAGGTGTAAGGAAGGGATCCAGTTTCAGCTTTCTACATATGGCTAGCCAGTTTTCCCAGCACCATTTATTAAATAGGGAATCCTTTCCCCATTTCTTGTTTTTGTCAGGTTTGTCAAAGATCAGATAGTTGT
>NW_026652282.1:111274679-111275417 GCF_009828535.3 Hylobates moloch
CTTGTAGTATAGTTTAAAGTCAGGTAGCGTGATGCCTCCAGCTTTGTTCTTTTGGCTTAGGATTGACTTGGCGATGCGGGCTCTTTTTTGGTTCCATATGAACTTTAAAGTAGTTTTTTCCAATTCTGTGAAGAAAGTCATTGGTAGCTTGATGGGGATGGCATTGAATCTATAAATTACCTTGGGCAGTATGGCCATTTTCACGATATTGATTCTTCCAACCCATGAGCATGGAATGTTCTTCCATTTGTTTATATCCTCTTTGATTTCATTGAGCAGTGGTTTGTAGTTCTCCTTGAAGAGGTCCTTCACATCCCTTGTAAGTTGGATTCCTAGGTATTTTATTCTCTTTGAAGCAATTGTGAATGGGAGTTCACTCATGATTTGGCTCTCTGTTTGTCTGTTATTGGTGTACAAGAATGCTTGTGATTTTTGTACATTGATTTTGTATCCTGAGACTTTACTGAAGTTGCTAATCAGCTTAAGGAGATTTTGGGCTGAGACAATGGGGTTTTCTAGATATACAATCATGTCATCTGCAAACAGGGACAATTTGACTTCCTCTTTTCCTAATTGAATACCCTTTATTTCCTTCTCCTGCCTGATTGCTCTGGCCAGAACTTCCAGCACTATGTTGAATAGGAGCGGTGAGAGAGGGCAGCCCTGTCTTGTGCCAGTTTTCAGAGGGAATGCTTCCAGTTTTTGCCCATTCAGTATGATATTGGCTGTGGGTTTGTC
>NW_026652282.1:111280395-111344280 GCF_009828535.3 Hylobates moloch
ACAGAATGGGAGAAAATTTTTGCAACCTACTCATCTGACAAAGGGCTAATATCCAGAATCTACAATGAACTCAAACAAATTTAGAGCACTAGTTTTTACCCAGGGTGGCTGGATGGTCTGGCACATAAAGAACTGGTACTGACAGGAGGAGACGCCTAGTGTTTAAGGCGGGCCTGTAAACCAAAAAGCATCTGAGACAAGTCTCAATCAATTTAGAAAGTTTCTTTGACAAGGTTAAGGATGCACCTGTGACACAGCTTCAGGAGGTCCTGATGGCATGTGCTGAAGGCGGTCAGGGAACAGCTTGCTTTTATACATTTTAGGGAGACATAATACATCAATCAATACATGCAAGATTGACATTGGTTTGATCTGGAAGGGCAGGACAACTCGAAGTGGTGGGGGGGCAGGGGGGGGGGGGGGGGGGATGGGGTGCTTCCAGGTCACAGGTAGATTTAAATATATTCTGACTGGCAATTGGTTGAAAAAGTTATCAATAGAAAGGAATGTCTGGGTTATGATAAGGAGTTGTGGAGACCTAGGTCAGAGAGAACAGACTGTAACTGTTTCTTATCAGACTTAAGGTCTGTGTTGATGTTAATGCTGGAGGGGTATAATGAGGCATGTCCAACCCCCACTACTGTCATGGCCTGAACCTGTATTTCAGGTTAAATTTTAGGGTGCCCTGGCTGAGGAGGGATACATTCAGATGGTTGCAGGGGGCACCGGAATTTTATTTTTGGTTTATAGGCCTAAGGATCAAGACCTGGATTTGATTATCAAATTCCCCCTATCCATGAGCAAGGTACTTAATCTCTATGAATTAGCTTTCTCATGTGCCAAATGGTAATAATAGTATGTGCATTATAGAATGTTTTAAGGAATAAGTAAAATAAGGTGCATAAAGTTTACAGTACATAGCAAAACTCCATGTGTTAGCTATTATTATTTCTATAGTTTTATTTACTAAAAGGCATAAAGCCATAACATCTTCTGTTGCCTTATTCTCTTTTGCTAATTTTGGAGATGTGGATAGAGGAGGTGTTGCCAGGGGTAACAAAAGATGTGAGCCATGCAATATTCTCAATTGATTTTTGACAAAGGTGTAAAACCAATTCAATGGTTTTTAACAAAATATTACTGGAGCAACTGGACATCCACAGTTGGGAAAAGGAGGAGGAGAAACTTGATCTAAGTCATACTCAAAATGAAACACAGTATCCCTGAAGAATACAGATGCAAAAAATTTCAACAAATTTAACAAATACTAATGAACCAAATTCAACAGAATTCTATTAAAAAGATCACATATCATGATCGAATGGGATTTATCCCTAGGATACAAGGATGGTTCAACATACAAAAAATAATTAATATGACATTGAGAGAATAAGAATAAAAATCATATGATTGTCTCAATAGGTGCAGAAAAAGTATCTGATAAAATTCAGCACTGTTTTATGATAAAAACTCTCAACAAACTGGAAATAGAAGGAAAGGACCTCGGCATAATAAAGGTCATATGTGACAAGCCCACAACTATATCACACTCAATAGTGAAAAACTGAAAGCTTTTTCTCTAAGATCAGGAAGAAGGTAAAGAAGCCCACTTTCACCACTTCTATTCAACATACTACTGGAAATCCTAGTCGGAGCAATTAGGCAAGAAAAGGTTATTATAAGCATCCAAATAGGAAAGCAAAAGGTAAATTATCCCTGTTTCCACAGGACATGATTTTATATATAGAAAATCCCAAAGATTCCATTAAGAAAATGGTTAGAACTAATAAACAAATATAGTAAAATTGCAGGAAACAAAATCAATATAGAAAAATCAGTTGCATTTCTATACACTAACACTGAACTACCTGAAAGAGAAATTATGAAAACAATTCCCATTAACAATAGCATGAAGGAGAATAAAACACTTAGTAATAAACCTAAATAAAGAGGTAAAAGACTTGCATAATGAAAACTACAAAACACTGACAAAAGTAATTAAAGAAGACACAAACAAATGAAAAGACATTCCATGTTCATGGATTGAAGACTTAATATTGTTAAGATGTTCATACTACCCAAAGAGATCTACAGATTCAATGCAATCCATATCAAAACCCCAATGACATCTTATTTTCACAGAAATAGGAAAAACAATTTTGTAATTCATAGGGAAATCCATAAGATCACAAATAGCCAAATCAATATTGAGAAAAAAGAAAGCCGGAGGCATCACATTTCCTGATTTAAAAACTATTACAAGGTTGAAGTAATAAAACAGTATGGTACTGGCTTAAAGACAGATATATAGAACAATGGCACAAAATGGAGATCCCAGAAATAAATCCATTCTCCCACACACACACACACACACGTACAGTTAATTGATCTTCAACAAGAGCACCAAAAATACGCAATGGGGAAAGTATAGTCTCTTTAACAAACAGTGCTGGAAGAACTGGATATCCACATGCAAAAGAGTACAATTGGACACTTATTTTACACCATACACAAAAATAAACTAAAAATGAATTAGACTTAAATGTAGGACCTGAAGTGTAAAACCCCTAGATGAAAAGATAGGGGGAAAGCTTCTTGACATTCAACTAGGCAATGATTTCATGTACATGACACCAAAGCACAGGTAACAAAACAAATATAAAAAAGTGGGACTACATCAAACTAAAAAGTTTCCGTACAGCAAAGGAAAAACTCAACAGGATGAAAAGTCAACCTATGGAATAGGATAAAATATTTATAAATCATATATCTGATAAAGGGTTAATCTCTAAAATATATAAGGAACTCCTACAACTCAATAACAAAGAAACTTAATAGCCCAATTTTAAAAACAAGTTAAGGACTTGAACAGACATTTCTCCATCCCATTACTGGGTATATACCCAAAGGATTATAAATCATGCTGCTATAAAGACACATGCACACGTATGTTTATTGCGGCACTATTCACAATAGCAAAGACTTGGAACCAACCTAAATGTCCAACAATGATAGACTGGATTAAGAAAATGTGGCACATATACACCATGGAATACTATGCAGCCATAAAAATGATGAGTTCATGTCCTTTGTAGGGACATGGATGAAACTGGAAACCATTATTCTCAGCAAACTATCGCAAGGACAAAAAACCAAACACCACATGTTCTCACTCATAGGTGGGAATTGAACAATGAGAACTCATGGACACAGGAAGGGGAACATCACACACTGGGGACTGTTGTGGGGTGGGGGGATGGGGGAGGGATAGCATTAGGAGATATACCTAATGCTAAATGACGAGTTAATGGGTGCAGCACACCAACATGGCACATGTATACATATGTAACAAACCTGCACATTGTGCACATGTACCGTAAAACTTAAAGTATAATAATAATAAAATTTTTAAAAAAAGAAGACACACAAGTGGCCAATAGCTATGTGAAAAAAATGCTTAACATCACTAATCATTAGGGAAATGCAAATCAAAACCATAATGAGAGATCACTATATACCTGTTAGAAGGGCTTTTTTTTTTTTTTTTTTTAAAGTGACAACACCAAATGCTGGCTAGGATTCTGGAAAAGTTTGGCTGTTTCTTAAAGAAATATGTAACTACCAAATGACCCCACAATTACACTCCTGAACATTTATACCAGAGAAATGAAGACTTAAGTTCACACAAAAACTTGTACATAAATGTGTATAAGTTTATTTGTAATAGCAAAACACTGGAAGAATCCCGATGTTCTCAATAGGTGAATGGTAAAACTGTGGCAAGCCCTATAATGGAATATTATACAATCAACTATGGATAGACACAATTACTCAAATGAATGTCAAGGGAATTATGCTGAGTGAAAAAAGCCAATCCAGAAAGGTTACATATTGTATGATTCCATTTATATAACATTCTCAAAATGTCAAAATTATAGAAATGGAGTACACATTAGTAGTTGGTGGAAGGCAGGAGGGAGGTGGGCAATATGAGAAACGGAATTGTTCTGCGTCTTCACTATATCCATGTCAATATCCTGGATGTGATATTATACTACAGTTTTGTAAAATGTTACTGGGTAAAGGATATATGAGGCCTCTCCGAATTATTTCTTACAACTGCATGTGAATCTTCAATTATCTCAAAATTTCAAAAATTTAATTTTTAAAAAAGGAAAAGAAAAAAGATGTGGATAGACAGAAGGAGCAGATTGGAAATAGTCTCTGCCATTTGCAATACAGTTCAGATAGGTATCCCAGATTATAGCAGGATTTCTAGCTTGGCAGGAGAATCCACTGTACTGCAGAGATCCCTCTGGTGCAGGAAAGCAAGGCAGAGTTTTCCTGCAGAGCCAGCACTTGCTCCTCTCACCGGGATATTAGTTATTGCTCTTACAAATTTGGAAACTGAGAGGTGTGTCACAATTAATGAAGGTTAGGAGGCTCTGGGTTAGAGAGTCAGAACTACTAAAGTTCCTGAAAGTCCTCCAAGCAGCTCTATTGCTGAGATCTAGGCTGCTGCTGCAGAAGCCTCCTCAGAAGTAATTTAAGCAGAGTGGATCTCAGGGGTAATAGGAGTATTCTTTTGCTTGGCCTTCGAAGGAGACAAGGGAGGGCAGGCCATATGACAGCTCTCTGTATGGAGACAGCATGGAAAAGCAAAAGAGAGGGCTGCGAGTTGTAGAGGAGAAAAAAACTGAGAAATCATAAGCTTGACAAGGGAGAAAGCAGAAATTTCTCTGCCTCCATGTGTCTGGGTAATTGGGCATCAATTTACCTATCATGATGCCATGCAGTACTACAGGCAACTTGGAAGAAAAGTGTTGGGTAAAGAACAACTGAGTGCTGACATCTCATTTTTAAAGGCAAACTGTTCACACACAAATGGTTGCACAGAATATTAAAGACCAGCCTCCTTTTCCATCTGGATGATGGATCTATAAGGAGAATGCATTCATACCACTGGCAGAGTATTTTCAAATAGACACAATAATCTTTCTTGCTGCTCTCTTCTGTGATGTCATTAAACATTTGATTAACACTGACTTTCAGGCCTTCCCAAACACTGGCTCCCTGTTTACCAAAACCACTGAAAAATGCCCAGGCTCACCACTGGCAATAAATAGAGTTCCTTGGGGTTTAGGTGAACATCCAATGTGTCTGAATTGAGACATTCAAAGGTGAATTGACAATCCTACTTATGTGAATACCTGCTGCAGCTTTTGGGAACTGGCTGTCTTACAGGAGCAGTGCAGGGATATCACCACCTCTGTGCTCATTTTCCATCTTCTCTAATGCTCCAGAGGCAGAGAGGAGAATCTTGGGTTTCCAAGTACATTTTGTGTTCAGCCCATTTCCACAGGGCATAGCACCTTCCTGCTGTTTCCACCTTCTCTTCTGGCTGCCAGCTCTATTATCTCCATCAGAAATTTGATCCTGTTAGAAGTGCTGTGGGGTATTTTCGTCTATTTTTTAAATAGAGCCTTCCAGTTTCCTTTGGGCCATTATGTTCTCCTAAAGCAGTGCTTTGTCTTCAGTCATTAATATTTAATGTGACTAGAAGCTTTCACAAAAACCTATTGAGATGCACATGCTTTAGGTGGCAAAGCTGTTATTTAATGATCTTGGCTGGGTATACTAATTCAACCTACCCATGAGGGAAGGTGACCTCCTGGTCCCTCTGGCTCTGTGTCTATATTAATAAAATGGAAACCTCTTGCCATTTATGAAAATATCTGTTCACCATAGAAGAGAGGAGGACTATAAGATTTTTTTCTGACATAATAAAAGTAACTGATTTCTAAAAAATTGGAAAAGAATATTAAAAAATACAAGTATGAAAAGTTGTACATACAATAAATGTTTATTATGACATTGCTGTAAGAAGAAAATAAATTAGGAATAACCCAACTGTCCAATAACAGAGGATTGGTTAAATACATTAGATGACATATTTATATAATGGAAATCTCTGTAGCCAGTAGGAATGATGATGTAATCTATCTTTACTGACATTGAAAGATGCCAAGATACATTAATAGGTGAAAAAAATCAGGCTACAGAATAGTATGTACAATACGATTCCACTGTTTTTATTAAAAAAAATAGATACACTGGCAAAAAAGCCAGAAAATGTATGCGATGAAATGCTAATAGAGGTTCTCTCTGGGTGTTGTGATTGTGAATGATTTTTCACATCTTTCTTCACATTTTTCTTCTAAATTTTTAAGCAGTAGGCACAGTAAAATCACTTTGCTAAAAAATACTACGGGATGGCCAGGTGCAGTGTCTCACGCCTGTAATCCCAGCACTTTGGGAGGCCGAGGTGGGCAGATCACTTGAGGTCAGGAGTTTGAGACCAGCCTGGCCAACATAGTGAAACACCGTCTCTACTAAAAATACAAAAATTAGCCAGGCATGGTGACGGGCGCCTGTAATCCCAGCTACTTGGGAGGCTGAGGCAGGAGAGTCGCTTGGGGAGGGGGAGGTTGCAGTGAGCCGAGATTGTGCCACCACACTCCAGCCTGGGTGACAGAGTGAAAACTTTTCCCAAAAAAAAAAAAAAAAAAAATACTACAGGATTGTGGCTATACAACTTATAAATTACTTTTACTTAAAATTGTAATCCAAATGACCTTTATATTTCCATTCAAACATCTGTTTTTAATTTAGAGCAGAGGATGGCAAACTTTCATGTAAAGGGCTATACTAAGTAAGTATTTTAGGCTTTGCAGCCCATGTAGTCACTTGTAACTACTCTGCCTTCCCCTTTGCAGTGCTAAAGTAGCCACAGACAATATGACAATTGGTGTAGCTATGTTCTAATAAAATTTTATTTACAAAAACAGGTAGTGGGCTGAATTTTGCCTATAAGTGGTGTTTACTGACCCATGCTCTAGGGGGCTAAATAAAGGAGGCCGAAGTCTCATAATTAAGCTAGTTTTCTCTGTTCTCTGGGGTCAATATGGGTAATATTAGTTGCTGCTCTCCAGAGTCAAGACCAAAATGGCTTGGAGACATCACTGGAGCTTCCCATTTTTGCTACTTGAGATGATAATTTTCACTCTCTATATTGGGGCCATGCTTTACATAGGGCCACCTTATCCACCAAAGTGAATCCTAGCTCTGCCACAGATAAAGCTGTTGTGACAGAAGCCCCCAGGTGACTCAAAAGGGTTGAGGAATTTACAACCAAACTACTGAGTGACCTTAGTTAGAACCAGAAATTCCAAAAGAACCAGTGCTTCCTGTAGCCCATCCGTACTAACATACTCCATAAACCAGTTTTCTGAAGAAGCGAATTATTATAGTGTATCTACAGAAAAGCTTTTAAGGAGTCTTAAAATGTCCAACAACAGCTTAATTTAGGAGTCTGAAAAAGACATACATAGCTGAGGCAAAATATACATGGAGAAAAAGAAGGACGACTTAGCCAAAGATGGTACGGCACTCCTAGTCACAAAGAGCACCCCGATACCCAGAATAGCAGTGGAACAAGGTTAACTATGTGAATTTAGTTCATTCTTTTGTCTTTGCCTTAAGTTACAATCAATGGTGCCGTTCCTTAAAGCAGTTTACTTGACATATATAATCTATAAAGAGTATTTTCCACCTTTTCTTTTCTCTTCAAAGAAGAGTTACTTATTGCATGCGCGTGTGCACGTGCACACGTGCACACACACACACACACACACATTTACTTCTGAAATGCTTCCAAAATACATAGCTTCCAGATCACCCCAATCCTGTCATCTGAAATATTATTAAATCACATTTAATGTTCTGGCCACTCAAAGACAGTCATCTAAGAAGAGAATGTATTAGGTCCAGGATCCACGGAACAAGAGCCAACTACTTGGGATTTGGGGCTACAGCAGAGCTAGATGTCCCAAATTTCTAACCTGGGAATTTCTGACATACAGCACCCAAAATTCACTGATAGAATCTCAGGACTTGCAGGCAGCCCAGGACACCTGAGGAACAGTCCACAACAAGCCATTCAGAGGAGTAGGGAGTGGGTAAGGCAGTCTAAGGTGGACAAAAGAAAGGGAAGCGGGACAAGATCATCAAGAGAACCAAGAAAGTTCAAAGGATAATGTTTCAAAGGTTCACAAGGGGCTGGAGGATGGAGTCAAGATGCTAGGTGCTATGTGATCTAAGGGCAAAAGAGAGGACCAGAGAAGGAGCACAGACGTGCTGTTAGTACTGGGGCTTCTATTTGATAGAGGCAGATTAAGTGATTTGTTCAAGGCCCCCATCACTACCTTGAAATGTAAATTCACTCTTTCAGTTTCTACTCTGATGTTATATCCCACCATGCCATCCAGCTGTTCACATAGCTGGTGCCTTTTCCTGAAGATTTAAACAACTTAGAAATATTGTGTAGTGTGTAGGTGTGAAATGGTTGCTTGACTCCTCTGTGGAGGTGGCAGAAATTTTAAGGTATGGAAACTGACTGTGCTAAAACCTGTAAGTGCCATATTCTGAATTAATAGGGCTGGATCATTCCAGCTGTTCCTGGCTAGTGGATTAGGCAGCGTTTCCATTTTAGAGAAACAACACTGAAATCACTATAGCTACTTTAAAAATCTCAAATGTATAACTTAAATGAACTGATGTAGAGGAAAGCACAGTGGACAAGAAATATGGAGACTTGGGAAACTTGGCTTCTAGTGTCAGCTCCATCACTAGATATTCTGTGTGATTTTGACTAAGTCACTTCCTCTCTCTGGATGCTAGTTTCCTCACCCGTGATATGAGAGGGTTGGACTTGATAATCTCTAAGGGATCTTTCACTTGTAACATTTGATGATTCTGTAATTCCTGGTGTGTTTTCTCTCCTGACATTCATTCACAAGGGTCATTCTGCCCTCCACACAATTTAAGTTTTTGGCAAATCACAGATAGTCTAAAATAAAATCTCCCCCTTGAAGAGGGGAAAAGAACAGGATGTTTCTGCTGAAATGGCTCATGTCAGGTATGACCTTTTTAATTCAGAGCAGCTCTCTAGTGGTTCATTAACTCACCCCATGGGCAGCACAGCAAGCAAGTACTATTACTAAAGGCCCCAACTGTGCAGCCAAAGAGAGCTGCCCTATTACCTACTGAAAACAAAGTGGTTTCCTCTTTGTGTCCACATTGGTCAATTTTTAGATCAGGAACATATGCTTCTATCACTGAAGGAATCCTGGCCAGCTAACAGAAACCATGAGCCAAGTCTAACACTTGCTTTGAAGACTAAGCTGGAGTCCCTTCTACAGGGAAGTGATAGAATTACTTCGAAATACAGATGGTCCCTGACTTAAGATGGTTCGACTAAAATTTGTGTGACTTTACGATATTGTGAAAGTGATATGCTCAGTGGAAACTATACTTTGAATTTTGAATTTTAATCTTTTCCTGGGCTAGTGATATTTGGTACATTAGTCTCTTGTAATGGTGGGCAGTGGCAGTGAGCTGCAGCTCCCAGTGAGCCACAGGATCACGAGGGTAAACAACCGATACTGTGTTGCCAGATGATTTTGCTTAACTGTGGACTAATATAAGAGTTCTGAGCATGTTTAAGGTAGGGTAGGCTAAACTATGATGTTCGGTGGGTTATATGTATTAAATCTATTTTGACTTATGGTATTTTCAATTTACGATTTGTTTATCGGGCAGTAACCCCATCTTTAAGTTGAGGAGCATCTGTAATTAATAAGAGTGGTTCTCTTTTCTAGACAATTAAAAATGGTTAGAAGGTTTAATAGTAATTATAATAGCCCATTTTTGTATAGTGCTTTACATTTTACAACACATGCTGATAAATGTATTTTCTCATTTACATTTTCTTAACAACCCACCGAGGTGAGGAGAATAGGTATTACTATCGCCATTTACCTGATAAGAAAACTAGGGCTCAGAGAAGTTAATGTTTGTCCCAGGTCATAGTAGGTGGCAGCGTTGAGAACGGAACTCACACCTTGACTTTGACTTGTCCAGCTAACTCATCAATATATTTCTCCAATTGTCCTGTTATACTTGTGAGATGTTATCAGGAATATAGGTTAAAGAACAGATCTTAGTACAGGGTCTAGATACTACAAAGTAATTTTATGCTTATTTGAAGACTTCTGACATAGGTTTAATTTGTCGTAATGGGATCGGTGGCTAGGAGGGCTCTGAGAAAATACATATAACACAATGAATTCAATTGATCATTATATATCTAGAGTCAAGGCAAATATTTACTGAAAATCTATATAAGTGACCCTATGCAAGTGTTACAAGACCATATTTAAAATATAAAACATGGTTCCTGACCTCACAAAGATTCATAAGTGGCTGGGCATGGTGACTCACATGTGTAATCCCAGCTTTGGGAGGCCGAGGTGGGTGGATCGCCTGAGGCCAGGAGTTTGAAATCAGCCTGGCCAACATGGCATAACCCCGTCTCTATTAAAAATATAAAAAACAGCTGGGCAAGGTGATGCACACCTGTAATCCCAGCTACTCGGGAGGCTGAGGCACAAGAATCACTTGAACCTGGGAGGCAGAGGTTGCTGTGAGCCAAGATATTCTGCCACTGCACTCTAGCCTGGGCACCTGAGTGAGACTGTCTCAAAAAAAAAAAAAAAAAATCATAAGCCCTAAATAGTGTATAATGAAGGGTTAAACATGGTAGTCACAACAATAAGTGCTATGGTGGCATGGGAAAGACAGAAGTCAGTGAGGGAAACATTCATGGAAGAAATGGAATTAAGCATTTAAAGGATGGATAGAATTTAACTGGTGGAGGGGAGGAAGAGGATGATTCTAGACTAAAGAGTGAGTGAAGGCTATGGGAAGAGAACAGCATGAGATAAACCAAAGGCGCAGGCATACATGAGGTTGCATATCTGTGAGGATACTGATTTGAGTAGAGAGCAGTGGGAGAATGTCAAGTAGAGCCATGATTCACTCTAAGTGCTCAAAGGGCTGTCAGTCTTTCATAATATTCTGTTCACTTATGAATAAAATGCCATTGAAGGTAGACATAACAATGGTTAAGAACTTGGCCTTTGGAGTCAGATAGACCTGGGTTTGGGTCTCAGGATTACCACTTACTTGCTGTATTATCTTGGGTTAATTAATTAACCTCTTGGGGCTTAGTTTCCTCTTCTGTAAAATGGGCCTGCAGTGAAGAGCCTATGATAAAATCCCACCAAGTACTGAGCAAAGTGCTGGCACATGAAAGCACTCATTAAATAGGAACTGTAATAAAGGTGATCCAATGAATGAAACTTCATTTTTATACATTTGTTAAGTTTATTCATATGGATAAACTAAAAAAAATTTGATCCAACCACTTGCTTTAATTTTTTATTCAAATTCTGATTCAGAAAACCATGATGGCCATAGCTGTGTGATGGAATAGGAGATGATGTTGAACAAGTAAGTTATGGTTTGATGATGCAGGACCGTCATGGTTAGTCTGAGGAGACTGCCCTGTGGGGAATATATATGCCTTCTGACTAAGGAGAAGGAACCACGGGAATCAGATCAAGGGCAGTTAGCAAACTGCTGGCAAAAGTGGCCCAACGCTGAAAACTGCTCATCCTTATCTCCATCCACTTGACCCTCTGAGCTCCTTTGATTTTCTCCCTCTAAGGAGCATTTCTTAAAGGTATGGTATGCTGGGCACATTTCCCTGCCCTCATATACTTTCTGATGGATGGGAAATTAGCATTTTGTTCTGGATATAATCGCTTTCTAATAAGCAAAGGGTCAGATACATGGAGGAGTAGTCTAAGAAACTTCAGGGAAGGAAAACTGGCTTGAGTGAAGTAGAAGGAAATATCAGATGCCAATAACAATAAACAACATAATCCCAGGAAAGAGCAACTGTTACCTGAGCCTGGAAGGTCATGAATGTGGCGCATGCTTTCAAAATAGGAGCCCAGGGACATCGCTGTAATTACCAATCAAAGAGCCTCCCCTTAGTACCAGAAAAACAGATGGATACACTAATTAAAGGGGGAGAGACGGAGAACAATGCAATCTTTAAATGTGAGGGACTCAAGAGTCAACCTAGCTCTGTTTCCGATAAAGAAAACTGCCCTGTTAACTCCGGGTAGCTCTAACCAGCCACAGAAACCTATGCCAAATCAAGTGTTTTCAAATAGCATTCAAATATAATTTTCCTTTGTCCAGGGTGGACTGCAGTCTTGCTTTTGAAATAAATGAAGCCTGGGAAGCCACTCTCTATGGCCACATGTACCAATTTTCTTATGTTTAATTCCCCTTTCTTTTTCAGAGGAAGGAGAAACTGAGATTCTAAAAACGACAGCTTGCTGAGCTTGCTGGCTATCACTGTTTAAAGAATGGCTTATTAAACAGATGATGTAAAAGCACTTAGAAAAGCAAGTGCTGGGCCGGGCGCGGTGGCTCACGCTTGTAATCCCAGCACTTTGGGGGGCCGAGGCGGGCGGATCACGAGGTCAGGAGATTGAGACCACAGTGAAACCCCGTCTCTACTAAAAATACAAAAAATTAGCCGGGCGCGGTGGCGGACGCCTGTAGTCCCAGCTACTCGGAGAGGCTGAGGCAGGAGAATGGCGTGAACCTGGGAGGCGGAGCTTGCAGTGAGCCGAGATTGCGCCACTGCACTCCAGCCTGGGCGACAGAGCAAGACTCCGTCTCAAAAAAAAAAAAAAAAAAAAAAAAAAAAAGAAAAGTAAGTGCTGACCAGAAAGTCAGTGTAAGAACATGTCTGGTTAGGTACAGATAATTTCCTTTTTTTTTTTTTTGTGAAAGGGCTACTAGAATGACATCTTTACAGTGAATCTTTCACAACTGCCTTATAAAAAAAGATGGAGATATGTAGATCAGATAATAACTTAGCTGGATTCCTAACTGGTTGAAGAATTGTACTCAAAGACTGGTGATGAATGGATTGACAACAATTTGAAGGGAGGTCTCTAATAGTTGCTACAGGGCTCTCGAATTGACCATGTCATGCTCAATATTTTAATGTATGATTTCTGGATAAAGGCATAACAAACTTGCTTGCTATAACTGTACATAAGACATAGTTGGAGAGTATACTTAACTTACTTGGTGATATAATTGGGCTTCAAAAAAAATGTTACCACCCTTTATTGAGTGTATTTAAGGTAGTACTGTATATAAACTGTCCCGTTGAAATCTTAAAGCCAAATAAACTAGGGTTTAGAGAGGTTTCAAATAGCTTATCCAAAGCTACACAGCTAGTAAGTAGCATTGCCAGGACTTAAACCCAAGTCTGTCTGCTGTCAAAGCCCACCCTCTTTCCAATACACTACACTGCTAGCCACTGCTGTACACTGTCTTGACAAACTAGACCAGAATATGCTTTCTCTTGAAAACAAGACAGAACTGAGCAGAGGCTGGAGGCTCTGGGAAACAAGAAAGATTCAAACCACATGGATTCAAGAGAGCTGACTGTAGGTTTCCTGAAGGATTAGAATAGTGCTAGGGTGATGGTGAAAACCAGCACTTATACTAATAAACTGCTGAGAATATTTGGAGCTAGAAGACAGTGAATATTGCTACTTCCCGGCATTGTTATTCTGTCCAGCTTTATTTTTATGAGGGAAAGTGGCTGGAATGATGGGCCCAAAACTATGAAAGCGGAACATAATATAAGAAAAAAGGTGGGTGACCATAGAAGAATAGAATGGGGGAAATATGACTTCACTATAGCTCATACTAGAAAGACCTAGGAGATTTAGTCCGCAACTTTAACATGAGCCAACAACATGAAATCCCTTTCAGAAAAGTAGATATAACTCAGGCTGTATTATTAGAAGCACTAAGTAGATTCCAGAGCCTGAGAAGTAATAGACACATTGTCTTCTGCTCTGGTCACCATTCTCTTGTGATGAGCAAATAACAACATTTAACATCACTAGAGGCTTGAAGTAACCGGGGTGAAGTGTTTGGAAACTATTTCCTATGAGGGATTTTTTTTTTTTTTTTTTTTTGAGAAAGAGTCTCACTCTGTCACCCAGGCTGGGGCACAGTGATGCAATCTTGGCTCATTGCAATCTCCGCATCCTGGGTTCAAGTAATTCTTGTGCCTCAGCCTCCCAAGTAACTGGGATTACAGGCATCTGCCACCACACCTAGCTGATTTTTTTTTTTTTTATATTTTTAGTAGAGATGGGGTTTCACCATGTTGGCCAGGCTGGTCTTGAACTCCTGACCTCAACTGATCTGCCTGCCTCGGCCTCCCAAAGTGCTAGGATTACAGGTGTGAGCCACCATGCCCGACCCCTGTGAGGGAAATTTTGAAGTAAATGGAATATTTAGCTTAGAGAGGAGAAAACTTGTGGGAACTGTATTTGAAGGACCATCATGTGGATGAAAAGATTAGACTTGGTCTGATGTGTTTTATATTACAAAGCTAGGACCCAGGAGGCAGCTTATGGTTCAATATAAGAAAGAAATTCCTAACAATAAGAGTGGTCCAACATCGAGTGATAAGGATAATAGGTTATATTTAATGAGTGTTTCCTAAGTGCCTAGCACTATGGTTCATTGTTGACATATCATTTCATGGAATCCCCATAAGAACTCTGTAAGGGCCATGGACAGGAGAACGGCTACATTGTAAAGCAGGGATCTTAATGTCACATGGAATATTTAAATACAAGCTAGATTAATAGCTGTCAGGAATGTGTCATATGTAATTGTGTATTGGGATGCTGGTGGTGGTAGGAGAGTTGAATTAGATGACTCTATGAGTTCCCTGTCTAATATAATACTCAGTAAATATTCTACTTTATCTGTTTTCAACTTTATAACATTAAATATTACGAGCTGATGGTCCAAAGATAGCATTTTGAACTCTTCGTAAGATTGCTGCTATGTGTCTCTGTGTATACACTTACACACACACACAGAGACACATTTATTTATTTTTAAATCATATATATGCCAGGGTTTAAGAAGAAAGATAAGGATATCATTTAGATATGTGGAAGTTTTGAATAATTTGAAATCCTAACAATTTTCAATTTATTAATTAAGCCAATGCAACAACATGAGAAAATAGCATATGCTGCATTTATGATAGGCAGGAATTGAAATACACATCATTTTGTTAAAAATATACAATGAGAAAAATGTAGAAAATGTAAATTTCAAAAAGATTTCATTTGAATGACTGGATTACAGGATGATTCTCTGGCTCTCTGTGGAGGACAAACATAAGAATTTACAGAGCTCTAACTTCAACTTTCTGTCCATCACTGTGCTAGAATAGGGGTCCCCAACCCCTAGGCTGCAGACTGGTACCGGTCCATGGCCTGTTAGGAACTGGGCCACACAGCAGGAGGTGAGCGGCAGGTGAGTGAGCATTACAGCCTGAGTTCCATCTCCTGTCAGAGCAGCAACAGCATTAGATTCTCATAGGAGTGCAAACCCTATTGTGAATTGTGCATGTGAAGGATCTAGGGTGTGTGCTCTTTATGAGAATCTAAATAATGCCCGATGATCTGAGGTGGAACAGTTTCATCCCGAGACCATGAACCCCGACTCAGTCTGCAGAAAAATTGTCTTCTGTGAAACCGATCCCTGGTGCCAAAAAGGTTGTGGACGGCTGTGCTAGAAGATTGAAGAGTATTACCACATTTAATCTTTGCAATGACCTTATAAGTTTGGTATGAAGATATTATTTCCATTTTACAGTTGAGAAAACAGAGTCTTAAAGAGAAGCAACTAAGATAGCAAAGTTAAACAGCAGTGCCAAGATTCAAACACAGGTATTTCTGCTTCACACTGTCTACTGTGCTAAATCAGTACCCACTTCTTTTCTTTCCTCTGTTAACAGAAAACATTTTGAAAATATGCTAAAGTATAGCACAAATGATAATGGTTATTATTAATAAACAATTACAATGTCCAATATCCGGATTCATATGATGCTTGTCTTGAAAAAAAAATTTACTTTGTAACAGAAAGCTTGGTCTCTTTAGCACAGATAAGGACACATTTGGAGGATCCTGGTTTGTTCTATAGGCTTGACTTTAGGATCAGAAGAATGTGTTTGAAGAGCTATTGGAGAATAAAAAGACACAGTAAAAAGTGCTCCTCTTCTTTCCACAATCTAGATTCTAAAGTGCTGAGAGCTGAGAAACCAAACAGTCCATGTGATACCACCTACTGCTTATTCACTACATGCAGAACCCTGCAATGGCTATTTACGAAGACCCAGAGAAAGAAGAGCAACTTCTTTCCATGCGGGAGCTCCCAATGGAAGGGTGCCCTTAATGAAGGTTGTAAAGCAATGCAGTGAATTTCCTGACCAGTCTAAGAACTACTGCTGTATAGATAGTCGTCTTTTTGATGAAGCTTCATGTTCACCCTCCCTTCCCTACTAGTATAAACCATTAAAGTTTAGAGAAAGTCCTGCATTCAACTGGTTTTTAAGAATTTAAATAAGGAGAGACAAAAGATGGCAGTGAAGTACTAAATACTGCCAGAAAATATTTGGCTGGCTAGCTCCAACTTTAGGCCCTTGGTCGGAATCTATCATTTGTTCTCCACAGCCTGTGATGAACTTTAACCTCTGAATCAAAGAGAGCATATATTCTCACTTCCAAGAAGCCATCTATGCTGTAAAGAAAAATTGCTACTGTGACAATTCAAGCAACTGGTGAGAAAGGTGAGTGCATTTCCCAGCATACACATTTCTTTTAAGCTTCCCGTTAATGAGCAGCAATGGACTTGCCAGAAGACACTGTACTCACCATTTTTCCCATCCAGACAGGACACTCCAGGAACAATTACAAAATCATGAACTTCAGTCACGTCCGCTGTCTGACATAGCTTCATTTCCCTAGTGGACTAATGTGTACCTGCTTCACTGCCAACACAAGAGTCCTCATAAACTCATAGCTTCATCTTTCCTTATTTTGGGACCTTGCTTTTGGCCTTCTCTTATACTTTAGTTAAGATGCCCTCCTTGTTTTAGCTATTGAGGATAGTAAGATAACAGCTGCAAATTAGTTCTTGGTGTCTATCAGAAGTCAGATTTCTTCCTGCCTTAATTAGTATTGCTTTTTAAATATCACTGCTATGATTTCCAACCTGATATGTACCTGGGGTCCCCATTTTCCTCCAACAAGAATTTCCCACTGCCAAAACTCCCTACCACAAGGGAAAGCAGAACAAACAATCAAGCTAGTCTCTAACCACAAAGCAATCCCATTTGCAACTAGCTGATGAAAAATGTGAGAGTAACACTAGGGTCTAATCAAGGGAGGATGGGAAGATGATTACATTTTTGTCTATTATCCCAAGCCCCAAACCAAGCTGGGTGGCTGTGTCTGTGTGTCTGTCTGGCACAGCCAGAACCAGGGCTCCCATGAGGACCTTCTTCTCTCTCCATCATAACAGGACAGCTGTGTGCAAGTCAGAGATGAGTAAACGTCTGGAGGCCAGTTAAGAGGCTATTAGAGTATAACATGGGTTGCTGACAGTGAAAATATAAAAGCAGAATTATCCATGCTTATCTCCTACTCTTAAATATTAACTGGGATATGAAGGAGACTGGTGTCATGGAGTTTTCCTAAGTTGCTTTTTTTTTTTTTTTTTTTGCTAAGTTTTCCTAAGCTGCTTTTAGGTTTCGGTGGAAGTGTGATTTGAGGCATTTCCCTTGGCCAGGGAGGCAGGGGAGTCAAGCTATGAAAAATATTTGTGAATCATGGTTTAAACAAGTACTCTAAATGAAGCCCTTATACATCACGTGAGATCTTAGATTGTACTCTCCTAAAAGACAGAACACAAGTCTACTAAGTTTTTCTTTTTCAATTCACTTAAGACAGCAATTAGCACTTAGCAGAAAGTCTGAATTCCCCCAAACCTATTTATATGAGAAATGGCCTTTTAAATGAAAAGTCTGAATAAAAAAAAAAAAAAATGGAATCAGTTACTTAGCATAAGACCCTTTCAATACCAAGGGTTTCCACTTATTTTCAGAATTTAATTCTCTTGTTCGACTTTGTAATAATCCATACACATAAAAGAACCCCAAGTACCTCCTGGTTTCAGCAGAATATTGATCACTACCTCTCTGAATTTGCTTTGGAGTTTCACCCCTTGGGTGACTCCCAATACTGTATACAGATGACCTGTTTTAAGATACAAAGCAGCTCTGAGCTGTGGGCCTCATGCCCCTGAAGCATGGTTTTCAAAGAGCTTCTCTGCTGAGCAAGCTCTTTCCACAGCGCAATTAGGCTCAACCAGAGGACAAACAGTTCCTCATCCTATGTGTCTTCCATTAATAAAGATTTGCAGCAATGTGTACCAGACTTGGAGCATTGCTCAGATATACCAAGTCCCCAATTTGGGGAAGTGGCTCTGATTGATTTTGGAGTCTCTGGTGTCTTTGGACAGATGTATTTATTCAACATGTGGAGGCCTGTGGGCAATTCAGATTTTAGCTGAGGCTGTAGCCACCATTAAAACAGGACTGCAGATAATAGCAAAGATTAGAAGCAAATGTAGAGTTACATAGTTAGAGGAAAATACTCATTAGTCTCTTGTTTTCCCCAAAGTTGTGAAAATTCAGAATAAAAACAACAAAGGGCACAGAAGGTTGGTGTGGCAAAGTCAGAGTACATATTAAGTACACTGCAACACATTCAGCACATCCTGGTTTTCAAAGAGAACTGAACCAGGAATCAAGAAGCCATAATTCTATCATGTCACTTCATTTTGAGTTAATAAGAGCTAACATATTAAGCACCTATTATGTGCTAGATACTGTGGGAAGTATATTACTCCTTACTTACATTGTCTCATTTATTTCTTCACAACCACTGTAGGAGTCTTATTACCTTCCCCACTACACAGAAAGCAAAGAGAAGTGAAACACTTCCTAAAGTAATACAGGTTACACAGAGCTTAGGTCAGTTTGATGCTTAAGCCTGTATTCTTAACCTCTTTCTATCACTGCCTGTCTTCTACATTAAGCTCCCTACTTACTAGTCTACTCTTTTTACTAAATTATATTGACTCCCCTCTTTAGTTTCTTCACTTACTAGACTATCACAAAGTTGAACAATAGAATTAAATTCTGAAAATAAGTTGAAACCCTTGGTATTGAAAGAGCCTTAAGCTAAACAATTGATTCCATTGGGGGACATTTGGATGGGATGATCCTAGAACCACCATAATTCCAAAAATACAGTAATTTCATAAAGAGTGAGGAAAAAAGCTATTTTTTCTAGGTGATTGTAGATATAGTTCCAGTAGACACATTCCAACTTGGATCTTAAACCCTAGGCTGAGTGACTTTTTCTCCTGCGAATGTTAGTTGCTTGATGCCCTGGAGTACTGAACTTCCTATTCACCTCTCTGTGATGGTGGAATAACCTCTATGAAGCAGGCTGGGGAATTTTCTAAGAAACCAGGTCACTGCTGCTGTCTTAGCAAAGCACAAACAGTGTAGACCTATTCTCATTCTCTAGTTCCCATGGTTCTAGGAGGGAGGCTGAGCCTGGTCCTCAGCATTTAATTCACTTTGCATAGCTTTCTTCTTCAGGGCAGGAGCTGGGCTAAGATCACCTTAGAGTCTGGCATAACAAAAAGGCCACCTATGGAGTCTACTTTCTTATTTATTTGCATATTTTCATACAGTTGGGGCAGCAAATATTAGATGTCCATCATAATTAAGAAAAAGCCCAAAGTCCCTTGAAGACATTTAAAGTGAAATGCCTACAGGAAGAAGAGACGTTTCCTGTAGATTTTTTATTTTAAAAAATGAAAATAATGTTAAACTTCTTGGCACTGCAGCTGAATATTAAGTAGAAACATCTTAGGGAAACTTGCCTGAGAGCTATATGAATTCTAAACTATGAAAACAAGACACTCAGTAGAAAACTGTAAAGGAGAAAAGCGATAAGTTTGCTTTATCAAAGAAACAAAGCATTTTCCTCCAGGGAGAAAGGAAGCATGATGGGAAATCTGCAAACAATGGACTTCTGAAAGGTTTCATGTGTTTGCTTAAAAACCAAAATAACAACAACCCAAACTCCACAGTACTGACAGGGGACAAGTGTTCTACCTAATAGCACATGGGCCATGGGATATTTCCAAAAAGCAATGATGTTCAGACTCAGTCCCCTTGCGAGCATGATTTGAATAATTTTTGCCAGACACCACCTTCCCCCAAGTCTCTACCATGATCTAGGGACAATGCTAAAATTTCTCCCTGTTCTCACTCATCTAAGGCTCAAAAGGAAGGGCATTCATAGTAGTGATGGTGGGGCCTTTGACAGTAAGGGTGAAAGGGCACCTCTCCATTTATTTTGCAATTTGTCTCTCTGCTTGCATTTTTGTCTATGTCATAGCATATCTGTTTTTCTGTCTATTTTTTCTTTCTGTTTCTCTGTCCGTCTCTCAGTCCGTCCATCAATTCCTCTCTGCTTGTCTCTCCTTGTCTGTTTTGACACTCCCTCTGTCTTCCTGCTTCTTGTCACTGTATGCTTTCTCTCAGGTTCTGTCTCTCTGTTGCTCTTTGTCTGTTGCTCAGTCAGTGTCTTTCTTCTCTCTCTCTGTTGCTCCCTTCCTCCCTTCCTCCCTCTGCCTGTCTGCATCTCACTCTATCTGTCTCTGACCAATGGCTTCTGACCATCTATTTACTTTTCTCTCGTTGTTTAAATATCCCTGTTTAAGTGTCCCTGTCTAGTTTTCAGTCTGTCTGTCTTTTGGTTGGTCTGCCTGGTGCTCTATGTCTGCCTTCCTGTCTCTGTCAGTATCTCTGCCTCTCTGTGCCTCTTTGTTCATTTCTTTGTCTCAGTATCTCTGTCAATACTTTGTCTCTTTTGTCTGTCAGTCTCTGCATATGTCTCTTTTTGTTTCTCTGTCTCTGTGTTACCCATCTGTCTGTCTGTACTCTGGTTATCTGTCCAGTCTGTCTGCCTGTTTCTCCACCAGCCTGTCTGTCCACTTGTTTCTCTGGGTGTCTGCATGTATTTATCTCAGTCTTTACTTCTATCTCTTTGTCTAGCTGACTATCTTTCTCTATAATTTTTTTCTCTCACCCTCTTCCTCTCTCTTGGCCTGTCAGTCTTGCTGTGATTCTCTCAGTTTCTTTGTTTCTTGTCTTTTGGTCTATAACACATGGTGTCTGTCCAACTCTTTCAGTCTCCCATCTCGGTCAGTCTCTTTGTCTTGGTTTGTCTGTTGCTCTCTCTTCCCAAGTCTGTCTTTCTGTCTCACAGCGTACATTTTTCTCTTGTCAATCTGTCTTCCCATTCTTCTCTGTTGGTTTTCATTTCTCTCTTTCCCTCTGTATCTGTCTGTTTTTCTCTGCCTGTCTCCTGCTCTGTGCATCTTGCCACATTAGTCCCTCTCTCTGTGTCTACCTGTTCTGTCTCTTTCTCTCCCTGTCTTTTGACTCTATTCGTACCTCTCTGTTTCTATCCATATCTCTCTCACTGTATAATAAGTGTCCCTCTCTCTGCCTGCCTACCTGTCTGGGTATCTGTCTGTCTGTGTTTATTCTTTCCTTTAGTAGTTTGGCTGGCTGGCTCACTGTCTCTCAGGCTGTTTTCCTCTCTCTCTTTCTGTCACAATGTCACCATTTTAAAGTGAACAATTCAGTGGAATTGAGTACATTCACACTGTGCATGCAAGCACTACTTTTATCTAGTCCCTGTCCCCCAATATTCTCATCACTCCAAAAGAAAAGCCTGTACTCATTAAACAGTTGTTCTCCCTTCCTCCCTTCCCCTAGCCACTGGCAACCACCAATCTACTTTCTGTCTCCATGGATTTACATATTATAGACATTTCAGAGAAAAGGAATCATACAACATGTGACATTATGTGTCCGGCTTCTTTCTCTCAGAATAATGTTTTCTAGGTTTATCTCCCTAGTAGCATGTATAATTATTTCATTACTTTTTATGGTTGAATAATATTCTACCATATGGATATATCACTATTGGTTTATTCATTCATCCATTGATGGACATTAGGTTTGTTTCCACTTTTTTGGCTATCATGGATATAGCTGCTATGAACATATGCAGCTATATATGCATGCATATATACTTGTCTGAGTACCTGTTTTCTATCCTTTTGGATATACCCAGCAGTGAAATTGCTGGTTCATGTGGTAATTCTATGTTTTACTTTTCGAGGAACCACCAAAGTGTTTTCTAAGTGGCTGAACCATGTTATACTCCTACCAGAAATTTAGAAGGGTGCCAATTTCTCCACATTCTTGAAAACAGTTGATATTTTCTGTCTTTTAGATTCTAGCCATCTTAGTGGATACAAAGTGGTATTTAATTGTGGTTTTGATTTGCATTTCCCTAATGACTAGTAATGTTGAACATCTTTGCATGTGCTTATTGGCCATTTGCATATATCTTCTTTGGAGAAATGTCTATTTGAGTCCTTAGCCTATGTTTTGATTGAGTTGTTTGTCTTTTTGTTGTTGAGTTGTAAGAGTCCTTTATATGTCCTGGATACTATACCCTTACCAGATATATGGTTTGCAAATATTTTCTCCCAGTCTGTTTTCTCTCATTTTCTCTGTGTCTCTTTCTGATAGATTGAATCTATTACACTGCCTCTTTCTGACTACTTCTCTGTTGGTGTCTTTGTATCAATCTGTCTCTGACATGACTCTATAAGGCTCTACCTGTTCCTTCTTTCTTCATCTCCCTCCTTAACCTTTCTTTTTTAGTCTGTCTCTTTCCTTCCTTCCCTCCCTCCCCATCTGTTTCCTCTGTTTCCCTGCACCTGACTCCCTCTTTTTCTCACTATTTCTCCCTCCCCTCATTCATCTCTGTTTGTCTCTCTGTCCATTTAGTTGGCTCTCTATCGCTCTACTTTCTGTCTTGCTCTCTGTCTTTCTGATTCTCCCTTTATTGGTTTGTCTATCAGTTGCTTTGTTTATCACCCTATCTCTCTCCCCCAGACTCTCTTGGTCTCTCTCTCTCCATCTGCATCTCTCTGTATTTGCCTTTTCTCCTATGCCTCATAGCCCTCCCTTTCTGTCTCTCTAAGTGTCTGTCTCAGTGTGTCTCTCAATCACAGTCTCAATGTCTCTCTCTGGTTCTACCTGACTCTCCTGACACTTTTTCTGTGTCTACCTATCTCTCTGCAACAGTTTCTTTTTGCCTCTTTCTGTTTCTCTCTCTCCTTGCCTATTTCTCTCATCTTTCTGTTTTTCTGCCTGTCTGTCTCTTAGTCTATCAGGCTTTCTTTCCAATTGTCTATCTCTTCATCTCTTTCTCTCTTTCTCTTTCCTTTGCCTCTCCCATATAGCTCCATCTGGCCAACTCTGTCTGTCTGAGTGACTTTCACTGACTCTCTCTCTCTCGCTATCTCACTGTCTTTTCTATCTTGCTGTCTCTTGCGGTGTCTGCTTCTCTCTATGATGATCTGTCTCTGGCTCTGTGTGTATCTCCCTCACTTCTTTCTCTGTCCCTTGCTCCTTCTGTGTGTTCTCTCTGCTTTGTCTCTGTCTCTGTCTTCCTGTATCACATTCTAACTCTTCATCTCTCTGCAATACCCCCAACACCCCACTTCTCTGTCTATCTCTCAGGCTTTGTCTGTCCACGTGAGTGTTATTTGCTTGTTTTCTCTTTCTGCCAATTTTACTCTCTCTCTTTTCTTCTTGACTTTCTTTCTCACGCAGTTTCTCTCTCCTTCTGTCTCTCTTTAGTTCTTTAGCGTTCTCTGCTTCTGGGTCTTTCTCTCTCTACCCTGTTTTCTCTCTCTCTTTGTGACCTCCCTATTCTATCTCTTCTGTTTCAGTCTGTCCCCATATTTTTCTCCTTGTTCCTCACTGCTGTCTCTGTTCCTCCTTTTCTCCATCTTTTTCTGTTTGCCAGTCTGCCTGCCTTTCCACCCGTCTGCTTCTCTGTCTGTCCATCTCTCTTTGTATGCTTCCATCTCTCTATATTAACCAGTTTATCTCTATACCTTTATCTATCCACGTTTGCCTCTGCCTTTCTGTTTTCCCATCTGACTGGCTCTGTCCCTCCTTCTTGGTCTATCCTTTCCTGTCTGTCTATCCCTGCCTTTATCCATCGCTGTCCATTCCTATCTTTATGTCCGCCTGTCTGTCTATCTCCCTCTGGCCATTTGTCTGTCTGTCTCTGCCTCTTCTTTGAAAGCATGTGGTATTTATCTTTCCATGCCTGACTTTTATTTCCAGGCTGATCCATTTTGCTGCCAAAGACATGATTCCATTCTTTTTTATGGCTGAATAGTATTCCATTGTATATATATGCCACATTTTCTTTATCCATTCATCTATTGATACACGGTTAGTTTGGTTCTATATCTTAGCTATTGTGAATAGTGTTGCAATGAACATGGTGGTGCAGGCAACTCTTTGATATACTGATTTCTTTTCCCTTGGATAAATACCCAGTAGAAGGACTGCTGGATCATACGGTAAGGGGTGGGGAGCATGGGGAGAAGTTGGTTAATGAATATGAAATTACAGCTAGATAGGAGGAATGAGTTCTGGTGTTCTTCAGCAATGTAGGATGAACATGGTTAAATATATTTTATTATGTATTTTCAAAAAGCTAGAAAAGAACATTTTTGAATATTATTAACACAAATAATAAATGTTTGAGATGATGAGTATGCTAATTACTCTGCTTAGATCATTACACATTGCATACGTGGCTCAAAATATCAATCTGCATCCTATAAATATGTACAATTATTATGTGTCAACTAAAAATAAAAGGAAAAATATGGAAAAAGACAAAAAAGAAGCTGAAGTATAAAATTTCTTTCCAACCTGTGCCAGTTGAACACATGCATCTCAGAGAATGGACTTATAGTCTTTGGCTTGCGAAAAATGCATGGATTGTACTGACTTACGAAAAATAAGTCTAACATGTCTACTTAGTACTTGAAAAACACAAGTATACACCAACTTTGGTATCTTTCAAACACTGTCACTTAGTTGTCCACTAGTGAAAAACACAACAAAATCTATGTGCTCAGCAAAGCACAGAATCAACCCAGGTACCTATCAGTGGTGGACTGGATAAAGAAAATGTGGTACATATACACTGTGGAATACTATGCAGCCATAAAAAAGAACAAAATAATATATTTTGCAGCAACATGGATGCAGCTGGAGGCCATTATCCTAAGACAATTAATGCAGAAATAGAAAACCAAATACTGCATTTTCTCACTTATAAGAGAGAGCTAAACATTGGGTACACATGGACACAAAGATGAGAACAATCAACATGGGGGATTACAAAAGGGGGAGGGGAGAGAGGAAGGGAAGCAAGGGTTGAAAAACTACCTGTTGGGTACCATGTTCATTACTTGGGTAACAGGATCATTAGAGGCCCAAACCTCTGCATCATGCAGAATACTCATGTAACAAACCTGCACCTGTACTCTTGAATCTAATATTTTAAAAAACTACATGCTCAGAGCATGTCTTGTGAACCTTTCATTGGGCTTATATTTTAAGTAAGCTTCCAGAATTCAAGAAGTTTGAGAAACTAGGAGTTAAGGGACATACTGTATCACATAAAATATAGAGTCTGAACAGATTGTTTTTGAAAATTACATCACCACTGAAACATACAGTGATCCAGAATTCTGCAGACTAAATTACATCAGCACAATCACTTGATTTTTAGTCTAACAATCTAGTTTGGTAATCCTATGATGTAAGCCCTAATAATAAGGAAATCATTGAGGCATTATGGAACAATGTCATTAAAACCTCTCTGTGTCTCAGTTTCCTTGTCTATAAAATGAGGCTTAACAATAAATGACCTTATACAGTTGTTATCAGAAGTAAATGGGATAATCCATGTATAGTTCTTAGAACAGTGCCTGGTACAACAGGAGCTCAAAAGAAAATGTTAGCTGTTATTTTTTCTATTGTTGTTGTTGCAATTCTTATCACTGTTATTATCATATAAACATCTAAATAGTACTGGAATCAGGAGAGCTATGTGACTTTGGTCAAGTCTGCTCTCTGGGCAGTTTCCTTATCTAAAAAATGAAGATGTACCTCTAAAATTTTTATGGTTCTATGGTCCTAGGATTCCTGTGTTTCTGAGTACTAAGCACATGGGGTCACATTTTTTTTTAATTTTTAATTTTCATGGGTACATAGTAGGTATATATATTTATAGGGTACATGAGCTATTTGGATATAGGGATGCAATGCATAATAATCACATCATGAAAAATGGGGTATCCATCCCCTCAGGCACTTATCTTCTGTGTTACAAGCAACCAAACTACACTCTTTTAGTAATTTTTAAATGTACAATTAAATTATTTTGACTATAGTCACCCTGTTGTGCTATCAAATACTAGGTCTTATTCATTCTTTCTAACTATTTTTTTTTGTACCCATTAATCCTCCCCTCCACCCCACCACCACTACCCTTCCCAGCCTCTGGTAACCATCCTTCTACTCACTATCTTCATGAGCATGAGTTCAATTGTTTTGATTTTTACATCATGGGGTCACATTTTTTTATCAGGCTCCATGATGTAATTTTTATCCTCAAAAGTTGTCAGACCTATGTTACAAAGGAACAAAAAAGCCACAAGGAAAATCTGTTTTTCAAACATTTCTAAAGCTAACCTGACATCTGCAAACCTCTGCTTTCTCACTGACTTATTTAGCTCTTACGGGATCCCACAACAAAAAGCATAAATTCAGGAATGACTTCCATTCTAATTCTTTCTCCAGTGATGCCCATATCAGACAGTTGGTGTAGGTAACATTTCCACAGATGTGGACTTCACCCTTGAGAGCTAGAGTGCCATATTTTTAAAAGAGGATATTGTACCTTGCTTCAAATTGCTGCTTGTGGATGTTGTACTTTTCCTGGGAAGGCTATTTATGGCTATTGTATCTTTTTTTGTGAAGACTGTCTAGGATGTCATAGCTTTCCTGGAAATAGTCTTTGCATGTTATATCTTGCCTCAGAATGGATGTTGCTTCTTTCTTGGAAATGCTGCCCATGGATGTTATCTTCCCTGGGATGCTGTCTGTGGTTGCTGTAACTGGCCTCTGAATACTGCCTGTGGATAGTGTACTTGACTTTTGATATTCATTGTGGCTAATTTATCTTCTGACCCGAGGGGCCCTCCACTGAAGCTGCTTCTCCACTGCAGTTTCTGAGGGAGAACTAAGAATATGATTCTGGTACTTGTGGGTTTGTAACTTGATTCATTAACACTTTCTCCAGACTGAATGGATCTCATACCCTAAACTGTGTTCAATAAATATAATCTCTTGCCATACTCTGCCCATTTTCTGGATGGATAAGCTGCAGGTGGGAAGCTATTGGGAAAGAGGAAGAATACTAATTGGCAAATTGACTTTGGGTCTTGGACAACAGCTTGTAGTACAAAAACTCTAACTTATTAGCTAAACTAGGCAATTGGCAATAGCTGCCTCTGAAAAAGATGAAAACTGTGGAAGCACAAAGCATATTCATTCAGGCAAAGGCTGTTACTTCCAAATGTCTTGGTATAATGTACCCTGTACTGTGGTAAATGAATCTTCACCTTTGGAGGCACAGTGCTACATAATTGTTCAGAATATTTCCTGTGACTAAAGCATAAAATTTTCATACGTCCTATAAGAATTCTCAAATCTTAATTACTCACTCTTCTATTTTCTTCATCTTCAATATTTTCCTTAGGATGAGGATGTCAAATTCCCTGTGGGAATGTGGCAACATATATTTATCACTAAAACCTATCTTGTCTCTGCTCCCCTAATCCTGCCAGCATTAGCATACCTGTGCTCATTCATACACATGCTTGTTCCCTCACAAATTCATGTCTCCCACTCCCATAGACATGCACAATGCATTTTGTCCAAGCTGTACTGGTGAAAGAATAAGGTCATGTAGCTAAGGAATATTGACCTTGAGGGGCATATTCATAGAATTTACACAATGTAGCTCCAAGAAAGATCCTGATTAGTTCCTGCACCTTCACATTCTCTGCAAAAAGGCATGATAGGCAGCAGAAAATAACCTTTTGTGGTTAAAATCTTTGTGCTTTAAGATGACCAAGGAGGAAAGAGGTATGATGGTGAAGAGGTCATCAATTCAAAAATGGCCCTTCCCAGTTCTTATGTTTCAATTCTTTTACCACTGCTTTTCAGAATGGGGATTTAGCTGTACTTAAGTGTCCTGTCCCTTAGGTAGTCATTCATTGTCTTAATATTTTCTTTTTAATTATACTTTTAATTAGAAATAATTACAGATTCATCTGCAGGCATAAAAAATAATACAGAGAGATACTACACATTCTTTTTTTTTTTTTTTTTTGTAAGACAGGGTCTCACTCGGTTGCCCAAGCTGGATTGCAGTGGCACAATCACAGCTCACTGCAGCCTCGACCTCCCAGGCTTAAGCAGTCTTCTTAGCTCAGCCTCTCCTGTAGCTGGGACCACAGGCACACACCACCACCCCTGGCTAATTTTTATTTTATTTTTTTTACTTTCTGTAGACATGAGGTCTTGCTATGTTGCCTAGGCTGGTCTCAAACTCCTGGTTCCCTTGTCTATAAAATGAGGCTTATGACAATAAATGACCTTATACAGTTGTTATGAGAAGTAAAGCAGTCCTCTTGTCTTGGCCTCCCAAAGTGCTGGGATTATAGGCAAGGCATGAGTCACCTGCTCAGCCAATACTATGCATTCTTTACCCATTTTCTCCCAAGGGTAGCATCTTGCAAAATTACAGTTCAATATTACAACCAAGATATTGACATTGGTGTGGTCAAGACACAGAACATTTCCATCACCACAAGGATCCCTCATGTTGCCCAACTTTTATAGTCATAACTACTTCTCTCTCCCACATACTATCTTCTTAATCCCTGATAACCACCAGTCTGTTCTCCATTTCTATAATTTTGTCATTTCAAGAACGTTATATAAATGGAATCATACAGCATGTAACCTTTCAGGCTTGACTTTTCACTCAGCATAATTCTCTGGAAATTCATCAGTGTTGTTGCATGTGTTGACACTTTGATCTTCATTATACTTAGTTAGTATTTCAAGGTACAAATATACCACAATTTAACTACTCACCCATTGAAGGACATCTAGGTTGTTTGTACTTTTTGGCTATTATAAATATAAAGTTATAAACATTCATGTATGAAGTCTTCATTTCTTTGGGATCAATGTGCAAGAGTTCTTAGGCATTTTAAGAAACAGCCAAACTTCTCCCCGTGGCTATACCAGTTTACATTTCCACCAGCAATGTATAAGTGATATAGTTTCTCTGAATCCTGGCCAGAATTTGGTGCTGTCATTATTTTTTATTTTAGCCATTCTGAAAGGTGATATCTCATTGTGACTTTAATTTTCATTTCCTTAATGGTTCATGATATTGACCATCTTTTAAAACACTTATTTGCCAACTGTATATACTTTACATGAAATGTCTGTTCATGTTTTTTTTCAATTTTCTAATTGAATTATTTATTTTTTTACCGTTGAATTTGAGAGTTCTTTATATATCCTAGATACTAATTCTTTGTTGGATATGTGGTTTACAAATGTTTTCTCCCATTCTGTTTATCCTCCTAACAAGGTCTTTCCCAGAATAAAAATGTAATTTTGATAAAGTCTAATTTATCAATCTTTTTCTTTTACGGACTGTGTTTTTGGTGTCAAGTCTAAGAATTATTTGTCTAACCTTAGGTCCTGAAAATTTTCTTCTATTTTTTTCTCTAAAAGTTTTATAATTTTATATTTTAAATGTAAGTCCATGATCCATTTTGAGTATATTTTTATAGGAGTAAGGTTTAGATTGAGGTTCATTAATTTTACCCATGGATGTCCAATTTCTCCAGTATCACTGAAAAGGTCAGATGCCCTCCACTGAATTGTTTTTGCACATTTGAAAAATTAATTTTGGGAGGCCGAGGTGGTTGGATCAGCTGAGGTCAAGAGTTTGAGACCAGCCTGGCCAACATGGTGAAACCCTGACTCTACTAAAAATACAAAAATTAGCCAGGTGTAGTGGCGTGTGCCTGTAATCCCATCTATCCAGGAGGCTGGGGCAGGAGAATTGCTGGAACCAGCAATGAGCCCAGATAGCGACACTGCACTCCAGCCTGGGTGACAGAGCGAGACTATGTATCAAAAAAAAAAAGTCAGTTGGGTGCATTTATGTGGGTAGATTTCTCTGTTCTCTGTTCTGTTCCATTGATCTGTATCTGTCCACAAACACCACACAGTCTTGATTACTGTAGCTATATAGCAAAATTTAATATTGTGTAGACTGATTCTTCCCACTTTATTTTTATTTATTTTTTGAGATTGATTTAGCTCTTATAGGACTTGTGCCTTTCTACATAAATGTTAGGATAATCTTGCCTATATCTTCAGAAATATCTTGCTAAAATTTTGATAGAGATTGCATTGAATCTAAAGATCGATTTCATGAGTACCGACATATTTACTATATTGTGATTTCTACATGAACATAATGTGTTACTCCATTCATTTAGGTTTTATTTGATTTCTTTCATTAGTGTTTTGTGATTTTCAGTATACAGCTCCTGTACACGTTTCAGTAAATTTATGTTTAATTATTTCATTTTATTTGGATTACTTCAAATGGTATTGTCTTTTGAATTTCAGTGTCCATGTGTTCATTTCTAATATAGATAAATACAATTGATTTTTGTATGCTTATCATGTATCCTGCAACCTTAATGGACTCACTTATTAGTTCTAGGAGATTTTTTGTTTCTTTATTCCTTTTGTAGATTTCTTGGGATTTTCTATGCAGGTGATGTCATCTGCAAATAAGGACATTTTCACTTTTCTGATCTGTAAGCCTTTTATTTCATCTTCCCTCATTTTTCTTATCTGTAAGCCTTTTATTTCTTCTTCCCACCTTATTTCATTGGCTAAAACTAACAACATTATGTTGAATAAGAGTGTATATCCTTGCCTTGTTTCTGATCTTAGGGGAAAAGCAATTCAGTTTTTCACAGGTACATACAATGTTAGCTGTAGGTGCTTTGTGAATTCTCTATCAAATTGAGGAAGTGGCTGGGCACGGTGAGGAAGTGACTCCCAGCACTTTAGGAGGCTGAGGCAGGTGGATCACGAGGTCAGGAGTTCGAGACCATCCGGGCCAATGTGGTGAAACCTTGCCTCTACTAAAAATATAAAAATTAGCCAGGCGTGGTGGCGGGCACCTGTAGTCCCAGCTACTCGGGAGGCTGAGGTGGAAGAATGGGTTGAACCTGGGAGGTGGAGGTTGCAGTGAGCTGAGATCATGCCACTGCACTCCAGCCTGGGTGACAGAGCGAGACTCCACCTCAAAAAAAAAAGAGGAAGTTACCCTCCACTCCTATTTCTGAGAGGTGTTTTTTTTTTAAATCATGAATGATGTTTGAGTTTTTCAAATTCTTTTTCTGCATTGTTTGACAAAATTATATGATTTTTCATCTTTAGCCTGTTAATATGGTAGATTACATTGATTGATTTTCAAATACTGAACCACCCTTGTAGCTCTGGAATAAACCCTACTTCGCCATGCTGTGTAATTCTTTCAATATATTCCTGCATTTGGCTTACTAATAGTTTGTTAAGGATTTTTACATCTGTATTCATGAGGAATACTGGTCTGCACTTTTCACTTTGGGCTGCTTTTATCTCACTTTTAGTATTTGCGTAATATTAGTTTCATAGAATCAATTGGAAATTGTTCTCTCCTCTTCTATTTCCTGGAAGAGATTTTATAGAATTTGTGGTAATTCTTCTTTATACGTTTGGTAGTATTCTCCAGTCAAACCATCTCACCCCAGAGATTTGATTTTGGGAGATTTTAAATGATGAATTCAACTTCCTTAATAGTTATATGGCTATTCAAATTATCCATTTAAACTTGGATGAATTGTGGTAGTTTATATTTCTCGAGGTCCATTTCATATATGTTGTCAAATTTATGTAGGTAGAATTGTTCATAGTAGTCCCTTAGTATCTGTGATAAGTCGTTCTTGTATTGCTATAAATAAATAGCTCAGACTGGTAATTTATAAAGGAAAGAAGTTTAATTGACTCATCGTACTGCAAACTTTACAGACAGCATGGTGCTGGCATCGGCTTTGCCTCTGGGGAGGCCTTAGTGAGCTTTTACTCATGGACAAACGCAAAATGGTGGACAGGCATCTCACATGATGAAAGCACGTACAAGCAAAGGGCTGGGGCAGGGGAGGTGCCACACACTTTAAAATGGTCAGATCTCCTAAGAACTCACTATCATGAGGACAGCACTAAGTCATTCATGAGGGTTCTGCCCCCATGACCCAATCACCTCCCACCAGGCCCCACCTCCAACACTGGGGATTACATTTCAACACAAGATTTGAGTGGGGACAAATATACAAACTATATCATTATTGATAGTTTGTACTGATAGCCTCTGTTTCATTTCTCATATTGGTACTGTATGTCTTTTTTCTCTGTCGGTCTTGCTAAAGGACTGTCAATTTTATTGATATTTTTCAAAGATTCAGTTACTTGTTTCATTGTTTTTCTGTTTTCAATTTCATTGATTTCTCTTCTTAGCTTTAATATTTCTTCCTCCTTGATTTTAGTTTATTTTGTTCTTGTTTCTCTACACTTTTAAGGTGGGAACTTAGATTAATTCATTTGAGACTTTCCCTCTTTTCTAATGTATATATTTGCAACTATAAATTTCCTCCTCAGCACTACTTTAGCTGCTTCCCATAAATTTTGATATGTTGTATTTTCATTTTCATTCAGTTCAATGTGTTTTTAAAATTTTTATACTTGGTTGGGCTCACTCCTGTAATCCCAGCACTTTGGGAGGCCAAGGTGAGAGGATCACTTGAGGCCAGGACTTTGAGACCAGCCTGGGTAGGTAACATAGCAAGATCCTGTCACTACAAAAAAAAAGTTTAAAAATTAGCTGGGTATGGTGGTGCATGCCCATAGTCCCAGCTACTGGGGAGGGTGAAGTGGGAGGATTCCCTGAGCCCAGGAGGTCGAGGCTGCAATGAGTTGTGATCACGCCACTATACTCCACCCTGGGTGAGAGAGCAAGATGCTGTCTCAAAAAGAATTGCTTGAGACTTTTTTTTCTTTTTTTTATTATTATACTTTAAGTTTTAGGGTACATGTGCACAATGTGCAGGTTTGTTACATATGTATCCATGTGCCATGTTGGTGTGCTGCACCCATTAACTCACCATTTAGCATTAGGACTTTTGCTTTGACCCATGGTTTATCTAGCAGTGTGTTGTTTAGTTTTCAAGTGTTTGGAGATTTTCCTATTACTTTTCTGTTACTGAATTCTCGTTTTATTCCATTGTGGTTGGAGGGCACGCTCTATATGATTGAAATTTTTAATAATTTTTTGAGGTTTGTTTAATGACCTAGGATACAGTCTATCTTGGTATGCATTGTGTGTTTAAAAAGAATGTGTATTTTGCTCTTGTTAGATCCTATTCTTTGATTATTTTGCTGAGTCCTTGACACCCTTGTGAATTTTCCATCTAGTTGTTATATCAATTATTGAGAGAGGGATGTTGAAGTACTTAACTATAGTTATGGATTTGTCTAATCCTCCTTTCAGTTATATCAGTTTTTGTTTCACACATTTTGCAGTACTTTGGTCCATATGCATTTAGAATTGCTATGTGTTCTTGGTGAATTGATACTTTTATCACTATATAATCTTCCTCTTTATCCCTAGAAGTTTTCTTTGCAATGTAGTCTACTTTATCTTATATTAAAATAGTCACTCTTGCTTTCGTTTGATTGTTTTCCCATAGTTTTGCTTATTGTGTTCTTTCTTCCTTCCTGATGTTTCGAGGTTTCAGGCGGGGAGAGGGGGTGTTATTGCCTCATTATTGCCAAATGGATGTAGAAGTCCAGGCTCCCTACTCATCTTCCAGTGATATCTGAGGGAGGTAGTCTCCTTGTTACTGATGGGCAGGGGTGGGCGTTCCAGCTCCCCAGTAGTCTCTAATGACACTTTGCAGGAGTGGTTTTTTATTTCTGGGTGATAAATACAGTCATGAATCTCCTGGAGGTCTCCTCTGATACCACTTTAGTGAGTAGGAGCACCTTCATAACTGTTAACTGTCAGAAAAACAGAAGTCCAGGCTCCCTAGATGGCCTTTCCTGTTACAGTGGGATAGGAGTGGGTTGGATCATTGTGGCCAGTGGGGATGAAAGTTCCAGCTTCAGCCTGGGCGTGGTGGCTCACACCTGTAATCCTAGCACTTTGGGGGGCCGAGGCAGGAGGATCACTTGAGCTCGGGAGTTTGAGACCAACCTGGGCAACATAGTGAGACCTCATCTCTATAAAAATAAAATTTATAAAAAGTTCCAGCTTGGTACTTTGCCTTCTCTGATATGATCTTTGTGGAGACCCCTGGCAGAAGTGTTGATGTGCCTCATTAGAGCTTCATGAGGGTAGAAATCTATGTTCCCTACTTGGTTGGGAGTGGGTAGGAGTAGGACCACAATTTGTGTGTGTGTCTGGTGTCTGGCTAGAGTAGAGAGCTCAGCTATTGTCTACAAGTTTTCCTTGTTACTAGGCTTCTTAGTCCTTTGGCTAAAGTGTATAGGCTTTTGTTGGGGCTTTTATTTTGTCCGTACCCATTGTTGTTTCTGAGTTACCAGTTTTTTTCAACTCCAAGTACGAGATACATGAGGCAAAAACAAAATCTCCAAGTATGAGATATGAGGCAAAAACAAAACCCAAAAAACTTGAGGAATGTCATTCCTCAAGTTCTGATGTCCCTAGACAATCTGCCTTCTCTGCAGCTTTCAGCCTTCTTAGGATTTTTTAAATAGATAATATCCAGGGTTTTTAGTTGTACTTAGTGGGAGGAATAGGAAAAAGCACATCTAATCCATCCTTCTGGAAGTGGAAGTTTCCCGATTTGTCTTAAATTTTAAGATGCTCATGGTTAAAGGGATATATATAGTCTAATTTCTTCATATGATTTCATCTTCTGCTAGTTTTTTACATTTTTTTCCCATTACACATTGAACCCCCAACCACAAAAGAACACTGAAATCCGATAACCACTTCCAAGTCATTTTTTCTCCATTGAGACAGTAAAACTTGTTTCCTAAAAAGGTATAGTACAGTTTTTTTTTTTTTTTGATGGTGGGAAAAGAAGAGTGTGTGTAGCAAAGAATGAAGAAAAGGTACTAGGTAAGGTCCAATCAATCAATCCATCAATCAATCATAGCTAACAGACTTACAGATCCAGGCTAGGAGCACAATTTTTTCTCTAACCACTGATTCATCATACACCTTAGTTTTCTAGCACATTGTCCTAATTCAGTACCATCTGCCACTATTAGATTAATATACTATTATGATTTTGAGTACCAAAGTCATAATATGCACAGCTTAAAGCTTTTGTTGTTGGTAACATCCTAAAAGTACATCTATAGAGTAATTTCATAATTAACAAAAAAGTACAATTTAATGAAAGATGTTTAATGGATTTATAAAAGGTTGAAATTTCAGTAACTATTAAATTTTAAACTAGTTTGCTTAGTCATTTGGGGTGATCTCATGCGAATTAATATTTCTCAGAATTATTAATTATCAGACACAATAGGAAGATAATGATTGCTTGACAGAAAGAAAAATGAGGAGTAGGAAAAATAAGTAATGCTAGCAATGACAACTGTAATTTACCCAGCCTTATTTTATATTAAAAGCATTGGGCTACATACTTTACGATTTTGTATTTATTTTAGGGTCTCAGGTACATTAAATTGGACCAATCATGACACTTGGTTCATGACACACTCTCAGCAGTGGTCCTCTAGTTATTTAGCCAGTTATTTTAAGTAATGTAATAAGCTGTATATAAACCTGTAAATCTACAACCCAAAATAAAAGCTAAGATCTTGATAATAATCTACATCTAAATATAAGAGTTCTTCATCCCCATCCTGCCTCCCTCCCTCCTCCTAGCCAAGGTAACCATCTCCTAAATCCTGTGTTCATTATCCACTTGCTTTTCTTTTTATATAGTTTTATTATACCTATATGTAATGTCAAAATTATATGTTTTAATTTTATACTTAACTTCATAAAAATATAACATGTTCTATGTAATCTTTTAGGCCTTCCTTTTTCATCTAATTTTATATTGCTAAGATTAATCCATATTTTGTGTGTGGCTGTAGTTCATTTGTTCTGAATGCTGTATAATATGCCACTGCATGAATATAACACATTTTATTAATCTATTAATAATGCTGATGAGAATTCAGATTGTTTCTAGATTTTTGTATTGTGAATTGTGCTGCTTTAAATATGCTTGCATGTGTCTCCTGTTATCCATGAATGAATCAAAGATTCTCTTGAGTATTTACCTAGGAGTACAATTTTGGGGTCACAGGGTACATGCATGTTCAACTTTCAGAGATAATGCCAAAATTGCTTGCAGCAATTTGTATATATTCCTACAAATAACACATAAGAAATCATGTGCGATCAGTGAATTAAAATATCATAAATTCATATTTTCTACAGACCTTATATGTAAAAGTTTGGGAATGGTATAGGAAAGAGAGATTCAAAGACCTGTAATAAATTAATAAATATAAAAAACTAATACCATGAAAAAAAAAAAAAAAGAAATCATGTGCTTCTACATTTCTGGGCTTTTTATTACATTCTCAAGAATTTCATATGTTTAACACTTTCCTTTCTTAGCATGGGTTCCTCATCTGAACCACAGAACATAGAAAATTATTTGAGTGTTTATCTATATTCTCAATTCTCTAAAAGATAGTATATACCTAGTATTATTCTAATTACATAAGAGAGAAATCAATTATTTATATGCAATAGATGTCTTAAGGCATTAGTACTTTGTTCTTTCCAGGAACCCCAATTTAGAAGGACTGCTTGGTATTGTTACTTTTTATTTTTTGTCAACCAACTGGGTGATTTGATTTGCATTTTCCTGATTCATAATGATGTTTTACCTCTGAACAAGTTAACTGGCCAAATGTGTGTGTACAATTTTCTGAAATGTCTGTTCATGTCCTTTGTCCATTTTTTCTATGGGATTGCTTATGTTTTCTTAATAATTTTTCCAACTTCTTTATGTATTCTTGATACTATTTCTTTGCCAGTTGTATTTTATGAATATTTTCTCTCAGTTTGTAACTTGTCTTTTCTCATTCTCTAACGTGTATTTTGATGAAAAAAGTTTTAAATTTTAATACAGTTAAATGTATCAATCTTTTATTTTATAGTCGATTCTTTTTGTGCCTTAACACATCTTTCACTATTTCAAGGTTAGGAAGATATTCTATGATATTTTCTATTAAAAGTTTTGGAATTCTGTTTTTGAAATGTATATTCTTGTAATTGATCTTGTATATATGGTGGGAGGCAGGTTTTATTTTCATGTTTCTTCACATGGATAACCATTTTTCCAGCTCCATTTGTTAAATAGTCTCCACATTTCCCACTGATCTGACATGCTACCTCTGTCATACATCAGACCTCTGTATGTACATGGGTCTATTTCTGGGTTATTATATTCTGAAGAATTTCACATTCATTATTTCATGTAGTCTTCACAATAAGTAATTTGACATTATTTCATGTAATCTGCAAAATCACCTTATGAGATAGGTGCTATTTTCTCCATTTTACAGATTTAGAAAATGAAAGCTTAGAGACACTAATTACTGGTAAGATCACAAACTAATCTATGGATGTCAGCTCTAAGCCAAAGTTTCCAGAGCCCAAGCTTTCAAGCCATAATCAATACTGGCTCTTACTCTACTACTTCATAAGAATGTTGCAAAAGTCAGTAAATATCACAGGCAGTAAACTGTATGTTTAGCTCTGTATTAGTTACTGGGTGGGGTGAGGTAGGGTCAAGGATACTGTTGTAAAGGAAAGACAAAATTGTAGCCCTTGTTCATTTTGTGTACCCTTAACTTGCTTTATTATTATTGCTTTTTGAGGTAATTAAGTACCAGAAGTTACATATCTATTTGTTTATTATCTGTCCCTCTCACTAGAATGCTACACGAGGGCAGGAACATATATTGTTTTATTTACTGCTGTATACCTATCAACTAAAACAGTACCTGGCACAGAGTAGGCATATGATAAGTATTTGTGGAATGAATGAATGTATGAATGAATAAACATGATAATGCTTCTGTCATTGGAATATGGACAATCTCACAGAAAATATGTTGAGTTCAAAAAAATCCTATGAAAGTAGGAAAAATTTACTCATTCACTCAATACATGTACTGGGCACCTACTATGCATGTAGCACTGTGATGAGTACTGATAGAAGAGATACAAAGATGAGTAAGACATGATCCTTGACTTCATGAACTTATAAGCTAGTAGAATCTACATGTGCATATAAATTCCTATAATACACAACAAGAAATAGTAAGTGCTATAAGAGAAAAATGCTAATTTGAACACAGGAGAATTTAATTCAGACTGGGAGATCTGGGTAGCCTTAATGGTAGAAGTCGCCATGTTGGAGCTTGGCCTTGACAAAGTTTTTCCTTCAAATAAGATGAAAATTGTGGAAGTGCACTGCATACTTATTTAGCCAAAAGTCACTACTTACAGATATCTTTGCATAAAGTAACCCACACAGTGGTAAAACATTTTCATTTGGGGGAGCATATTGGATTTTGCCTGGTTAAGAGGAGGAGGATATTTCAGGTAGAGGGAATGGATTGAAAGCATAGGGCATGTTTTAGCAAGGAGTCGAATGTTGCTGTAACTGGGCTCAAGGGAGACAGGGTGGCTGGCATTTGAAGTCAAGGGTTCAGGCTATTTGACACTTTTAAGAGACTAAGTGACAGTGGAGGAGGCAGGCAGGTCATAACAGGCAGTTATTTTCTTTTCTCTTCTTTCTCCCTTGTTGTGTTACTTCCTTTCTCTTTTCTTTTTCCCATAGCAGAATGCAATGAAAAAGAAGACAGGATAGGGAGTCTGAAGACACAGAATCAAGGCATAGTTCTGCTACTGAACTGCTGTATGTTTGGAAACTTAATTCAATTAAAGCTGGCGGGGGGGGGGGCAGTTTTCTAAAACTACACATATGCCCTTCTCCCTGTAAATATTTTTTATTAGCTGCTCCAAAAGGAATACCTCCTTCTAGCTGCTATCACCCTCTCACAAGGATCACTGCTATACTGTCAGATAAATACACCCTTAGGCATGTTGGTTGAGAATCACGGAACAAAATGATCTCTAAGTGCCCCCTCTTTCCAACCACCCCAGCCTGCTGTCCACCACCTTGCCACATTATCTGATTCTTTTCTTATTCCCAATTAAGCTTTCAGTCTAACAGTAGACTTGTATATGGGGATTGCTTGGTCTTTCTGGAGGTGCACAGGGCTACAAATTCTTGTCCTGGAGGAAAACTAACCGTGAGTGGCCACAGAAAACTGAAAGACTTGAGCACCTGCTCCACAGGCAGGGAAGGGGATAAAATTACTGGTCTGCCACTAACTTGCAAAAATAACTCGGGGGCTCTCTTGGATGCAAAGGCAGCCTGATCCTTTCAAAGAACAATTGTGAGAAATGATGTGTGTTGTGGGGAGGCCAGAGGACAGAGTGATAGAATTCTAAATTATAGAGCTATCCTTCAAGGCCTAATTCTTTAGAACTTTCTCAGATATAGTTTGGATGGGAGTGACAGGGTAGGGTAGAGAGGGGAAGAAGATAATCAGTCTAAGATTCATAGTCTTTTTTTTTAAGCTGACTTAATCTTAAAGCTTTAAATTGCACACAAAGGAAAATGCACCCTCCGCATGACGCTCTATGAAGCCTAATTATTGGAGCAAATGTTTACTGAATTAATTTTAGAAATACAATACCAATGCTGCCTGTTTCATAATCTAGGGGAAGTATTTTCTTCTCAAGCCATGTTCAGCCTGCAACAGGAAGCCAATTATCACCCCAGAACATTTCTCAGTGAAAAATGTGTCATTCCTTCTTAGGACAATTAAGGCTTAAGCAGGCTTAAGCCCCCATCTCACAGTGTTTTCTTATTTTTACCATCTAAATACCCATCAATCCAAACCAAGATCAATTCCACTTACATAACCTAAAGATGTCACTGGCCGGGCGCGGTGGCTCACGCCTGTAATCCCAGCACTTTGGGAGGCCGAGTCGGGCGGATCATGAGGTCAGGAGATCGAGACCATCCTGGCTAGCACGGTGAAACCCCGTCTCTACTAAAAATACAAAAAATTGGCCGGGCGCAGTGGCGGGCGCCTGTAGTCCCAGCTACTCAGAGAGGCTGAGGCAGGAGAATGGCGTGAACCCGGGAGGCGGAGCTTGCAGTGAGCGGAGATCGCGCCACTGCACTCCAGCCTGGGCGACAGAGCGAGACTCCGCCTCAAAAAAAAAAAAAAAAAAAGATGTCACTAACGTTTGGACAAGGGAAATTTTGGAAAAGGACAAGATATCTTTTTTGCTTACTTGAATGCCCACATTGGCTTTTCCTGAAATTAGAGTATAATAATGGGGCTCCTGAGGGAAAAATGCAGGAAATAGGCAGTGGTATTGATTAAATGAGAGTAAATTCAGTTTTATTACTTTCATGTAAACTCAGTAATTCTAACTAAAAACTAACAAATGTGGTCCCTTTAGAATTCCTAGGAAAGTTTTTCATCAGTGGAAGGAAATAATTTCTAGTTACCAGATGTACACACTCTGAAGACTGGAGCTAGGTCTTACTCAAGTCTCAGTTACTGCTAGAAATTAGCATATTCATCTACCCTTCCATCCAACATCACCTGACACACAGTAGGCATCCAATACATGTTTGCCGAGTAAACATATTAGCATATTATGTTTGCAATTGTCTACTGTTAAGAATGCTTCCAAATGGCTTGCATAAATAGGCTAAATATTGTCCTGAGAGCATTTTTAAAAATGCGATTAGCAAACTTTTTATTTCTTAGAGATGACAAATTTTTATAGTCCTAAATAATAGGGATAGAAATTTAAGATGTTTTCCATGTGCCAAAAGAAGAAGACGTTCCATTTCCCTTTATAGACATGAGACAGAACTCTTCCAGAGCTCATTCTGTGTAATCAAACACTTTCAAGTGGCAACCAAACATTCCAACGTGCCTAAGCTGTCTGAATGTCACAGCAAAAGACAGCTGGTGATACGATGTTAGAATGACCAGAGTTTATACCATATTCACATTCCCTTTAGCACATACCAGATTCCACAGCTCTAAGACAGGTGTGTTCTGCTACCCTATTTTTCCCTCAAAGAGCACCTGGAGCCTGTCTAGAAAACAGACCAAGAGCTTTACTGCCAACCACTGTAGGTGGGATGACTAAATTTTCTAATTATAGAATTAGGAAAATGTAATTTGACATATGCACTTGTACTTTTGGGGGCAATGGGATAGAACATGTGACACTGGGGCTGCTCTGAAAACTCCAGAAAGTGTGGATTTCCATGCTTAAAGGAATGACTAGAGAATCCACAAAAGGGAAGTAACTTTATAAAACAGACAATGTGAAAGAACACAGCACAAACAGTGTTAAAATACATGAGAAAACATTTATAACACATTTAACAGAGAAAGCATTAATTTCCATGACATAAAAAGAACCTTACAAGTCCATAATTAAAAAAAAAAGAAAAATGGGCAAAGGATATCACAAATGATTGATAAAAGAAACACAAAGGGCTAGTAAACATTTGAAAAATATGCTCGAATTCAGTATTCATCACAAAAATGCAAATAAAGCAGTAAGGAGCTATCATTCCTGACCTGTCAAATTGGCAAAAATTTACAGGATTAATGATATCACGCACTGGCAAGAAGACAGGAAATGACTCAAATACCAGGGTTGAGATTCTGACTTGGTGAAGCCTTTGCAGAAGCCATTGTGGTAGTATTAGTCATCAAAATGTACAAGGCCCTTAACCCTTCAACCCAGCAAACTTACTTCTTGGAGTCTATTCTAGAGTAATACTTGTTCACGTGTACAAAGCAGCACAATCATGGCTGTTCATTGCAGCACTGTTTGTGGTGGCAGCCAAAAGACAGGAATAATTTAAGTATCCATCAACAGGAGGATCTAAATAGTAAATTTCCCAGTCTCTGATATGGTCCAGCAGGCAGTTATTAAAAAGAGGGAGAGAAAGTAAGGGTAGATATTATCTTTGTGGGGAAGTGACTGGAAAAGGGCACAGGAGTCTTCTGAGGTGCCAGAAATCTCTGTGCCATCTTTCAGGTGTTTGTTACACAAGTATGCTGTTTGTGAAAGTTCACTGGTGTACATATATAATTTGTGTACTTTTATGTACTTCAATAATAACATCTTAAAATAACAAAACACAGATTTGGGAGATCCCATGCTTTGGTGGAAAGAGGATTATACTAGGAAGGAGTTCTGAGTCCCAGCTCCTTTTGGCCTAAATTAGCTTGGGACCTTGGACAAGTCACTTAGGCTGAATCACAGTTGAGATGACTCACCTATAAAAGTGGGCATAATTATATCCTGCGTAGATAGTGGGCCAGACGATTTTAATATAGTTTTTTTCGTTTCTAGGCTCCACAACTCTTCAAGCCCTATTAGTTCCGAATGATAAACCACCAGTAAGTTTTTTGGATCTATCTCCTCTTCTCCATCCCTATTTCCATAACACTGACTCAGGTCCATATATCACTTCCCTGGGCTATTTCAAAAGTCTTCAACCTGGTCTCCCCAGTTCTAGTTTTGCCTTTTTATAATCCATGATAACCCTCTGGTTAGAGCATCTTCTGAAAGTCTAGCTCAGATCAAATCACTTCCTTCTTCAGAAATCTTAGAAAGCAGTGGGGCATAATGCAAAGTGCACAGGTCTCACTGTCATTTAAAAACCTGCGTTCGAAGAGCCTACTGGCTGTCTAATCTTGTGCAATCCAGTGAGCCTCTGAATCTCACTTACCTCATATGTAAGATGAGAGTACTAACAGGACCTTCTTCACAGAGTTATGGTGAAAAGACTTTCACTTACTAGTGTGCCAAGTTACAGGAAACATCAGTTAGGGGCCCAGAAGAAAGGCAGAGTAAAGTTCCTTAGCTACCACTTCTTCACTCACTCCAATCAAGGCAGAAAATACTTCTGGGCAGTCTGAGCTGCAAGACAAAGATTTCTAATCGACTGACCGGCTGTTTGACAGGAGGGCAAAAAGTGAAAGGCATCTCCCGCTTTGTAGGCAATGCCACTGAGAGTGTGGTGCTTTGTAGCAAAGGATGACAGTCTTAACTGATGGCAAGCTCCAGCCTGGGAGATCTGTAGTCCTCTCTGCACATCTAATGTGGTAAGAACTGCTTAACAGAGACCTCACACAAAATCAAGAGAAGCTGAAAGCTTGTGGTTGCCTTGCTAATGTAATTTAGGATGCATTAGTCAATGTTTCTCAGGCTGTTCATCCTAGATCAGGGTAATTATGGAGGGGAATAAAAAAGGCCAGATTAGAAAATAGCTTGCCAGCAGAACCACTGTATTTGTATGAGGTGATATGTGAATCAGCATCTGAAAACAGTATGTAGTTATGACTTGTTGCCTGCTCAGACTTTATGTCAAGTTCTGAAGCAAATTCAGCACTTAGTGTTCATCTCAGAGAAAAAGCCTGGTCACTGTGGTTTGTCACACAAGCCTCTTGCCAGATGCAAAGGCCACTCATGCTGGGAATGCCTCTCACATTACAAGATTTACAGAATCTCCAGGAACTAATCTTGGGCAAAGATGGATGTTTTCAACTTGATCTCTTATCTTTCCAATAAACTACACCAAGCATCTTCTACATTTTACCTCCTCCCCACAAAGCTTCCTTGACTGACCAGAAGAAAGCAGATGACTTCTTTAGCTGTACCCTAATTTCACAGAAAATTTCATGAAATGCCTCCACTCTTCATCCCAATTGTGCACTTGCACTCAATCTTCTACCTGGCATAGTGCCTAGTACGTAAAAGACACTCAGTAAATATTTGCTCTTATTTACTGAGTGTTCACTATGACCTGTCACTCTTTCATAGCATTCAGCATAATTACAAATAATTGTTTGTGTAGTTATTTGCTTAATGACTGTCTTCTTTACTAGACTGTTAGCATCTCAAGGCCAGAATTGGAATCTGTCTCATTCACAGCTTATTGTAACTTAAAGCCTACCACTATGCCTCACACTTACTAAGACTAAATAAATATTCACTGAATAAAAGAAAACCAGGCACTAAGCACTATTTATTCGTTTTCTCACTGAATCCTAAAACAACCCTGTGCACTTGGTATTATTACCTCTATTTTGTAGGTAAGGAAACTAGGCTTCAAGAGCTGCAATAACTTGCCTAAAGTCAGGGCCAGGATTCTGAACACGTGCTCTTAACAACTGTTACTCTGCCTCCCTCTTTCAAATCTGCTTATACTATTTATTAGTTGTCGCCTGGAAAAATTTCCTATGTTTTCCAAGCCTCAGGTTTTTAAAAAAATCTGTAAAGAAGTGGGGAATGGTGTCTATCTTATAGATTTCTTGGGAAGTTTGCTTGAGTTTATACATGTAAAGCACTTGGTCATAGCGGTTGGCATACAATCAATATTTAATAAAAGCTACTGCTGCTGTCATAGTTGCTACTGAATCAGATATGCAGAAGAATGTGGCTGGAGATAGGGAATGCCACCTGCTGAAACCTGCCCCCTCTCCCAAAATTAGTACACTCTGTTTCTGCAGTTGAGTATCTCTCCAATGGTTTTGTGTACCACTCTCATCACCTCTCACCATATTCTACAAAACAGCTTGAACACTAAAGATGCTTTTGCTTAAAATTCAAATGCAGAATAAGCAAAATATTTTAAAATTAATTACATTACACAAGCAATTGCTCAATGTGAAATACTACAATCTACATGACTTAAATTGAATAGCTCACATTATGGAGGATATGGAAGATTGGAAAAAAATCAAGACTGTCCCCTTAGCACACAAAAAGAGGAAATTTCATCATTATGGATTTTTATTTCTGTAGATAATCAATGGACATCAGGAAATAGAGCAGAGAAAGCAGAGAAACAGAAAATTGCAAATTAGGTGGTCCTTTCTGTGTTGAGATACCTAGAGAGGTCAACATTTACACAACAACTTTATCATCTTGACGGTCTACTCTGTTACTGTCACTTCTGTCATTTCAGTTCCTAATAGAGGACTCTGGACACATTGTGTCACAGAATACTACAAATGTCCAGCATTCTGAATCACAGTGGCCTAGGTACATGTATAATAGTCCTTTGATACAGTATAATTAGCTGCACTGCTTCTCAAGCGTGGCTGCATATTGGAATCATCTGGGGTGCTCTGAAATAGCATAGACACCTGGCCCCATTTTCATTTTGATTTAATTGATTCCAGACACTGATTTTGGAGCTATATTGCCTGGGTTTGAATCTCATCTCCTCTACTTACTATTGGGACACATTACTATCTGGACAAATTAGTCTCTGTGTTTGTTTCCTTATCTGTAAAGTGAGGATAATAACTGTATTTACCTGATAGCGTTGCTGTGAAAATCAAATAATATATTTGAAATACATAGTGTCAGGCACACAGTAGGTGTTCCATAGGTATTAGCTATTAGTAGTAGTAGTAAAACGGTATTTTAATTGTTATACTTTGGTGTTGCGGAAGAGAAGGGAAAGCTTGTGGAGTTTGCAACCACATGTGACAATGCTGAAATGGCAGCAGAAGTATCCTGTGTTTCAAATTTATAAAAATGAGATCTCTTCATTGTAAGGTACTACTTCAACAATAGAGGATATGAGTTTGATTCCATTTGGAATGTCTCAATTTTGTACATGAAGAAGTAAAAATATAAATGTAACACATGTGTACTTGAACAACCCTATTTACCTATACCATACAATGGACTGTCATTGCTAGTTTCCCCGGTATAAAAAAATCCTAAGGAAAAGACTTTGAAAAATCAAAATCATGCTAATCTTAAAAAGCGATATTGGGGATTGTAGGGGTTTGGTTCTTGTCCCCACTTGTCGCCATTCTGTGGGGAAGAAGAAATTTCCATTGTGTTTGTGGAGGGGGACACAGAGTATCATAAAAACTCCTCTGGGCTTTCACCCCTGCTTGTTCTTTGGCACAGGAGCAAGATTGACTTATCTGATTATCACGCCTGTAATCCCAGCACTTTGGGAGGACAAGGCACGTGGATGGCTTGAGCTAGGAGTTCCAGACCAGGTTGGGCAACCTGGTGAAACCCCGTCTCTACAAAAAATACAAAAATTAGCCAGGCATAGAGGCACGGCCTGTAGTCCCAGCTACTTGGGGTGCTGGGGCAGGAGTTCAAGCCTTGGACCTGGAGTTCAAGGCTGCAGTGACACGAGACAGCACCACTGCACTCCAGCCTGGGTGACAGAGGGAGACCCTGTCTCAAAAAAAAAAAAAAAAAAACTAATATTATAAAAAAAAATAAGTACTTATTCATGGCCTATCCTGTGCATTCTGGCTCTCAGGTCTAAATACCCTCCAACTCTTTTATAGAGTGAGTAGAGCCTAGTCAGTGCACAGGCACCATCTTCTAGAAGTAGACCTACAGGCCCATTTTGCTCTTCATTTCTAGCTTCCACTGAAGTGTGACAAAGGCCATCACTCTCAAGGGCGCTGGGACGGTAAATGGTCTGCTCTGAAGGCTCAATCATCTCCACAGGTGAGTATCAAGGAATACATTTGAAGCTAGAGGTGGTAGGAGGTCTCATTAGGCCTTAGACACAAGCCATGTTCTTCAACATAGTTTTATCTATAATAAAGTAGATGCAATATTTTGTTCCTCCTGAGGTGTTTTGCGTTTTTTTTTTCTCAGTTTGATTCAGAACTGGAAAAAGAAAACCAGTGTGGTTATTTCATGCTCTTACACCATAACAAGCAGAGCAGTAACCACAAAAGTATTATCTGACTGCTTTTAAGTTGCTTTCCCCATTAAACAAATTTGGAAACTGAGGCTTAGAAATGGCTTCTGTGGTTTACTTAAGGCCAAAAGTCTAATAATAAGTGTCAAATTCAGTACTAAAAGCACAGACTTCAGTACAGTTTTCACTACATGTCTGAGTGTGCTCCTTTCCCTTATTAAGGCTAGGGAGGACCTTACAGGTCCCAAGGACAAAAATGACATTTGCTTTCTGCACTTTACTAAGCTAGGAGGAGATGAAAGCAACCTCTCAAAATGCAAGAATCCTCTTACTCTGAAATTCAGTTTTACTCACCTAAAACTGATTTTTTTTCCAGACAAATCTTTGCCCAATAATCAAGAAATTGAAAGACATTCTCTAGACGAAGTTATACAACAAAGTTTAAATCACTGATATAGTTTAGGTATTTGTTCCTGCCCAAATCTCATGCTGAATTATAATCCCCAATGTTGCAGGTGGGGCCTGGTGAGAGGTGTTTGGGTCACAGGGGAAGATCCCTCATGGCTTGATGCTGTCCTTGTGATAGTGAGTTTTTATGAGATCTGGTTGTCGTAAAGTGTGGCGTCTCCCCCTCCACTCTCTCTCTTGCTCCTGCTTTCACCATGTGACATGCCTGCTTCCCCTTCGAGTTCTGCCATGAGTAAAAGCTTCCTAAGGCCTCCCCAGAAGCTGAGCAGACGCCAGCACCATGCTTCCTATAAAGTCTGCCGAACGGTGAGACAATTAAACCTCTTTTCTTTATAAATTACCCAGTCTCAGGTATTTCTTTATAGCAATGAAAGAATGGCCTAACAACCACAGACAAAACATAAGTATAAAATGTTTTCCTGCTTGAATGGAGTGGCCTTAAGGGTAGGCTAGGATGGAGGACACAAACTGTCCCTTACCAAGTAATCAGGTGTCACAAAAAGATTCTTCTGTAATTTGCTGAGTTGCCCGAGTTCTGCTCTAAAAAAGCAATTCCTTCATAGGTATTCCCCAGTCTCAAACTCTTTTCTGTCTTGAGAACAAAGTGCCTTCCCCTGTGCAGCAGCCAAAACAGATACGGGGCCTCCCATACCACCAGGTGAGCTTGTGACAAATCACGTAATACTATTAGCATGAGAGATGTTAGCATTTCCAAGTTACAGATACACTTTCACAGTAAAAATGAATCGATTACATGCCACAGTCCTAGCCAATTTGAAATGATTATATGTGTCTGGTAATAACTAGTTCTCATTCTGCCATGAATTAACCATGTGACCTTACACAAATCCCTTCTCTGGGTCTCAGTTTCTTCATTTATAAAAATGATGGAGTTTGGCCAGGCATGGTGGTTCATGCCTGTAATCCCAGCACTTTGGGAGGCTGAGGCGGGTGGATCTTTTGAGCCCAGGAGTTCGAGACCAGCCTGGGCAACGTGGAGAAACCCTGTCTCTATTAAAAATACCAAAATTATCCAGGTGTGGTGGCGCACATTTGTAGTTCCAGCTACTCGGGGGGCTGAGGCAAGAGAATCACCTGAGGCTTGGGAGGTGAGTTGTGATAGAGCCACGGCACTCCAGCCTGGGTGACAGAGTGAGATCCTCTCTCTCAAAAAAAAAAAAAAAAAAAAGATGGAGTTAGTTGAGGTTGTCTCCAACTCTAAAATACTAGACTTAAACATCTACCACTAGCCTCTATATTACCAGCGTATCAGGCTACTTACACTTCATGTCTGCTGAGAGAATTGCTAATGACTTAAGTACAATGAAGTCACAAAATCATTCCAAAGCTATTTCAATGATTGGGGCAACTTAAGAGAGATGTATTTCCATTTTTCTATCCTGCCTCTTTTGTGCCACCCTGTCTGCCCTCCCTTGGACAGTCCTTGAAAATGAAAACTTCATACTGGATTTCTTCTATCAGACCTGAGAAAGAAAGTAGGCTTACTTTTTTGATCCTCCAGATTTCAAGATAATGGTTTTATTTCTTGAAACTGTAATCAGATAAAAATGTCCAAAGGACTAAAGAAACTGAGTAGGGCTATTAGTCTACCCTTTTTCTTATTTTAATTCTATCTGAGGGAACAATAGGCTCTTCTTGCCTTTGGCAAGATAATAATTCAGCTGACATGCTAGAAATACCACACACCAAGATATAAAATGGTGGCATTTTCTCTCTTTAAAAACAATCAATGCTTTCATTTGTGGACTTCAAGGTACACATGAAATAAAAAGTCTCAGCCCTGTGAGTCTGAGGTAAATCAAAAGGCTGTAAGTGTCATAGAAAAGTTTCTTGGTTCGTAGCCCTCCTTTCAGGTAAGAAAGGAAACAAAAGTACTCTCAAGTAGATGAGTGTTCATCTCCTTTTTATATTTCTCTTCCAAGTGAGCCTGAACAAGTCTTCTGATAACCCATTCTGATAATAGTTCTTCTTTATGGCTGACCAAATTTCTTCTTGCTGCTCTACAGGCCCACTTTCTCCTATTAATCTAGCCTTGTAGTGCTGTAATTGTTCACTGTCTTTATATTGTCAAGTATCATTTTGATTTCCAGAATTTCTAAAGGAAAGCTGAGAATGGAGTTGGGAGCTCTATGCTCAAGCCTGGATACTCTCTGGAGGTCCTTATCTAATTATAACACTCCTGGTGATGCTAGTCTACCTTAGACAAAGTTATTTCTCCTCTCTAGTGATTAGCACCTCATGTGTAAAATGCAATGAGTATGAGAATACATTAAGAGAAAGAAACAATCACCATACCAATACAAATTTTATTGATTTTGAAGGGTCTTTCTGGAGATCTTGAACTTTTGTGATTAAATAATTATTGCAAATGAAAACTGGCTGAAGATCCCTCTTTTCATACTGAGTCATTCGTTATTCACATGAACTTCAGCAATACTACTTTTGACACATTTAAGCACAAATCTATCTTTCAACACAGGCTTATAGAGAAAAGACAATGGAAATAGGACTCTGCCCACACCTGGATGTTCACTTTGGTATCATAATTATTCCTGGGTAGTTTCCCACTCTTCCAGAGAGCTGACACCTTCTTTGAATATTATTATACCATGATGTTGCTTAAAACAATGCATTCGATTTTAGTCATCATCCAGTTGGCCTTGTTGACTCATGGTTTTTTCCACTTTAGTGGAAGTATTTCATGAAAGAGTTGGTATTTCTGCTTCTACAAATCCAGATGGCTCTCAAACCAGGAGGCAGTTGGCAACTTTGGGAAAAGAACTTGGCATTGTGATTTTACATGGGTTTAACAATCTTCTACTCTTTTGCTATAGAGTACCATCTGAATAAATGGATTTGCTGCCATCTTAGGCAATTTGTACAGCTACAGCATCACCAAGGAAACATTTCCATGGAGAAAAGGTAAAATTTAAGAGGAAACACACTCTGAAGAATTCTGAGCTCATCTTATAAAAGCTACAAAGCAACCAGATCCACAAAGAAAGATTATGTGGTCAAATATGGCAGTAATGTCTAATCCTGATTACTGGTCTACTTCATAGTTGAGGCAGGGCACTTAAACTTTACCTATCAGTTTCCCTTGGGCACTTAAGAAATCTCAGCTGTAATAAGGCAAGGATTCCATTAGGGCCAGGTATTTTTTTTTTTTTTTTCACAAGCACCCAGATTTGATTTGTGCCTTTTCTAAGGGTGTAATCTCACAAATGTCTGAGTAGCCTTTAGGGACAAGTGAAGCTGTCAGTTGGTCAAATTCAGATACAAAGGCACAGTTTCGTGCAAAGCTCTACCCTGAAAATGACAAGAAAATAATAGGGAATTTAAAGGCATAGAGAAAGCAATTATTCAATCAAATATGTGATCAAGCAACAAATATTTCTGGAGCATCTATTTTGTGTAAGACACCATATCTCTGCTAAGAGAGTTGGGGCCCTTCCAACAGGGGAGTTATAACTGAGTTGAAAAGCTAAGACATATATATATATACACACACACACTCATAAGCAATAGTTCAAGGTGGTCCACAATCAGTGTCAAGTGATTGATATGAATTTAATGACCGATATATTTCAGAGGTACAAGAGAACATTTCTAATTAAGATGATCCAGAAGGCTCCTTAGAGAGGGTAGGACTTGTACTAGGCACTGACAGTTGGATAAGACTTTGACAAGTGAAAGAAGAAGGGGAGCATGCTGGGAAAGAGAAATGAATGGTATGAGCACGGTGGTGAGGTAGGTAAGCACAATGTCTTCAGAGAAAGGTAGTGGATCAGTGTGGCTGAAATAGAAGACTTGTTTTGGGGAGTAGCAGAAAAAAAAGAAAGCTGAAAAGAGGAACCATGAGATCTGAGTTTGAAGGGATCCTAAGATTATCATATCCAAGGCCTGCTCCTCTTATTCTTACCTATTTATTTTCACAGAAACACAGCCTTCCCTAGTCTGCACCAATGTTTTACATACATTTAAGTAGTGGTTCTAGATTCCTAATAACTTTAGACACAGTAACTTCAGCATAGTAGTTAGAAATAGACTTTGGAGTTAGAGGCCTGGGTAAACCACTTGCTAGACATTCAACTTTGGGTAAGTTTATCCTTTATTTCTTCATCTAGAAATGTGGGTAATAGTATACTTACAGTCAAGGGATGAAGAAAATGAGAAAGAAGGCTTGAAGGAGACAGTAAAGGAAGAATCTGCAAAGTGTATTACCAAGGAAAGCAAAAGTAGAGAAAATACAAAGAAGGGGGCATTGTTAATAGCATCAAATGAAACAAAGAGTTCAAGGTGGTTGCGACCTGCCAAAAGGCCACTGACTTTGACAATCTGAAGGTCACAGGTGACCTTTAAGAAATCAGTTTTAGTACAAAAGGAAAGAGGCAGTTTGTAGAAAACCGGAATGGTAGGAGGGATAGGAAAGGAAGGGAAAAAGAATGTGTAGTGTGGAACTGGATCTGCAAGCAAATATCCCTCCCTCGTTTGTAGGGAAGGAGAGGGAGAGAGATGGCTTTGACTCAGTGGAGTTACAGGGCCGAGTGATGCAATGACTGGACATGTAGCTTGGAAATGAAATGGTTGGTAGCTCCTATGGGAACTTCCAACCCTAGCTTTCCTCCTTGCCACAGTGCAGGGAATGATGACAAAGGAAGAGGGAAGTTGCTACTCATGAAATATCTTCCCTCTTCCTTTTGTCTAGTACTGCAGAGAAAGAAAATAATATTATAAAGCTATCTGCCTATTTACAATATCACAAGATTGCTGCTGAACAATTATAAAAGACTCCTTGTATAGTAAAATCTCATTAATTTGGACTACACTAATTTGGAATTTGTGGTAATTTAACCTGGGTTGGAGTTACCTTTGTCCTACTAACAAAGAAAAGGTTCTCTAAACAAATAGTGAACAAGATTTCAAGGGAGCTAATTTAGCCTGCCAGGGGCTTATTTCACCTATTTTAAAGAACATACTGTTTTTTAAGAACTTCAGCATATTCATTATTTGAATGCAAATTGCTTTGCTAATTATAGATTAGCATAATCTACTGTTAAAATCCTATATCTGCAAGTTACTTTGCTCTCACTGAATATGCTCATTAGAAATAAAACTGCAGTTCTTTAAAGTTAATTCACAATTCAGATTAATACATACTCCCTTTCCCCACCCTCATGAGTTAACTGAAGTTCAGGAGGTATTACCCTAAACTCGCACATCACTTAACATCACTTAACAGGAATACAATGGAAAAACTAGTAGGTGATCATAAAGGTCTCAGAGCCAAAAGAGATGTCTTAAAGTTGGTGCCCTAAATCCTGTGCACTCTATCCGTGGCAAGTTCCACTTAGAGCTGATTTAACTTTTACTTATACTAATCTGGCACATCAGGTTGGAGAGATGGCTGGGTTTTTTTTTGTTGTTGTTGTTGTTCTTAATTCAGTAGAAGGACAAAAAGGGCTGCTACATGAAGGGACACTGAGAGGAATAAAAAGTGACTGTAGGCTGCAGAAAGGAGACAGGACATGTGTAAAATGTGGCTATAATAACTAAAAGACCACCACAGCGTAGAACAATTTAGTGTAGAGGTAAAAAACCTATATTCTTTAGTAAACCCTTAGAAATTTAAAAGTATTAGAGTGCAGTACAATAACTAATGACTGGAACTATGCCCCTAAATGATCAAGCAAAGTGTAAATTATATTGAATACATGTCTTTAAAAGACAGATGAGTTTATACACACACACACATATGGTTTATACTCATAATGCTTAACCTAAAAATGTGAAACACGTTGATGATTTAAAACATGAAATTTATAATATCATATAATAATGCTAATAAAATAGCAACACTTATTAAGTGATTACTGTATGCAGACACCATGCTAAGCACTTTACCTACATCATTTCAACTAAATGTCATAACAAATCCTAAGACATAGGCTTTGGTATCACTTTTACTTTACAGCTGAAGAAAGTGAAACTCAGAGAGGTTAAGCAAATAACTCCAGGCCACAGAAAGAGATAAAACCAGGATTAGAACTCAGGCCAGTTCCTTGGCTACACACCATGCCTTTCCATGCTCCAGAAAACAGAGCTCTCTAAGAATCACTCATTTCTTGAGGGTTCCATGTAACTAGTGTTTTCCTGTATTTTCATTTTCCAAACTCATATTTAACAAATATCTTGATTTATAAGCAGAGATCTATGATCTAAGAGTCAGATATGATACATTTGTAAACATGTTCTATTTCATAAGCTGAAAGTAAAAAGTAATAATAAAAAACAAAACAAAGAAAAAATGATGAACATGTCTGTTATGCCCATCCCCGAATCTCAGATCAGTTTCTATATACTACGGATTCTACTTCCAAATGAATAACCATGCAACAAAGAGATAAAATTGTAAAATATCAAATGATCAGTTAAGATGTGGCTCTCCTATTGTTTCCTCACTCCTTTTGGAAAAAAAAAAAAAAAAGAAACATTAAGATGAGAATAGGCCAATGGGACATGAGGGATTGGGGTAGGAGAAATTGCAAGGGAGGCTAAAAGCTCCGTTGGGCTGTTATAGAGGGTTTAGAAGAATCTGTTTGCCAACTGTTCTAAGAGAATTATAAGGGCATAAAACATATGTAGGCATAGTGAGTATTGAGGGGAACAGGGGTAGAGGTGGGGAGATGCAAATATATGCAGTCATCTGTATTAGAAGTAAAAGTGAGGATGGCCTGTCACATGTACATACAAAGACAAATGCACAGTGAAACCATTCACTCATGCAATTCCTTCTACCTAAATTGATGCTCTTTACTCATCTCGTCTCAAGCCTACCCACTCTTCAAGGATCAGCTAAAAATGGCACTTCTGCCATGAAGTGTTCTATAATCCCTAAGGCAGAATTAAACTCTTCCTCATTTGTGCTCTTCTCATCAGTTTTTCACCCTTTACACATTTGCCACAGCACTGATGATACTCTATCTAATTATCACAGTTATTCGTGTATGTGCTTTTCCCTCCTTCAGTCCCATAATGAGTTCCATGAGGACAGGGGACTCTTTCTCATTTCTTTAGTTCCTACAAGCCCTAGCATAGTATGTGACCTGCCACATACTAGGCTCTGGGAAAATGTTGACTCTGGCACTGGCTTAAGACAGTGCATTATCACCTAGCTTACCTGAAGGAGTATTTGTTCTCTTTCTTTTCTTGCTTGATTCCCCTCCATTCTCAATGAGGCCTTCTGTGACCAGAGGGCCACTGGCACTACCAAACTGCAGGGGCTCGTTGTTGTTGGCAGGGTCAAAGGGCAGCTGGTTCAATCCTAAAGAAGAAAAAGAAAGCCAAAGTCCAGACTCCATTAAGGACTGGGATCATCTCCAGATTTTATTATATGAGCCACTAGTGGAAAACCTTTTAAATCTTAAGAGCCTAGGAAAAACAGGTGAATTCCTTAAAGACAGTTGCCTTCTGTAATTTTTACAGATCTTTTTGGTAAGTACAAAATTAAAATATAAGACTGTGGCTCTGTCATTTGTAAGATCCCTCCTGTTTCTGTGGCAACTTAACATTTTTAGCCATAAGCTAGCAACTGTCTTCTACTTCCTCCTTTAAGGAGATAGGTCCCTCATTAAATGTGGCTATGGTTGGACCCACTGTTCCTTGTAAAAAGTTTGGCTTTGCATTCCTTTGATTATCTCCTGACATTTTACCATTCTTTCATTACAAGGTATGTTGAACGGATGCAGATATAATCATCAGACTATCCTGTGTCAAAGTCACTTCCAACAGTAATATAGGGGTCTCTAAAATCAGAAAACCATAACTCCATGGCAAATGAGAAAAGGAAACAAATATATAGAAATTGCAAGGGGGTTATTTTGTAGCTGGAGCAATGGGGAGTTATGACCTAGATTTTGGTAATGTTAATCTCATTCTCTTCAAATAATATTAGAAGCATGGTCACTTTACTCGTCACTCCTGCACCATATAAAATGTCAAAAGGTATTTTCTACTCTCCAAGTCTTACACGGTTCAATAAGGGGCAAGCAGAGACAGAGACAGTTCTTACTCCTCTGGCAGCAGCACCTGGAATTTCAAGTGTTTCAATTAAACTTCATGAAATGTGAAATCAAAAGCTTTTTTAAAGCCCAAGTTAAGACATCTCCTGTAAGCCTTTTCTCCACTGGTTCTCTAATCCTGTCAAAGGGGGGAAATCAGGTTGGCCTGATATAGCTCACTCTTTTTTTTTTTTTTTTTTTTTTTTTTTTTGAGATGGTCCCTCGCTCTGTTGCCCAGGCTGGAGTGCAGCAGCACGATCTTGGCTCACTGCAACCTCTGCCTCCCGGGTTCAAGCGATCCTCCTGCCTCAGCCCCCCTAGTAGCTGGGATTATAGGCATGAGCCACCACGCCTGGCTAATTTTTGTATTTTTAGTAGAGACGAGGTTTCTCCATGTTGGTCAGGCTGGTCTCGAACTCCCAACCTCAGGTGATCTGCCTGCCTCGGCCTCCCAAAGTGCTGAGATTACAGGTGTGAGCCACCATGCCGGCCCGTTAGAATCTTAGCATTCATTTTATTGAAACTTGATTGACCTTTAGTTGACTGGATTTCAAGGTTTTGTTTTTTAACTGACAATTTACAACATAACCTCAAGAATTGTACAGCTATGGGCCATAGAATATTTGGGAGTTAAAGAATGAGCTATGGGCCAAAAAAAAAAAAAGAAAAAAAAAGAAATGACATTAAATTATTATTTATAATAAAGAGTATCCTCTTGCTAATGTTTTCAGCCTGCATAAAAAGTACTGTTTTTCAGCAATCAGACTCCACTTGGATCACCTCCATTAAATGTCTTCTGGAACTTGTCAAACGTTCTTCCTTACATCATGTGAGTAACGAAGTGAAAGAGTAAAACTTGCTTCTGGATCTTAAGCGAACTGTTCACTGCATCATATACATGTTCTATTACATCCCTACCATGACTAGAACTAAAGAAACAAACATCAATTGCTATGTACTAAAAAAAAATTGAGATCATGATCAAGACTATTTAAAAAGAAGACTAGATGTTTATTCCACTTACAAATGAAGATTGTTCTTGTACCTGATTAGTCCCAGAGTCAAATATGATTAATATACTAGTCCAAAACTTTTCTTGGAATTTCTTTCTGTAATATACTGATCAAAACAAGTTCCATGGAAGATGGAATGGCATAGTGGAAAGATCCCGACAGACCGGGATTCAAATCCTGGTTATCCTTTACTAGCTGATATCTTTTGACAAGTCATGTGGTCTCTCTTAGTCTTGGTTTCATAATGTGTAAAAGAGAGTGATAACACACCTAAGGCTGTGGCAAAGATAAACAAATACATATTTATGAGAATTACATTATTCTAAGTAAATTAAAACAAACTTTCTCCCTATAAACTTGAAAGCTCTTCTAAAAAGGAAACTTCCCTCTCTCCCTCTCTCTCACAATTGTATTCTTGGTGCCTAGCACCGTACCTTGAGCGCCCAAATGAATTAATCCTTAATTGGATGGGGGTACATGACTCATTCTTTTAACCCATGTAATTAAAGACCTGACAGCTGATAATCAAGAATTAATGCCACAGCTTAAAAGTTCTGATGCTGATTATATCAACATTACTTAAAATAATTAGATTCTAAGTGCATCTCCATCATTTGAGTACTATACTACAGAATGGTAAAATGCTGATGAAAAGGAATGTTCGGGGATTAGGAGGTTCTGATTAATGATGGTTAATCAGAAAAACTTTTTATTTTTGTTTTGCATTTGATAATTTTACAGAATAATATATTAGTCCATTTCCCTGACTTATTAAGTAGATGACTGAGGATTTTCCGGAGGTTTGGAGCCACAATTTGCAAAAGGACATTAATAAGAGTACCTAACTCACAAGACTGCTAAAAATATTAAATGAGATTATATGTGTAGAACATTCAGCATAACATCTGGCACATAGTAGACGTTCAATAAGTATTAACTACTACTATTATAACATTGAATTTCCATTTTTAATTTCTAGTTACTGATGTGCAATGTGAGGAGATTGTTCTGAATCTGCCCTGATCCAAGGATATACCCTGCTTTCCTCATTGAACCTTTTCATTCCTGTTTGTACCTTTTTCTAAAAGTTGAAGGAATCCAAGGGGAAAAAAATCTAATGAGTTAAAGGTGTTCAGTTATAGACATTTTATTAGAATTATGCTTGCCCTTTATTTAGGCCCATATGGTAACCTTAGGGATACAGGTATTTTATTAATCACATGAATGTACAGATTTTTGGCACCAAATAAGACTGAGATTTCAAGTACTTTCTGTGTATCCACCTCATATATGATCCAGATATGTGAAAATCATGACAATTCAGTACAACATTTCAGGCCTTTTTTTTTTATAGAGAAAGATCTCATATGGAGGGGGGACACCTCACTCAGTAAGCTGACTCACTGAACACAAATCCATATTTTATATCATCCAATACCCAATACAGTCTCCAAAGATTTGTAGTTCAAGAGGAAGGATAAAAGAGAGAGCAAAATCCTATGACACCAGTGCTTCCTAGCTACTTTTACTGTTTTGTTTCATTCCTTCCATAAGACAGGACCAAATAAATGAATAAATCAGTAAATCAATAGGTATTTAAACGGTGTTTTTAGTGTCATGTATATGTGACCCAGGTCAAATGCTATTTTAAGTAAATTAGTCCCATTAAAATGATTAAATACTAAAAAAGAAAACCACCACTTTAATTCCAAGAATTCTTATTGCTGAAATTTCAATTATGACATAAATGTAAAAATATTGGCAATTACCATATTGTAATCCTCACCCAAACTACAGAATTTATCTTTAAATCTCTTACGGAAGCAATTTCTACCATTTTTTCTAGACATGATGAAACTGAAAAATATTAGATTTGGAAGAAAGTTTTGAGGTTATCTAGTTTATTCTTCTATTTCTATAGAAATTTTATCTATAGAATTCCTGACAGGCCTAAATCCAGGGGCACTGCTTAGCCTGGGACCCATTCCTTGCTGGGCTCCCAGGCATTCAGCTTGCTTTTAAAAACTACCACCTATTCTATTTTGGGAGTTCCTTTTATTTCCCTAAAACAGGTTCTTGCTTATCTTACCTAAAATGAAGACATAGGATGTCTAACTTTTAAAAGTTTCTACTGATAATCACTGTAAGAAAAACAAATGACAGAGTAACAGATAACTAACAAAGTCAGAAATTGTCCAAAGTCTTACACATTCCTCACAGTCCTTGCCCTTTTATTCCTGAGGATAAATTTAATAAAACCTCGTACTTCGTTCATTTGTTTCCCTCACATCTCATCTCCTCATCCCTCCAGCCCACAAAATTTACAGTTTGTCCAAAGGGAAGCACAAATTGTTAAAATAAAGACAAATAGATAATAAACACTGGTGTTACAGATTTCTACTATTTCTCTATCTTATGTTCACAATAAACAAATCCATGTGGTAACGTAATCTCATCTAAAACCAAGTTGACTGGTGTAGACAGCTGACCAGCTGTTATTTCATGTCATGTTGAAATGCAGATTATCTGACTCCATAACACATATGAGGCTGCTTTAGAAAGTATGTATATTGGGAAAGGGTGGGGGTGGGGTTCCTTGGAGAATGACATTTCTCATCTAATGGAACTAGGGGGTTAAACATCTCAGAATGAAGTGTGATTCTCAGTGAATACTGCAATCTGCAGGTCAAGGAGTTCACAAGCAATGTTGTCTGCCATACAGATGCAAATGATTCGTGGGCTTTGAGGAAAGCACTAAAGAATTTTCATGATTCTTGTGTGAGAAGATCAATAATCTCTTTGTGCCCAGCTGCTTTAACAGTTACTGTCACAGTTCACTTTACATAGCTGTCCACTATCAGGTCAAATTAGGACCAACCTTCATGATGCAATCTAACACTTTTAATGATTGCCCTAGGTTGTAATACCAAAATGTGACCCTGTGAGTGCATGCCACTTTTTATCTGCAGCTGTGGCTCAGAGACTGTATAACCCTAGCGAAAAGAAACACAATTCCACCCTGGATTAGTTCGCTTTAAAAGAAAATGGCTAAAATCTTGAGAAATCTGATAAATTCAAATTAAGGCAACAATCTCAACACATAAATTAATGTTGAAAAAATAAATATCAGTACTCGGCAATAAGAACAGTCTAGCTAATTTGTCTATTAAGCAAATTTCGATAACCTAATTCTTATTTTCCAAATGACTTCAATTTAAAATCAGATATGGGACTCCATGTTGGGAGATGAGGGTCTCCAAATTCGTTTTCAATTCAAAACTTTTGGAAAAACAAGGGATTAAGATAATGGCCAGGCCCTTAATGTTCTGGCAGGCGCTTTTGAAGGATTTATCCATCTCTGGAGGCCCCTCCTCACTTTCATTCACCCTTCCTGCTTCCTCAGTCTAGGCCTCAAAACCATATTTGTAGCTCTCACTACCCAACCATTCCACCTGCTACTTCTGAGGGAATATTTACAATGTCCAAAAGAGTTGGACCGCAATATTACTCTTCAGCCACAGGGCTTAGCAGCCAAAACAACTGAACATATCTCAGTGCTAGGTCTTAACTGATGTCGAACAAATGAAACCTACTTTGTCAATTTCATGAGTTCAATATTCTAACTGGTTTAGCTGAAGCAAGGGTAATTGTATGAGTTACAAATAATGGGTAAGTAAAGGTAATGAAGAAGAAGTGAGAAAGAAAAGGGAAAAGTCCTTTTGGAAGCACTAAGGGGCTTGCTTGAATGGTGGTAGACAAACTTTCAGAGCCTAATTTATCTTTAAGTCGCCATTTTCAAGGTGGGATACAGGTCATAGACCAATTTTCATTGGCAGTGATCCTTCAGCAACTTTTAATGACTCCCTAAGCTACTTGGTCAAGTCACTAAAGTCTCTCATAAAAAGGCCGCATCCATTTCAGGTCTTGTCTCCCACTATGCCCCAGCTTATGCTCTACCCTAATACTTCTCAAACTTTTTAATGTGGACATGTGTTCCCTGAGGATCTTGTAAAAATCAGATTCTAATTTAGTAAATCTGAGTTGTGTTCTGCTTTTATAAGTTCCCAGATGATGCTAATCCTGCTGGTGTGGGAATCACACTTTGAGTCAAAAGGGCTGGCACTCCAGCAAAATGGAACTACAGCATTCACTGAATCCATCCAGTACTTTCCTACCTCCACACCTTTGGCTCACACTGCTCCTCCACCTGCTTCTTAATTTTCAATGTTTAAAATATCGTCCTTCCTTTAGGGCTTATCTCAGATGCTATTTCCTTCATGGTGTCTTTCCTTATTCACCTCTACTCAAGCCAATACATACACAGCAACAGAGAGAGGGGAACTACCCATCAGGGAAACTACTATTCATTGGTTGTTTAGGATGTGCTTGTTTACAAATATTATCCCTTTATTTTATTTTCTTTTTTTTGTTTATTTATTTATTTATTTATTTTTGTAGTCTTTCTTTTTTTTATTATTATACTTTAGGTTTTAGGGTACATGTGCACAATGTGCAGGTTTGTTACATATGTATCCATGTGCCATGTTGTTTTGCTGCACCCCTTAACTCGTCATTTAGCATTAGGTATATCTCCCAATGCTGTCCCTCCCCCCTCCCCCCTCCCCCTCCCCCCTCCCTGAAGGACATGAACAGACACTTCTGAAAATAAAACATTTATGCAGCCAAAAAACATATGAAAAAATGCTCATCATCACTGGCCATCAGAGAAATGCAAATCAAAACCACAATGAGATACCATCTCACACCAGTTAGAATGGCCATCATTAAAAAGTCAGGAAACAACAGGTGCTGGAGAGGATGTGGAGAAATAGGAACACTTTTACACTGTTGGTGGGACTGTAAACTAGTTCAACCATTGTGGAAGTCAGTGTGGCGATTCCTCAGGGATCTAGAACTAGAAACACCATTTGACCCAGCCATCCCATTACTGGGTATATACCCAAAGGACTATAAATCATGCTGCTATAAAGACACATGCACACGTATGTTTATTGCGGCACTATTCACAACAGCAAAGACTTGGAACCAACCCAAATGTCCAACAACGATAGACTGGATTAAGAAAATGTGGCACATATACACCATGGAATACTATGCAGCCATAAAAAATGATGAGTTCATGTCCTTTGTAGGGACATGGATGAAGCTGGAAACCATCATTCTCAGTAAACTATCACAAGGACAAAAAACCAAACACCGCATGTTCTCACTCATAGGTGGGAACTGAACAATGAGAACTCATGGACACAGGAAGGGGAACATCACACTCCTTTATTTTATTTTCTAATTATTATTCTTATTTTACAACAAGGAATGGGAAACTTACAGAGTTGAAGTAAATTTCCCAAGGTCACACAAGGAATTCAGGCTTTGTTTTTCCTTTTTCTGGTGAACAGAGTCTCACTATGTTGCCCAGGTAGGTAACTCCTGGGCTCAAGCTATCCTTCTGCCTCTGTCTCCCTAAGTGCTGGGATTACAGGCATGAGCCGCCGTGCCTGGCCTCAGGATTTTTCGATTCTAAAATACTATTCCGGCTCTCCTTGAATGTTAGCCTATACTTTTCCTGAGCCTTTTAGAGCATGCCTTGTGTTACAGTTCTTTGGGTATTCTGTCTTAGCCTACCTTCCCTTCTGCCTTACCCCACTCCCACTTAGTGGTAAACTCCTTGAGGACAGACTTTATGCCTCAGTCATTTTTTAGTCTCTCCTCCCCAAAGATGTGGCACAGTGCCTTGTACTATATTGTAAGCACTCCAGAAATGAGTACTGAACTGAACTCAGCTACAATTTGGGATACAGCATGGATAGTCTCTGACTTACAATGGTTCAACTTACAATTTTTCAACTTTATGATGTGAAAATGATAGACATTCAGTAGAAACCATACTTCTCTTACCACGCTGGGCAGCAGCAGTCAGCTGCGGCTCCCAGTGAGTCACAAATTTTTGACTTATGATATTTTCAATTTTCAATGGGTTTATTGGATTGTAACTATATCATAAATCAAGGTGTATCTGTAGTTGTGTTTCCCACCCCAGGCACCAGCTGACCTGCTGCTGGAGTTGTCATGAAAGGAAGAAGGAAGTAAGGTTTATGGGTTCCTTCAGCATTCCTGGTATCTTCTGCATCTTAGGATTCCTGAAGCCTGGGGAGTGGTGGTAGAAAATCAGACACTCCACTCCTAAGGTATCTGCATAATTTCATTCTCTCTTTCTGAGGGGCAAAACAGTCCTTCCACTGACCAAGACCCTTACCTGAGAGAATACTATAAAAGACATCCCATATATGGATCTTCTGTTAATTGTTCTATGTACATCAGGTTACATGTCCCATTTACAACCTACAGTTAAGAAAAGGCAGTCTCGGCCGGGCGCAGTGGCTCACGCCTGTAATCCCAGCACTTTGGGAGGCCGAGGCGGGCGGATCACGAGGTCAGGAGATCGAGACCATCCTGGCTAACACGGTGAAACCCCGTCTCTACTAAAAAATACAAAAAATTAGCCGGGCAAAGTGGCGGGCGCCTGTAGTCCCAGCTACGCGGGAGGCTGAGGCAGGAGAATGGCGTGAACCCCAGGGGGCGGAGCCTGCAGTAAGCCGAGATCACGCCACTGCACTCCAGCCTGGGTGAAAGAGCAAGACTCCGTCTCAAAAAAAAAAAAAAAAAAAAAAAAAGAAAAGGCAGTCTCTATCCAGTCTACCATTGATGGGGATTTAGGTTGATTCCATGTCTTTGATATGTGGTACATATACACCATGGAATACTATGCAGCCATAAAAAAGAATGAGATCACCTCCTTTGCAGGAACATGGATGGAGCTAGAGGCCATTATCCTTAGCAAACTCACACAGGAACAGAAAACCAAATACTGTATGTTCTCACTTATAAGTGGAAGCTAAATGATGAGAACACATGGACACACAGAGGGGAACAACAGATACTGGGGCTTACTTGAGGGTGGGGGGTGGAAGGAGGGAGAGGATCAAGACAAATAACTAAAGGGTACTATGCTTAATACCTGGGTAATGAAATAATCTGTACAACAAACTCCCATGACATGAGTTTACCCCTATAACAAACCTGCACATGTACTGCTAAACTTAAAAGTTTTTAAAAAAGAAAAGGCAATCTCTGGAGACGTGCTATCCAATACAGTACTCACTAGGCATATGTAGCTCTTTTATTATTATTATTATTATTATTATTATTATTATTATACTTTAAGTTTTAGGGTACATGTGCACAATATGCAGGTTTGTTACATATGTATCCATGTGCCATGTTGGCTTGCTGCACCCATAAACTGGTCATTTAGCATTAGGTATATCTCCTAATGCTGTCCC
>NW_026652282.1:111344380-111373872 GCF_009828535.3 Hylobates moloch
GTTCTCATTGTTCAATTCCCACCTATGAGTGAGAACATGCGGTGTTTGGTTTTTTGTCCTTGTGATAGTTTACTGAGAATGATGGTTTCCAGCTTCATCCATGTCCCTACAAAGGACAGGAACTCATCATTTTTTATGGCTGCATAGTATTCCATGGTGTATATGTGCCACATTTTCTTAATCCAGTCTATCGTTGTTGGACATTTGGGTTGGTTCCAAGTCTTTGCTGTTGTGAATAGTGCCGCAATAAACATACGTGTGCATGTGTCTTTATAGCAGCATGATTTACAGTCCTTTGGGTATATACCCAGTAATGGGATGGCTGGGTCAAATGGTATTTCTAGTTCTAGATCCCTGAGGAATCGCCACACTGACTTCCACAATGGTTGAACTAGCTTACATCCCACCAACAGTGTAAAAGTGATCCTATTTCTCCACATCCTCTCCAGCACCTGTTGTTTCCTGACCTTTTAATGATCGCCATTCTAACTGGTGTGAGATGGTATCTCATTGTGGTTTTGATTTGCATTTCTCTGATGGCCAGTGATGATGAGCATTTTTTCATGTGTTTTTTGGCTGCATAAATGTCTTATTTTGAGAAGTGTCTGTTCATGTCCTTTGCCCACTTTTTGATGGGGTTGTTTGTTTTTTTCATGTAGATTTGTTTGAGTTCATTGTAGATTCTGGATATTAGCCCTTTGTCAGATGAGTAGGTTGCAAAAATTTTCTCCCATTTTGTAGGTTGCCTGTTCACTCTGATGATAGTTTCTTTTGCTGTGCAGAAGCTCTTTAGTTTAATGAGATCCCATTTGTCAATTTTGGCTTTTGTTGCCATTGCTTTTGGTGTTTTAGACATGAAGTCCTTGCCCATGCCTATGTCCTGAACGGTATTGCCTAGGTTTTCTTCTAGGGTTTTTATGGTTTTAGGTCTAACATGTAAGTCTTTAATCCATCTTGAATTAATTTTAGCTCTTTAAATTAATTAAGATGGAATAAAATGAAAAGTTCAGGCCAGGCACAGTGGCTCACGCCTGTAATCCCAGCACTTTGAGAGGCTGAAGTGGGTGGATCACGAGGTCAGGAGTTCGAGGCCAGCCTGACCAACAAGGTAAAACCCAGTCTCTACTAAAAATACAAAAATCAGCAGGGCATGGTGGCACACGCCTGTAATCCTAGCTACTCAGGAGGCTGAGGCAGGAGAATCACTTGAACCCGGGTCGCGGAGGTTGCAGTGAGCTGAGATCGCACCACTGTACTCTAGCCTGGGCTGACAGAGCAAGGCTACATCTAAAAAAAAAAAAACAAAAACAAAAACAAAAAAAAACAAAACCAGAAAGAAAGAAAAAAAGTGAAAAGTTCAGTTGTTCAGTTGCACTAGTCACATTTCAAGTGCTCAATAGTTACATGTAGCTAGTGGCTGCTGTTTTGGACAGCATATTTACATAACATTTCAATCATCCCAGAACCTTCTGTTGGACAGTGCTGCTCTAGAGTCAGATCTGCATTCAAAGCCACATCTGCAACTTACTAGGTGTGCCACTTACAAGGTGTATAAAACAGGTCACTTGATCTCTCTCAGACTGTTTCTGCATTGTAAAATGGGGATGATAATGCCCCCCTTACAGCAAAGTGAGGAAAATTAAATAAGAGATTGTATGTTTAAGGTCTAGCACATGTTGGACACTAAACAAATGTTAACACCCTTCTAACCCAATGGGGTAGTTTATATAAATTTGCCTCAAAAATGGAATAAGAACATTTGAGTAGTGTGGCTCCTTCGGCCTCCAGGCTACAGTCTATTTACAGCTTGGAAGATGTTAGCTTTGCATTCATTCCTCTTCTAACCTACTTTTTCTTAATAACACAAAGCCATTAAAGTAAATCATGAATAAATAATGCTGGGAGTAGTCAGTGATTGCTCTTTGCTTGGATTCTATTTAGGAGACTATATTCATCACTACCTTGAACTGTCCAACATGAAAGAACCACATTTTCCCCTAACAATGGAAATGTCTCCTCCCAAATCTTTCAGGAATGCTCTGTTCCATCTGGGTGCTGTACTATCAGAACACTGCTAGCAGTGATACTACAGCTGGACTAGAGAGAGTATCATTTCTCTCTAAATCCATATTTTCCTACACTCATAATGTTCTCTGTGTTTTTTCTGTGGGGCTGACATCTCCCAGGCCTGGTAAAGGGTGAATTATTCGAGAAAAGTCTGAACCAAATCTGTTAAGGTGTTTGTGTTCCATGAGCAGAAAAGCAAAATACATATTTCCAACTTCAAGAAGAAGAACACTTCAGGACTTTTTTCCCCTGTCCAATTTAAGGCTTGGGAAACACAGCAAAATCACATTCCTTATTGAAAACAAAGTTCAAAAAAATGTTGATTTGATAGAACAGTTCAAAGTGACAGATGGTAGATGGGTGATCTATCATTTTCCTTAGAATAAAGTCTGTCTGGCAGTCTTCAGAGGAACTGAGAAGAGAAAGCCTTATTTTGCTGTAGTTTAGCCCTGGGAACAGTTACAGCAGCTACCCTTTCTCTCCACATCTTTTGGGGTAGGGGATTGGAAAGACGGTGATTCATCAGTGCCTGCTTTGAGCTGGCTCTAGGCCATGCTGTAATTCCTGTTGACCAATTTTCCACCTGAGTGACAGGAAAAGGGCAGGTTCCTAACACACTGACCATTAGGTTATCTGTTGAGTACTTCCCTGAGAATGTGCCCAGAGGTACTCTATTATGGTTGTCTCTGTCTAAATAAAATAAATAATTGCAGATTTCAGAGCCTGAGGACAAAGAGTTGTTCTAGTATTGAAATTGGAGTCTATCTTGTCAGATCTGTAATGAGGTCTTCCCTTCAGGCTGATTGATTTCATAAAGCTGAGGCAATTATCAAAAGCAAGCACAGTTCTCCCTGCAGAAACCACTCCACTGGTTTTGAAAACTAGCTTGTCAGACAGATCTGGTCAGGAGCCTAGGCTGAGCCAGCTCTTTAAGTAGGAACAGTTACTACACACAGAGAACACCAATTTCTGCTAATAGATTATTAAGATGCCAGTAAATAAGTTGTAAACAAGGTTCAGCACAATAATTTCACATGCTGTGAGTGAATGAAAATTGAAGTTGCTGTCAAATAAATCTGCATTTCAGTGTAAGATGCTTTGAAGGAGAAAGTGAGAGCTGGTCTTTTGGTCTTTGGAGAGTTAATTTTATCAATTAATGCTAGAAGGATATTGGTATCCTTTAAGACTGATGCACTGCATGAATAACATTTGTATCTTTGCTTTGCCCAAAATGTACACACTAATTTCACCAGATTTCCTTTCTTTGTTTATTCAGCCTTCATTAACTATTTATCCAATCACTATGCTACAATTTTAATTATCTTCTAATTAACCAATGATGAGTTTGTGGTTTAGCATTCCCTAAAGATAGAACTACATAAATATGGTCAATCTTTATTTACATATTCAAAATTTTTATCCTCCCTCCTTGCTCCCACGCTATTAATTTTGCTATGCTGTGTCACTAATGTTCTGGAATTATGCTTTCTGCATTCCTAATCTTTTAGCCCCATTTGGGCTAGTTTTTCAAGAATGTATGAGAAATAACCCTTGCTGTTGGCTAAGAAATTAAACACACAGGAGAAAACAGAGCTTCCTGTAATATGCTAATATATCCTTAAAGATCCATACTTTTCCTATAACAATTTCTTCTAGGAGTATCAATATAAGGTGTTGACAAGTGATTAACTCCTTTAGAGAAGTCCCTGCCTAAGCTGAAGTCAAACCTACTACTAGGAAAACTAGAATCTGCTCCTTGAGAAGACAGCATGACTGTAAAGGAAAAAGCCTGCAAAAAATCACTAATCTGTATCTGAAACAACTCCTACCACTGCTGTTGTATAAAAAAATAAGTAGGATCTTAATTTTGCTACAGTCTGGATTTTAATTGAGGTATTCAATACATATGGGAATAAACAAACCAATAAATTAATATTGACTGATAGTCTCTCTCTTATTTGTCCAATTCATTCAAACAATTCTGGGTGCCTTGACAGTATGTAAGGCTTGAGAATTTTAGGACTTAATAAGATAGTTTTTTTTCCTCAAGAAGACAACAAAAGAAAGAAAGGTAGATATATACAAAGAAAATCTGGCCCAAATTACTGTACCAGCTTCATCTCTTGCCAATTCCCCTAAGTATCCTTTGCTTCATTCATGCCAAAATTCTCAAAATTCCTCAAACATGCTAAGCCCTGTCATGTCTATGTGCTTCTGCAAATACCATCTCCTCTGCTTGACATATAACTTTTCCTTTTTCCACCTGGAGAACTTTTATTCATCCTTCAAAACTCTGCTCAAATGTCACCTCTTCAGTGAAATTTTACCTAACCCCCAAAAGCTCTCTCCACAGGAGTACACAGAGCCTTATGAGATGACTTATTGTAGGATCTTAGAGTTCATTCTAATATTTGTGTGTGTGTGTATGTGTGTGTTCTGGGTGGGGGGCTGTCACCATCTGATTTGTGCCTTAGAAAGACCACTCCTAAGGCATGATGAAGGATGCACTGAAGGTGAGAATACACCAGAGGCAGAGAGACCAGTTAGAAGAAAACCATAATGATACAATGGAGAGATGACAGTCGCATGAACTCAGACAGTGGCAGTGGGATGAAAAGAAATGAATGGATTTCAGAGATATTCAGGAAATATAATCATCTGGATTTCGTGTATAATTGGATCTGAGAGTTGAGGAGAAGAGAGGAGTCTCAGATGACTCCATGAAAAAATTATTAAGTCACAGTCCTGAAAATCCTGCAACATTTGTGGGTTTCGGTATGAAAAAAAGCACAATCCAATGGAAGCATATCCATAAATCCATGCTCAAAAATAAAACTGCTTCCAATCTCTATTTACCATGGCATAAAGGCTGCCAGGAAACAGCAGTAAATGGCTTACACTTGACCTTTACTAGGTATTCTTAACAAAGCTTGTCAAAAGATATTAATTCATTCAGAAAAAAAGTATAATTGTCTAAGAGGCAGAATAACATAGTATTGGGATAAAGATGGGGAAAAGCATTTTCATAATAGGTCTCAGACTTGGTTTATTTTGTCTATAGCATTCAGTGACAAAAGACAAAAGTATTTTTGAAGGTCAGAAATACTTAATAGATTCCTTTGCTTTCTCCTTTCATCCTTCTCCCTTCCCTCCTCCCAAACAACTCCTTAAAATTTTATTAGAAAATCTTAACATTTTAATAACAGTATTCTTTTTGTTATTATAGTCTGTTGGATTAAGTTAACAATTCTCCCTTTAACAATACTCAAAGAAAGCCTGGAAAAATTAATGCTATGTTGTTTTTCTCCCTGCCAAAGAATATAGCAATGTTAATTGTCTCCTGGAGAAGAAGCACTCTAATCATCTTTAACTTTAAAGTAAATTCATTTCAGGAAGATGCTCTGTGACAAACGATTGACAGAGCAAATCAGGGATCCTAGAAAATTGCAAAGTGATGGATCGAGTTGAAGAGAGTGCCACAGCCGAATTCAATTCCATGAACATTTTCAACTTAAGAGTGTCTCTGCAACAAAACAGCACTGTATGAGAGTTAACATCATGTTACATTACATTGTGGGAGGTAGGACTTAAACACTGCAGAGATTCTTAACACCTAAGAGTTCTAGGCACTCCAGAGGCAGCAAAAGTATAAGCCAATTTCTCTGATTAAAAAATAGAGAAACCATTGTACCAGGCAAAGTCAGACTGTAAAAGCATAGTAACTTTCCAAAAAATGCCTTTAAGAAGTTGAGATCAGAAAAGACCAAAACATTCTCTCAATCCAATTGGTGTCACTAGGATCTATGAATGGGTCTCAATGCCAAGGTATTACTCTTATTTGGAAGATCATTTCTACTTTCATTCCCTTCCTAATTGAATCTGTCTCCATCTTCCATTGTGTTTGTTCCATTATTATTTTTTAGACCCTCCCACCCTGCCCTGACATTAGGCTTGGGGAAACTCATCCTTTGGAGACAGATTTGGATTAATAAATTTACAGGCTAGACAAATTTACAGGCTCAGAATTTCCTGGAAATTGGCCACTTGCCTGAGATGATGGGGGAAGGAGAAAATGGAAGAGCAGGTAAACTAAGGCTCTTGAAAACTTGACCGAGCAGCTTGGCCTCCTGAGCAGATGCAATGATGACCATATAGCAGCAGTGCAGAAAAGCAATTCTACTTAAAGGTCCTTTCTTTAGGCTTTTAAAAGGCAATTGTTTTCTTTGGCACACATGTGACCCAAATCTGGTTTTCTCCAAAGCAAACAAAGGCAAAAAAAGGGCTCCCATGTTCTGTGTGTGTGTGTGTGTGTGTGTGTGTGTGTGTGTGTGTGTGTTGTTGTTGTTGTTTTTTAATCAGCCTACTTGCTTGCCCCAACCCAGTACCCAACATAATATATTTGTCAGGAGTGGCCCTGGAGGAGATCAAGACTTTAAGGCAACTAGAGCATTGAAAAAAAAAAGACAAAAACAAAACAAACAGAAAACAATGCCTGGACTCCACCACCAGAAATTCTCATTAAACTGGTCAGGGTGGAACCTAAGTATCTAGTTTTTAAAAGCCACTAGGTGGCCAGGCATGGTGGCTCATGCCTGTGATACCAGCACTTTGGGAAGCCACAGCAAGATGATCCCTTGAGTCCAGGAGTTCCAGACTGGCCTGGGCAACATAGCAAGATGTCCATCTCTACAAAAAGTAAACAACAAACAAAAATTTAAAAAGCCACCAGGTGATTCTAATGTGCAGCCAGAATTGAGAAACATAGTTCTAAATAGTTTTCTAATTTAAGGCCAGAAAATGAGTATTCGCTGTCCAAAGTTTATTTTTATTTTTTAAAGTTAAAACCAGGTAACACTTAGAAGGTAAGTTAATTAACTCTGTACCTACAATCTGTAGGGAAATGTATTGATTGTGTGGTATAAATACGTTAGACTTAAACTTGTCCAGTTTCTGATACTTTTATGAAAAATGAGATTCTCTTTTGGAAAGAAAGATTAGAAGGGTTACTGGAAAAACAAAAAGAACTGAAATATTGGAAACACATTTAGACAAAGTATAATTGCAGGATTAAGTTCCTTTCCTTACTTCTAGAAGAATCAGATAAAATACTTCAGAAATATTGTGTCTGTTTTCTTATTAATCTCCAGGAGAAAGATTCCAAGCTGCCCTTGGGGACTGGCTTTGAATCTCATAACCCTTGGGACTCCAGGCCACTCACCCCTGTCCTCAAGTAATCATTCATTTATACCAATATGTGTACAATGTCATGAAGAATACTGGAAAGCACTGCAACTATAACACCATTGGATAAAAATCACACTGAATGTGGTTTGCCGATGTCACCTGTCACCTCAGTGATTCCACTGACCTTTAGAAAAGATCTGGTAAAATATAAAAAATGCAAAGTCACAGTTAAGTACTGTGATGGTTAATATTGAGTGTCAACTTGAATAGACTGAAGGATACAAAGTATTGTTCCTGGGTGTGTCCGTGAGGGCGTTGCCAAAGGAGATTAACATTTGAGGTAGTGGACTGGGAGAGGCAGACCCACCCTCGATCTGGGTGGGTACCATCTAATCAGCTGCCAGTGCACCTAGAATTAAGCAGGCAAAAGAACATGGAAGGACTAGACTGGCTGAGTCTTCTGGTCTTCATCTTTCTCCCGTGCTGGATGCTACCTGTCCTTGTACATCAGACTCCAAGTTCTTCAGCTTTTAAACTCTTGGACTTATATCAGTGGTTTGCCAGGGGCTCTCAGGCCTTTGGCCACAGACTGAAGGCTGCACTGTCGACTTCCCTAACTTTTGAGGTTTTGGGACTCAGAGTGGCTTCCCTGCTCCTCAGCTTGCAGATGGCCCATTGTGGGAGTTCACCTTGTAACCATGTGAGTCCATACTCCTTAATAAACTCCCCTTTTTATATACATCTACCCTATTAGTTCTGTCTCTTTAGAGAACCCTGACTAATACAAGTGTAGTGGAAGAACAGGCCATAAAGACGCAGGCTCTGGTCTCTGCTCTTCCATCAACTCATAGAGTAACCTTGGGTGAGTAATTCTTTGTCAGTTTCCTCAACTGAAAAATGAGTTGAACCATGTGATCTCCCAGCTCTGAATTTAAGATAAAGAAAGAAAAGCTTAGATGGAAGACATCCATAAAAGCATGAAATAAAACTCAGTAATTAATAGGGGCAGAAAAGGAGAGCAAGAAGAGCAGGGAGAGCCCTGGAAGGATGCTTTCCTAGTACCACCTACACAAAACTTATTTAGCAGGTAGTAAGTGATTTAATAGTAGTACAGTTAAGGCACCCCCCCCCAAAAATTAAAGTACTTCTGACACTGCTAAAAAAAAAAAAAGCCTCTTTAAGAATTTTGCTAATTATAAACCAGAACATGTAAGGAAGCACAGAATAGTTTTTTTTAATGATGTTTAAATACCAATATATCTTCTAAGTACCATGCCATCAATTAATATTATTTACAGAACAAGCATTATGAAACTCAGAATAAGAGTCTAATGCTGAAATGCTAAAAGTATGCCCAGTATGGTAGGAATAAATTACCCTAATTGACCAAAGCTACGCTCACATGTGAGACATTTCAAAACACACTGATGTAATGACAAAAATTCCTGTCTCTCTCTGCCAATGTTATAGGAATTGTTATTAAAGCCAAGCATGGTATTTGTGTACACATAAGAGCAAGCAACAATTATAATCTAGAGGTTTTTAAATTTAATCTTTTTTATTTATTAGTATTGTTATACAGCAATGAGTATTCCAAAAAAAAAATAAATAAACTAATCAGCGTGCATTATGCAACAATCAGACAAAATACTCCTAATCCTCTGTCATTCTTTTTCCTTGGCCCCTGGGTACTCATTAAAGGTTAATTTATTTAAATCTCTTCAACATTCATTTCAATCTACTTTAATAAACTAATGAATCTTTGGAACTTTGCCTAATCAGCTTATGTTTTCTATTTTAATACATCTACAAAATGTCTTTTTTTTAAGCTCCTTCTTAATAATTGTCTTCCCTCTTGGAGATAGAATTGTGCTTCAGTGACAACCTGATTTGTACATTTGGTGACACATTTACAACCTCACCCAGCACACAGGGAATAGCTGTGGCCTGCCTATTGTTCTTAAACATAGTTACATTTTACAGGATAGTGAATTGATTTGTGTTTAGTAGGATAATAATCCTCCAAATTGAAATGGTCATTTTACAATTTAGTAAGAGTGACAATTATAGTAAAGCAAAGCTTCTAATAACTTTGGTGCTTGTCAAATGCTATGAGGGTCTATCAATGAAACAACTCCATTCTGGCTATTGTAAACCAGAGCAATGTATAGTATATACCATTTGGATTGGCAAATATAAGTGAAGTCTGGAGATGTCTTCAAATGAATAGTACAATCAAAATGGCGTCTAAAATGGTTCCTTACAATCTATCCAACCACTATGTTCAATACATTTTGTTTAATGGCAACTTTGAGGAATCTTTCACATAACTATCTTTAAGTTGAATACTCTTATGGTGGTGGCCAATGGTCAGGGACTGCACACCGCCCTCTACACCAGAATGCCAGAAACCAAAGTCTTGGCGTGCCAGCACAGTATTTCTAACTACTGCCTTAACAATATCTGACATCATCCTAGAATAACACGGCTTAGCAAGTGCTTCCACAATATCCTTATGGTGGGGGAAGGTATTAATGTTGTTGGCTTGTAAATAAGGAAACTGTAACTCAGAGAAGCTTCTGTATTTCCAAAAGGTTATAATGTGAATATGTGGAGGAGCTGGAATCCAGATTTTTGGGCTACAAATCTTTCCTCCTGTACCATGTTGCCTGCAGGGTTGTGTTGGGATAAATGTTTTTACTGATCCATGGCTCACCACTGATTAAAGAAAAAGTGTAAATGTTACCTTTAACATGTCCTGATGAGGAACAAATAAAATTAATTAAAAATATATTATGATAAATTATTCAATATAACATAACTTCATAATATCGTAATTCATTTGGAGCATAACTTTACATAAAAGAGATGAAATTCTTAATTTTCAGTTTTATTTTCTATACAAATTAATAAAAATAATAAACTTGTTCCTCACCCATGATCTGAATTTCGGGTAAATTTCTAATGGAAGTAGATACATTGTCAAATGTTTTCAAGTTATCACCTCCGATTTTCCAAATAGAAACTCCAAGAATTACCTTTCAGATTTCATTGTTCATTCATTACACATCTCTCTACCCGTTCATTCATTCATTCATCCAATCATCCAAATGACGTTTACGGAATGTCTACTTTGAGGCAAGCAAAAAGTCAAAAAGTCTATCTACCTGAAGCTCCTGCTGCTGCTTTACTTCCCTAGACTATGAACTCCTTGAAGACAGGGGATCCTGTTATTCTGCACAGAATATAATCAGTTCTATTTGCAGAAAATCACTTAAATATTTTTTTGACAGTGAGATTTCTGGCTCCCCCTGCTGCCCACATGCCCCTCCAGACATATGGGAGTTAGAGGAAGAAATAGCAGAGTCTGCTTATCAAGTCTGACCTTTGGATAATGACTACAGTTCTCCCATCTGAGCTTGCTGCTGTTCTGCCTTGTGGTCAACAAAACGATTTGGCTCAAAATGGCAATTTATCTGTTGCTGCTTCCCAGATATCCTCTAGCAAGCTACATTTTTTTTTTTTTTTAAATGGTTGCTTCTTCCCTTCGGCATAGAGGTGAAATGTATTGTCTTGCTTGATACAGTGGGAAGTTGGGGTTTACAGAAAAGATGCAGATAAACATGAAGCAGCTGCAAAAGAAACATTCATTTAGTGCTATGACGAAACAAATGCTTGACTTTATTATTTTAACAACAATAATTTATATTCAGAGACTGCTATTATCCTTTCAACTCTCCTTCACATCCACCTCACAGCTACCTTGTGAGGTGACCAGAGAAGGCATTATTACAGAGTTAAAATACGGAATTCTAAAGCTCAGAGATGCTAAAGTGACTTGTTTAAAGTTCCACAGCAAGCCAGTGGCAGAGTTTGGTCTCCCAACTAACATTCCAGGGATCAGGCTTCTCTATTACAGGTCCTAGTCAACAGGAGAGTTGCATTTTTAATAATTACTAGGAGCCATGAAGAACTAATCCATTGTTTCAGTTTGTACTATTGCCTAGTTAATTATTTAGAAATGATTTATTAAAAACAAGAAGTGAGGAAACCATCATGCTAAGCAGGCAATTCTGGACAAGAGACTTCTTTCAAGCAAACTGGGCCTTACTGTAATCCTTCCAAACTGAACATTGATTAAGCTCAAAAAGTTAGTATTTAAATAAACAAAAGCAATGGTAAAAATATTTTGTCCATATTAGAATTCTTTGTAGTTCTGCAAGGATGGAGCCAGTTATGCCATGATACACTTTTTATTCACAAATAATGAAGGCATGAATGGGTATTACTTATGGAACATTTCTGTGGTTTCTAGACTCCTAAAATATAAGAATATGGGCTTTATGCACATTTGGCACAAAATATTTGTTGGATAATGTAATATTTTTAAAAGTGAATAATTTATAAAATCATAGAGGGTCTTCTGATTTTTATTATCATTTAATATTTAATTATACAAAACAGAATTAAATACTTTGTTTTGAAAATAGTTTATTAAACACAGTTGCATTTCTTCATCTTTCTAGGCCTCATCTTCAAGATTACCTGGGATTTTATTAACTGATTTTTCTAAGCCTCTAGCTTCTTTCTTCCTCACTGTAAGTAAACCACAGGCTATATTACACACATATATTTTGTTACAATACATGTCACTTCCATTGCTTCCTGGACCACCACAAAAGAGAGCCCTTAGTGATCCAAGTCAATTCACCCATATTTAAAACCTTTTACATTTCAAAAACATGTATTATAACATGATTAGATCTGTACTTTATAAATAAGCCAGAAAGTGATATATGTGGCTTAATTACCAACCCCAAATAATTACTGCTGGAGCAAGAAAATGAATTAAATGGAGCATAGCCCAGTCATCCTAGCAAAAGGGATTACAGATAGGAGCTGGAATAACTTTGGGAGAAGTCAAACATATATAAGAGGGTTAATGAATTAAAAAGTTGTTATAGGTAATTCAAAAGAAAAAGAAAAATGCTGACTACTACCAAAAAATTCCACAGCATATTACTGAAACTGCTACATCAAATACTTTAACATACCCCTCACTAGGGACGGACAGAAGTTTGCTTGGTATAGTGTATTTTCTAGCATAACGTTGTGATAAAAGGATCTGAAAATAAAAAGAAATGAACTGTATTTTTTTCCAAAAGCTATACAATGAATTCACCTTTTCACAGAGGATAGAGATCATGAAGAAAAGTGAAATTCATATGGACCCCAAACCTCTCATTTTGGCCCATAGTTTCTGCCTCCTTCCCCATCAGAATCTCCACGAGAGCACTAACAGGTAGCAAAATTGGCTGATAGAAGCATCATTCTCCTATTCCTTCCCTGCCCACCCTCTGGTGAAAGAATTAATGAGCAGTAAAATTACCAAAAGTGAGGCAGCAGAATGGAGAACAAAGAATACCAAGGGTATGGATAACCTACAAACCAGATAATGAGCTCCTGAATAATCAAGACTTGACTTAAACCTCAAACCTCTAATCTTCTGGCTTAGACCCATCATTCTATACTTATATTTAGTGTCTTAAACACAGAACTGCCACAGAATTGCAGTTTGTCTCTAGGTCCTTGTTTATAGGAAATGGGGGCAAGAAGTGATGTCTAAACTTTGGCACTTGGAACACTGTTAGTAGCCTCTCTTGACACTCCATTATTTCCCTCGTCTTGGGCACCCAAAGATGTTATTAACCTTTGTAGGAGTCCTGAACATTATAAGAGGTCGTTGACAACTGCACTAGTATCTCTTCTTCCCTCTCAATGCAGATACCAGACTTCAGTTGTTCCATCAAATTCACCTAAAAGGCTTCTCTTTGGTTTTTCTTTAAAACTTTCTTCCTTCTCTTCCTTCCCATTACTTAATGTAGTGGGGCCACTGCACAAAAATACTCTTTGTCCCCTACCACTAAAAAGGTGATCTTACCTTTAGAATTCATGTCAATTTTTAACAAGCTTCCTGTTATACCTATTTTATCCAGATCCAGATTCATTTCTCAACTCATTTTTCTGAATCCTGGTATCTTCCTTGGTGCATAAGCCATTAATATCTCAATTCGCAGAGATCTCACACTTCCTGGTAAAACTTTGCCCATTCCACTTAACTATGGTCTGAATGTTTGTGTTCCCTGTTAACCAAAATTCATAGGTTGAAACCTAACCCCCAAGGGTGATGTTATTAAGACATGGGGTGTTTGAGGGGTGATTAGGTTGACATCCCACATGAGTGGGATTAGTGTCCTTATGAAAGGGGCCTGAGGGAGTTTGTCCTTTCCACCATATGAGGACACATACAAGGTACCATATATGAAGCAGAAAGCCCTCACCAGATACCAGATCTGCTGGCACTTTCATCTTGGACTTCTCAGCTTCTAAACTGTATGCAGTAAATTTTTGTTTACAAATTACTCAGGATTTTGTTATAGCAGCCCGAACAGACTAAAACACCATCATAGTGATGGTTTCAAGGCAGCTTTTGGACTTCAAAACTGCTTTTCCATATTTTCAGAGATGTTCTTTCAACAAATAATGCCAAGAATAAAGGAAAAACAGTTACCAAGTCCGGAAGAACATTTAAGCTGAATGTGGTGGAATGGCAGGGAATAACAGTCCCGGATTCCTAAATTAGAGAAATAACTTCCTAGGGAAAATGTCTGAGATAGTATCAGTAACAAAGTATTCCTTGTGACCATGCCACACTGGCTGCCCATTCTATGCTCTACCTGTGTTCCTTTTTTGTTTTAAAAATTGCTTTCAAGCCATGTGTAAGTACAGTTTCTTTTTCCTAAGCTAATGGCATCTTGTTTGCTCAACACTCACCCTCACCCCTGGCACAATCATGGGTACACATGCACATTTACATACCACCATATGTCATATCCATAGACACTCAATACATGCTGGGACACATTTTACAATGGTCCTCTGGCTACCCTGCCCTGGTATCAACTCGATCTCTTTCTATTACTTATTCTCACTTCATTAGAGGCATGGAACTGAGGCAGACATAGTGAATGGAGTTACTGTCTCCTTTACTTAGGAAAAAATGTCAATGTCAAAAGCAAAGTTCAACTCTGTGATGGCAATGATTGTTCCTGCTCGCAGCTGAAGAGGATGAGAGGAAACCCAGATTGGAAGTATTTATTCCCAAGGCTTTACTATAAGGAAACAAGTAATTTTATCAGAAACAAGTAATCCATAATTTGCTGTACATCAACTGCAGTGGTATGCTCAACTAGTAGAGTTCACATAGAAATACTTGGATCTGTTTGCAGGAGATTGCTTTTACCAGACTGGGCAAGGTGTGGTCTCAGAGTGCATTATCATTTAAACAAAGGATGCTATGAATCACAGATGATAGAACCAGAAAAACGCTTGCTCTAGTGTACAAAGTTTGGCTGATACTTAACCTTTGCTAGGGGAAAAGGAAAAAATTGCAGGCTGCTACACCGGCAGCCTACAGCACTTTTTTTTTTAAACTACATTCAAACCTTTTACTGTTACAGAACATTATTACTGTTAACACTGCCATGTGTGACTGAGAATTTGTACCTCTGACTTACTGAAAAAGCATCTTCTACTTAACAAATTCAAATAAATTTAATACTATGTATTAGCAGAAGTAATTAAAAGCAAATGAATAAGGACTGCATAACTGCATAAATATTTCCTTAAATTCTTGCACAAAAGAAGGATAATGAGTGGACAATAGAATGCTAAAATATTAACAATGCATCATAAGAATTTTTTTAAAAAAATTTTTCCAAATCAGCAAGATGTACTAAAATGTAACTTTTATCATTATTAGAACTTAAGTTCTCCTTCTAGAATTACCACTGGCTCACTGAGGGCTTTGTGCTAATCATTCAATCAGATTTCACATTCATGATATTTATTCTGAAACAGCCTAATGGGGCTCAAGGACTAAAATAACCTCATTAATTAGATTCCCTCACATGGAGTCCAAGATGAAAATTATCAACACCAAATAGCACTCTACAGTTACAAAGATGTTTCATATCATTTCATATTTACAAAGGTATTTCATATCATGTTTAATTTTTATAACTCTGGGGGTTAAAGTAGGTATTATTATTACTTTTTTAAAAAATGAGAAAACTGAGGTTTAAAAAGGTTAATTGGCCTGATAGAGTTCATTAAGTGTTAAACTCGTCTCAGGACTCCAATTTTAGTGTTCTAGCACATAGTACAGTGCCTAACACATATGGATATTCAATTAGTATTTGTTGAATTGAGTGAATGAATATAGCATGCTACTTCTAACTACACTTGACCTAATTTTACTCATTTGCAAACAGCCCTATAGCTGCATTCCAAAGTAGTTGATAAGGTCATTTACTTTCCAATAAGGAAGCAAAATGCCATTGTGAAAACAAATTTAGCCATCTGTTTTGGTGACATAAGGCCCATGAGCTGAAAGAATAAGATATTCAATGTCCAGCTGTTATAAAGTTTGGAAAAAAGTTGGTAAAAAAATTCGTATGGTTGCTTTAAAATGATGAACTGCTTATCATTATTATTTTGTTGGGGAGGGACCTTTCAGCAAGGTTGAATGGAAAAGCAGATTAAAATTTGGAAAGGCATTTGAGTTCCCAACATGAAAATCAACAATGCCTCTTGTTATGCCTTTGATTCACAGACAGAGAAAAAGAAGTTTCAGAGTTGGCAGGGACCTTGGCAGTCACCTAGTCTAACTGCTGTCTCTTCCTCCCCACCACTGCTGCCATTTTACTAGAAGTCACAGCTAATTAATAGCAGATCCAGCACTAGACCCCAGTCTTCTTACTGGCAGGACTCCTCATGGAAGCAGTTGGGGACTTATATTCTCTCTATAGGTGCCATCTAAAATTATTCATTTTAGTCTTAAGTCCTTCCTTAACCAAGGTGAGTACCATATAGCCCTACTTGAAAATACAGGATTCCCTTACAGTACAGCTTAAGTGGCAATAGGTTGTGTTATGGTTAAATGCTTCTCTGGCCTTTTCAAACAACCAGAATAGTAGAGTAAGAAGGGCTCTGGAGTCAAACTGTCTAGCATGACAATCCTGCCCTGCCACTTGCTGACTGTGCAGCTTTGGAAGAAAATTAACTCCTCAAACATTGTTTCTTTGTCCGTAAATGAGGATATTATCTACTTCACAGAGCTTTGTGGTACTTATATGAAAAAATTCAAGCAAAGCATAGTCAACAGATAATCTGATACACAGCAAAAATATTCAGTAAAAATGAGTTGACTTTTACTCATTCTTCCTTACTTGTAGTTGCCCTAGACACCCGAGCTTAAACTGATCAAATAAACCTTGGATGACTTTCCTTTTATTCAATTAACATTTATTGAGCAATTACTACATGCTAAGTTCTTGAAATACAACAGTGAACAAAACAGACAAAAATCCAGGCCTTCATGGAGCTCACATTCTAGTAGCAGACACAGAAAATAAATAGGTAAAATATATAGTATGTTGGTGATTAAGTGCTTTGTCCAAATACAGGAAGTACATTAGGTATGTTAGCAAAAGCTGTGACCTCATTTTCTAGGAAACATTTGGTGTCTCTTACCTTCCTCACCTGTTTTTTTAAAGAGCTAAGACAATAAAAATTAAGACTTCTTTACATAGCCCCTTCTAATCTTGGGATATAAAGGTAAATGGCATAAAATATGGATGGGTGAGTTGTATATGTGAATGGGTTAGAAGGTATTTTTGGTAATTGAATTATTCAGAAAGCAAGTTCCAATATTTAGCCATAAAACTGGAATTAAAAATGTGTACAAAAATACCACCAATTAGGTTCAAAGGAAGGCATATGCAGCGTTGGAAAGAAATTTCAAAATCTGTAACATCTGTAAAGCTGGCAGAGATTGTTACTGATTGTAGCAGGAAGGGGTAGATCCCAAACTCTGGCAAACGTGATTTGAGTGGGATAGCAAATAGCCTGGCAAGACTAAAAAATCCTTTTGAGAATAACCCTATATCATAAGGACCTCTCCTTAATTTATATTCTCCAAGCACTTTCAGTCTCTATCATCTTATTGAGCTATGAAATGTATAGATGTTCATTTTGTATATTGTCTCTCACTTCACAGAACTAGAGACTAAACTACTAATTTTATATCTTTCTTCGTACACCATAGAATGCACATTTATGGTAGGCTACTAATTGCCCTTGTATGTGATATAAAGACCAATACGTTCTTAGTTATTTTTAATTACAAAGTCTGGTCAATATTTTCTTCAAGATCCTCTGGCCTGGAAGTGAGTTTCTGTTATGTTCCTATTGAGCAACAAGAAGTAGTGATAAAGGTGACAAATGCAGCAAATGACAATGTTCATGAGACTTTTATTAAGTTTATTAACAGAGACACACTGCTTTACTTACCTGAAGAGATCAGAAAATTACAATTTGTTTCATCTTTGTTGGTAGCTGCACTAGCTGTTCCATTACAGAGGAGGAGTTGATTTATGTGCAGCTGTTGAAAACACAATGAACCAGTCACCACAATTTTAACAAGTGTTAATGCTGGCATATCCACTTCAGATAGCATTTATAACACTGTCATGAAGAAAGTTTACAGTATACTACCTAAAGTAATGATGCTAGTTCCACATTTGCCAAATTTGGTGTCACTACTATAGTACTGGATTCTACTGGGGTGACAATGAAAATTCACTCTTTCATGGTCCTTTAAATAAGGCCAAAGCCTATGTCCAAGATCGATGTTTTTTATTCTCCCCAAAGTAAGCTTTATACCACTTGGACTGGGAAAAAACAAAGTTTGTTTTATTATCCACAATTAAGTCCCTCCTTAGATTTGTCTCCCTCTTCTCATTCTTTATGTATTAAAATTGTGAGTAGAACAATTTAGTCATAGTTACAATTAGGAAAGGGGTACATTTTTATTACAAGTTAAAGTTAAGTCTTCACTCCCAAGAAGGTTACAAAATGTGTGTCGTGTGTGTGTGTGTATGTGTGTATGTGTGTGTGTGTGTGTGTGTGTGTGTGTGTGTATCTGCAGAAAAGATGTAGACAAGGAGCAATAATACAATGTGATACATACTTAAAAAGCACCAAAAAATGGAGCGAGATGATTGAAAGTGGAAAGACCCGAGCAAAATGGTGGACTAGAGCTTCTTGCACTCCTCTCCCCACAGAAACATCCATTTGAATAACTACCTACACGCAAAAATACCTACACAAGAGTGAAGGAAACCAGGTGAGAGATGACAGCACTTTGGTGGAGCTCAGAAATAAGAAATGATACACTGAAGAGTGTAAGACAGACAGTTTTATACTACCCACATCAATCCCTCTCCCAACCCCATGCAGCACAGTATGGAAAGATACTCTCTGCTTGGTAGAAGAGGAGGGAAGTGAGCACCAGACATTACCTTGGACCCCAACACCAGGCTGCCTCAGTAAATCCCACTGCTGGGCAGACTCCCATGGACCCAGACTTTAGGCTGGTACTCACGGACTGAACCTCTAAGCCCACCACGGCATCAAGATAGCTCCCACAGACTCAATATCCAGCCACGACATGTAGACTCAGTCTCCAGGGCTAGGCCAGCCTCAGTAGCCCCAGACTTCAGACTGCCCCCAGCACCAGGCTGGCCATGATGGCCCTAGGCTTCAGGCCCACCATAGCACCAGGTCAGCCCCCACAGTCCTATTCATCAGGCCAACACTCCTGGATATAGCATCTAGGACTGCCCAGTGCCAGGCCAGCCCCTGAAGCCTCAGACTCCAGGCCTATTTCAGGCTTCAGACTAACCCACAGCTAAGTAGGCCCATGTAATCTTAGGTTTCATGCCTGCCCCAATGTCAGGTCAGCACCCTGGCCTCAGGCACTAGGCTAGACCCCATGAACATAGGCTTCAGGCCTGCCCAGTGCCAGGCCAAGTCCCTGTGGGCCCACCATCCAGGCCTGTCCCTGTGGCCTACTGCTTCTTCAGCAAACTCATGGTCCAGGCCTGCCCCAACAGATGAAGGGTCCAGGCCTATCCCAGTAGACCCAAGCACTGGGCCAGCCCTGACAGACCCAGGCTTCAGGCCAGCCCCACAGTCCCATGTTGCAAACCATCTCCACTAGCTCCAGGAACCAGGCTGGCCCCTGCACACCTAAGCTCTACGACTGCCCCAGCACCAGACTAGCCTCAGGTTCAAGGCTAGTCTCTGTTACCCAAGGCTTCAGCAGCCTTAGGGACCAGGCCTGCTTCAGAAAACCCAGGGTACATGCCCACCCCAGTAGACCCTGGTTCCAGGACAGCCCCCAATGGACCAAGGCTCTAGAACCACCCCTGCAGACTCAGGCTCTAGGCCAGTCCCTGTGAATTCAGGCTATCTGCCTACATGAGTGGTCGCAGGTACTGGGCTCACCACAGTGCCAGACCAGCCCTCAAGGACTCAGGCTTCAGGCTCATCCCAGTGGACCCAGATGCCAGGTCCATCCCAGCACCTGGCTAGTCCCTGCAGACTCAGGTGCAAGGCCCAGCCCAGCACCAAGCCAGCCCCTGGGACTCAGGCTCTAGGCCAGCCTCCAAGGATACAGTTTCCAGTTCCACCCTAATGGACTTAGGCTCCAGGTTTATTCAAGTAGACTCAATCAACAGATACACCACAGTGAATCCAGACTCCAGGCTCCACCCCAACCAGCCAGGCACTAGGTCCATCCACCTGCTGAACTAGGCACCAGGCCAGCCTGCTCAAAGACTCCAAGAGCAAGTCTGCCTGTGGATCACACCAAATGGTCTTCCCAGAATCTCTAAATGGACTGACTAGTAAAGGACTTTTGGAGACGAAGCCAGTTTATAAAGCTAGAATAAGCCCATACTTTTTTAAATGTGCAGATACCAATCCAAAAATATCAATAATGATCAAGGAAATACAATCCCACCAAAAGAACAAAATAAAGCTCCAGTAACCAACTCTAAAGATATAAAGATTTATAATATGCCTGACAAATAAGTCAAATTGTTTTAAGAAAGCTTAGCAAACTTACAAAACATACAGAGAAACAATTCATTGAAATAAAAAAAAATAACTGACCAAAATGAGAAACTAAAAAATTTAACAGAGATTGAAATTATTAAAAAACAAACAAACAAACAGAAATTCTGGAGCTGAAAAATACAATGAATTAAATGAAAAATGCAATACAGAGAGTCAACAGCAGGCTTGATCAGGCAGGAGAATGTGCGAACTTGAAGGCAGGTTATTTGAAAATATACAGTAAGAGGAAAAAAAAGAATTAAAATAAAGGATGCGAGCTCACAGGATTTATGAGGTAGCATCAATAGAGCAAACATTAGAGTTATAGGAATTAAAGTAGAAGAGAAAGATGACAAAGGGGTATAAAGCTGATTTTTTAAATAAAATAGTAGAAAACTTTCCAAATCTGGGAAAAGATATAAATAGCCAGGTAAAAGAAGATCAAAAGTCTCAAATCAGATTCAATCCAAAGAAGACTATACTCAGACATATAATCAAACTGTCAAAAAGCCAAGACAAAGAGGGCATCCTGAAAGCAATAAGAGAAAAGAGGCAAATCACATATAAGGGAAATTCAGTAAGGCTAGCAGTGGATTTCTCAGCAGAAACGTTACAGGCCAGGAGAAAGCAGCATAATATATTTAAAGAGTTAAAGAAAAAAGAAACCTAGCAACTAAGAATAAACTTTACACAGCAAAGCTGTCCTTCAGAAATGAGATTCAAAGCATACCACTAAAGGAAATCACTTCATCACAAAAGAAGATGGCAAGAGAGGAAGAAAGGAACAACGGATCTGCAAAACAACCAGAAGACAATGAACAAAATGGCAGTAGTTAATTCTTACTTATCAATAATTACCATGAATGTAAATGAAAGAAATGAAGAAGAAACAAATAAATGGAAAGATATCCCATGTTTGTGGATTAAAATAATTAACATTCTTAAAATGTTCATATTACCAAGGCAATCTACAGAGTAAATGCAATCACTATCAAAATTTCACTGACATTTTTCACAAAAATCAAAAAATCAATCCTGAAATTTGTGCGGAACCACAAAAGACCCCAAATAAAGCATCCTGAGCAAAAAGAACAAAGTTAGGGGCAGCACACTACCTGACTTCAAAATATACTACAAAGCTATAGTAACTAAAAGAGCATAGGTTGAGTATCCCTAATCTGAAATTCTGAAATCTAAAACACTCCAAAATCCAAAATTTTTTGAGCAGTGACATGATGCTAAAAGAAAATGCTCATTGGAGTATTTCAGATTTCAGATTTTTGAATTACGAATGCTTAAACAAAAGGTATAATGCAAATATTCCAAAATCTGAAAAATCCCAAAATCTGAAACACTTCTGGTCCCAAGCATTTTAGATAAGGGATACTCAACCTACACTGGCATAACAACAGATACGTACACCAATGGAACAAAATAGAGAGCTTAGAAATAAATCCATTCCTTTAAAGTCAATTGATTTTCAACAAAGGTGCCAAGAACACGCAAGGAGAAAGGACAGTCTCTTCAATAAATGGTGCTGGGAAAACTGTATATGCACATTCAGAAGAATGACATTAAGCCTTATCTTACACATATACAAAAATCAACGCAATATGGATTAGGGACTTAAATGTAAGACCTAAAGCTGTAACACCACTATAAGAAAATGAAGAAAGGGGGTGGCTGGAAAGATGGCTGAATAGGAACAGCTCCGGCCCGCAGCTCCCAGCAAGATCAACGCAGAAGGCGGGTGATTTCTTCATTTCCAATTGAAGTATCTGGCTCATCTCATTGGGACTGGTTAGACAGTGGGCACAGCCCAAGAAAGGTGGGCTGAAGCAGGGTGGGGCATCATCTCATGCGGGAAGCTCAAGGGGTCAGGGAACTCCCTCCCCTAGCCAAGGGAAGCCATGAGGGACTGTGCCATAAGGAACGGTGAATTCTGACCCAGATACTATGCTTTTCCCATGGCCTCCACAACCCGCAGACCAAAAGATTCCCTCAGGTGCCTACACCACCAGGGCCCAGGGTTTCATGCACAAAACTGGGCGGCCGTTTGGGCGGACACCAAACTAGCTGCAGTTTTGTTTTCATACCCCAGTGGCGCCTGGAACGCCAGCAAGACAGAACCGTTCACTCCCCTGGAAAGGAGGTTGAAGCTAGGGAGCCAAGTGGTCTAGCTCAGTGGATCCCACCCCCATGGAGCCCAGCAAGCTAAGATCCACTGGCTTGAAATTCTTGCTGCTAGCACAGCAGTCTGAAGTTGACCTTGGACGCTCGAGCTTGGTGGGGAGAGGGACATCCGCAATTACTGAGACTTGATTAGGTGGTTTTCCCCTCACAGTGTAAACAAAGCCACCAGGAAGTTTGAACGGGGTGGAGCCCATGGCAGCTCAGCAAAGCCACTGTAACCAGGCTGCCTCTCTAGCTTCCTCCTCTCTGGGAAAGGCATCTCTGAAAGAAAGGCAGCAGCCCTGGTCAGGGGATTATAGATAAAACTCCCATCTCCCTGGGACAGAGGACCTGCGGGAAGGGGCGGCTGTGGGCGCAGCTTCAGCAGACTTAAATGTTCCTGCCTGCTGGCTCTGAAGACAGCGGTGGACCTCCCAGCACAGCGCTCGAGGTCTGCTAAGAGAAGACTGCCTCCTCAAGTGGGTCCCTGACCTCCTTGCCTCCTGACTGGGAGATGCTTCCTGACTAGGAGATACCTCCCAGCAGGGGTCGACAGACACCTCATACAGGAGAGCTCTGGCTGGCATCTGGTGGGTGACCCTCTGGGGTGAAGCTTCAAAAGGAAAAAAGAGGCAGCAATCTTTGCTGTTCTGCAGCCTCTGCTGGTGATACTCAGGCAAAAAGGGTCTTGAGTGGACCTCCAGCAAACTCCAGCAGACCTGCAGCAGAGGGGCCTGACTGTTAGAAGGAAAACTAACAAACAGAAAGGAATAGCATCAACATCAACAAAAAGGACCTCCACACAGAAACCCCATCTGATGGTCACCAACATCAAAGATCAAAGGTAGATAAATCCGTGAAGATGAGGAAAAACCAGTGCAAAAAGTCTGAAAATTCCAAAAACTAGAACACCTCTTCTCCTTCAAAGGATCACAACTCCTCACCAGCAGAGAACAAAACTGGACAGAGAATGAGTTTGATGAACTGACAGAAGTAGGCTTCAGAAGGTGGGTAATAACAAACTCCTCCGAGCTAAAGGAGAATGTTCTAACCCAATGCAAGGAAGCTAAGAACCTTGAAAAAAAGGTTAGAGGAATTGCTAACTAGAATAACCAGTTTAGAGAAGAACATAAATGACCTGATGGAGCTGAAAAACACAGCATGGAACTTCGTGAAGCATACACAAGTATCAATAGCTGAGTTGATCAAGAGGAAGAAAGGACATCAGAGATTGAAGATCAACTTATTGAAATAAAGCATGAAGACAGATTAGAGAAAAAAGAATGAAAAGGAATGAATAAAGCTTCCAAGAAATATGGGACTATGTGAAAAAGACCAAACCTATGTTTGATTGGTGTACCTGAAAGTGACAGGAACAATGGAACCAAGTTGGAAAACACTCTTCAGGATATTATCCAGGAGAACTTCTCCAACATAGCAAGACAGGCCAACACTTAAATTCAGGAAATACAGAGAACACCACAAAGATACTCCTCGAGAAGAGCAGCCCTAAGACATATAATCATCAGATTCACCAAGGTTGAAATTAAGGAAAAAATGTTAAGGGTAGCCAGAAAGAAAGGTCAGGTTACCCAAAAAGGGAAGCTCATCAGACTAACAGCAGATCTCTGCAGAAACTCTATAAGCCAGAAGAGAGTGAGGGGCAATATTCAACATTTTTAAACAAAAGAATTTTCATCTCAGAATTTCATATCCACCGAAACTAAGCTTCATAAGTGAAGGAGAAATAAAATCCTTTAAAGACAAGCAAATACTGAGAGGTTTGGTCACCACCAGGCCTGACTTACAAGAGCTCCCAAAGGAAGCACTAAATATGGAAAGGAAAAACAGGTACCAGCCACTGCAAAAACATACCTAATCGTAAAGACCATCAACACTATGAAGACACTGCATCAACTAATGGGCAAAATAACCAGCTAGCATCATCATGACAGGATCAAATTCACACATAACAATATTAACCTTAAATATAAATGGGCTAAATGTCCCAATTAAAAGACACAGACTGGCAAATTGGATAAAGTCAAGACCCATTGGTGTGCTGTAATCAGGAGACCCATCTCACGTGCAAAGACACACACAGGCTCAAAATAAAGGGATGGAGGAATATTTATCAAGCAAATGGAAAGCAAAACAAAAACAAAAACAAACAAACAAACAAAAAAGCCGGGGTTGCAAGCCTATTCTCTGATAAAACAGACTTTAAACCAACGAAGACCAAAAAAGACAAAGAAGAGCATTACATAATGGTAAAGGGATCAATGCAACAAGAAGAGCTAACTATCCTAAACATATATGCACCCAATACAGGAGCACCCAGATTCATAAAGCAAGTTCTTAGAAACCTACAAAGAGACTTAGACTCCCACACAATAATAGTGGGAGATTTTAACACCCCACTGTCAACATTAGACAGATCAACGAGACAGAAAATTAACAAGGATATCCAGGACTTGAACTCAGCTCTGGACCAAGCGGACCTATTAGACATCTACAGAACTCTCCAGCCCAAATCAACAGAATATACATTCTTCTTAGCACCACATCATACTTATTCTAAAACTGACCACATAATTGGAAGTAAAACACTCCTCAGCTAATGCAAAAGAACAGAAATCATAACAGTCTCTCAGACAACAATGCAATCAAATTAGAACTCAGTATTAAGAAACTCACTCAAAACCGCACATTTACATGGAAACTGAACAACCTGCTCCTGAAAGACTACTGGGTAAATAACGAAATTAAGGCAGAAATAAGTAAGTTCTTTGACACCAGTGAGAACAAAGACACAATGTACTAGAATCTCTGGGACACAGCTAAAGCAGTGTTTAGAGAGAAATTTACAAACTAAATGCCCACAGGAGAAAGTGGGAAAGATGTAGAATCGAAATCCTAACATCACAATTAAAAGAACTAAAGCAGCAAGAGCAAACAAATTCAAAAGCTGGCAGAAGACAAGAAATAACTAAGATCAGAGCAGAACTGAAGGAGATAGAGACACGAAAAACCCTTCAAAAAGAAAATCAATGAATCCAGGAGCTGATTTCTTGAAAAGGTTAACAAAATAGATAGCTACTATCTAGGCTAATAAAGAAGAAAAGAGAAAAGAATCAAATAGACACAATAAAACTGATAAAGGGGAGATCACCACTGATCCCACAGAAATACAAACTACCATCAGAGAATAGTATAAACACCTCTATGCAAATAAATTGGAAAATCTAGAACAAATGGATAAATTCCTGAACACATAAACCCTCCCAAGACTAAACCAGGAAGAAGTCAAATCCCTGAATAGACCAATAATAAGTTCTGAAATTGAGGCGGTAATTAATAGTCTACCAACCAAAAAAAGCCCAGAACCAGACGATTCACAGCCAAATTCTACCAGAGGTACAAAGAGGAGCTGGTACCATTCCTTTTGTAACTATTCCAAACAATAGAAAGAAAGGGACTCCTCCCTAACTCATTTTATGAGGCCAGTATCACCCTGATACCAAAACCTGGCAGAGACACAACAAAAAAAGAAAATTTCAGGCCAATATCCCTGATGAACATTGATGCGAAAATCCTCAATAAAATACTGGCCAACCGAATCCAGCAGCACATCAAAAAGCTTACCTACCATGATCAAGTTGGCTTCATCCTTGGGATGCAAGGCTGGTTCAATACACACAAATCAATAAATGTAATCCATCACATAAACGGAACCAATGACAAAAACAACATGATTATCTCAACAGATGCAGAAAAGGTCTTCCATAAAATTCAACACCCCTTCATGCTAAAAATTATCAATAAATTAGGTATTGATAGAACATATTTCAAAATAGTAAGAGCTATTTATGACAAACCCACAGCCAATATCATACTGAATGGGCAGAAGCTGGAAGCATTCCCTTTGAAAACTGGCACAAGACAAAGATGCCCTCTTTCACGATGCCTATTCAACATAGTATTGGAAATTCTGACCAGGGCAATCAGGCAAGAGAAAGAAATAAAGGGTATTCAAATAGGAAGACAGGAAGTCAAATTGTCTCTGTTTGCAGATGACATGATTGTATATTTAGAAAACCCCATTGTCTCAGCCCAAAATCTCCTTAAGCTGATAAGCAACTTCCACAAGGTCTCAGGATACAAAATTAACGTGCAAAAATCACAAGCATTCCTATACACGAATAATAGACAGCCAAATCATGAGTGAACTCCCATTCACAATTGCTACAAAAGAGAATAAAATACCTAGGAATACAACTTACAAGGGACTCTTCAGAGGGAACTACAAACCACTGCTCAAGCAAATAAGAGAGGACACAAACAAATGGAAAAACATCCCGTGCTCATGGATAGGAGGAATAAATATCATGAAAATGGCCATACTACCCAAAGTAATTTACAGATTTAATATTATACCCATCAAGCTACCATTGACTTTCTGCATGGAATTAGAAAAAAACTACTTAAAATTTCATATGGAACAAAAAAAGAACCCACATAGCCAAGACAATCCTAAGCAAAAAGAACAAAGCTGGAGGCATCATGCTACCTGACATCAAACTATACTACAAGGCTACGGTAACCAAAACAGCATGGTACTGGTACCAAAACAGATATACAGACCAATGGAACAGAACAGAGACCTCAGAAATAATGCTACATATCTACAACCATCTGATTGTTGACAAACCTGACAAAAACAAGCAATGGGGAAAGGATTCCCTATTTAATAAATGGTATTGGAAAAACTGGCTAGCCATATGCAGAAAACCAAAACTGGACCCCTTCCTTACACTTAATAGAAAAATTAACTCAAGATGGATTAAAGACTTAAACATAAGACCTAAAACCATAAAAACCCTAGAAGAAAACCTAGGCAATACCACTCATGACTAAAACACTAAAAACAATGGCAACAAAAGCCAAAATTGACAAATGAGATCTAATTAAACTAAAGAGCTTCTGCATAGCAAAAGAAACTATCATCAGCGTGAACAGGCAACCTACAGAATGGGAGAAAAATTTTGCAATCTATCCATCTGACAAAGGGCTAATATCCAGAATCTACAAGGAACTTCAACAAATTTACAAGAATGAAAACAAACAACTCCATCAAAAAGTGGGCAAAGGATATGAACAGGTACTTCTCAAAAGAAGACATTTATGTGGCCAACAAACATATGAAAAAAAGCTCATCATCACCAGTCATTAGAGAAATGCAAATCAAAACCACAATGAGATACCATTTCACACCAGTTAGAATGGCGATCATTAAAAAGTCAGGAAACAAAAGATGCTGGAGAGGATGTGGAGAAACAGGAATGCTTTCACACTGCTCGTGGGAATGTAAATTAGTTCAACTATTGTGGAAGACAGTGTGGCGATTTCTCAAGGATCTAGGACCAGAAATACCATTTGACCCGGCAATCTCATTACTGGGTATATACCCAAAGGATTATAAATCATTCTAATATAAAACACATGCACACATATGTTTATTGCAGCACTATTCACAATAGCAAATACTTGGAACCAATCCAAATGCCCATCAATGATAGACTGGATGAAGAAAATGTGGCACATAAATATCATGGAATACTACGCAGCCATAAAAAAGGATGAGTTCATGTCTTTTGCAGGGACATGGATGAAGGTGGAAAGCATCCTTCTCAGCAAACTAACACAGGAACAGAAAGCCAAACACTGCATGTTCTCACTCATAAGTGGGAGTTGAACAATGAGAGCACATGGACACAGGGAGGGGAACATCACACATGGGAGCCTGTCAGGCGGTGGGAGGGTAGAGGAGGAGAAATACCTAATTCAGATGACAGGTTGATGGGTGCAGCAAACCACCATGGCATGTGTATACCTATGTAACAAACCTGCACGTTCTGCACCTGTATCCCAGAACTTAAAGTATAATTAAAAAAGAAAAATAAAACAAACAAAAAAGGCACCATGACATTGGTCTGGGCAATGATTTTAGGGATAGGACCACAAAAGCACACAACAAAAACAAAAATAGACAAATAGGATACACATCAATCTAAAAAGCTTCTGCATAGCAAAGAAAACAACAGACTGAAGGGACAACCTACAGAATGGGAGAAAACATTCGCAAACCATTTATCTGATAAGGAATTACCATCCAAAATATGTAAGCAATTCAATTCAATAGCAGGAAAATAACCCGATTTTAAAGATGGACAAAGGATCTGAATAGACATTTCTCAAAAGAAGACATTCTGATAGCCAACAGGTATGTGAAAAGATGCTCAGTGTTACTAATTATCAGGGAAATGCAAATAAAACCACAATGAGTTATCACCCCACACCTGACAGAATGGCTATTATCAAAAAGATGAAAGATAACATGTGTTAGTGAGAATTTGGAGAAAAGGGAGTGCTTGCACATTGTTGGTGGTAATATAAATTAGTATAGCCATTATGGAAAAGAGTATGGAGGTTCCTCATAAAATTAAAAATAGAACTACCATATGACCTAGCAATCCCACTTTTAGGTGTACATCCAAAGGAAATAAATTCAGTATGTCCAAAGAGGTATCTACACTTCCATGTTCACTGCAGCACTATTCATAATAGCCAAGATGTGGAATCAACCTAAGTTTCCATCAACAGATGAATAAAGAAAATAAGGAAAATACTTTTACACTGTTGGTGGGACTGTAAAATAGTTCAACCATTGTGGAAGTCAGTGTGGCGATTCCTCAGGGATCTAGAACTAGAAATACCAGTTGACCCAGCCATCCCATTACTGGGTATATACCCAAAGGACTAGAAATCATGCTGCTATAAAGACACATGCACACGTATGTTTATTGCGGCACTATTCACAATAGCAAAGACTTGGAACCAACCCAAATGTCCAAAAACGATAGACTGGATTAAGAAAATGTGGCACATATACACCATGGAATACTATGCAGCCATAAAAAATGATGAGTTCATGTCCTTTGTAGGGACATGGATGAAACTGGAAACCATCAATCTCAGCAAACTAT
>NW_026652282.1:111373972-111375017 GCF_009828535.3 Hylobates moloch
GGGGGGAGGGGGGAGGGATAGCATTAGGAGATATACCTAATGTTAAATGACAAGTTAATTGGTGCAGCACACCAACATGGCACATGTATACATATGTAACAAACCTGCACATTGTGCACATGTACCCTAAAACTTAAAGTATAATAATAATAAAATTTTAAAAAAAGAAAAGAAGGAAAATATATACAAAAGAATTCTATTCAGCATTTAAAAGGAAAGAAATCTTGTCATTTGCCAACAATATGGATGAAAGTGGAGAACATTATGTTAAGTGAAATAAGCCAGGCACAGAAAGACAAATACCACATGATCTCACTTACATGCGGAATCTACAAAAATTAAACTCACAGAAGCAGAGTAGAATGGTGGTTACCAGGAAGTGTTTGGGGGATGAGGAGTTGAGGATATTATGGTCAAAGGGTGCAAAATTTCAATTAGAAAGGAGGACTAAATTCAAGAGATCTATTGTAAAACATGGTGACTATAGTTAGTAATAACGTATCTTGAAAATCACTAAGAGAGTACATTTTAAGTGTTCTCAGCACAAAATATGTTACGTATGTGATGTAACACATATGTTAATTAGCTCAATTTAGTTATTCCACAATTTATGCATATTTCAAAACATCATGTCATTAAATATATACAACTTTTGTTAATTAAAAATAAAATATTTTTTTAAAAAAGAAAAGAAATGACTAATTCTCTGGGGAGGGGTGACCTCTTTAGTAAGTTATGTTTAAGCTCATTCTTAAAGAATAAGTAGGGCAGGCTGGGCGCAGTGGCTACTGCAGGTAATCCCAGCATTTTGGGAGGCGGAGGCAGGTGGATCACTTAAGTCCAGGGGTTTGAGGCCAGCCTGGGCAAAATGGCGAAACCCTGTTTCTACAAAAAATAAAAAAAATCAGACAGGCTTAGTGGCATGCATCTGTAGTCCCAGCTACTCAGGCAGCTGAAGCAGGAGGAATTGCTTGAGCTCAGGAGGCAGAGGTTGCAGTGAGCTGAGATCGCACCACTGCACTCCAGCCTGGGCCACAGAGTGAGA